>NC_090075.1:9661066-9981566 GCF_038355195.1 Osmerus mordax
TGAGACCAAAATGTCGCGTATGAGGGCATATTTTCAGTTAGCAGATGGTACCGTTTGAATTGCGATTCCATCTGAAAAATACTGCCGGTGACAACGTTGTTAGAATAGCTTGTCTCAAAGGGGGTTCAGCTTGTTTCATATGAAATGGACCCATCTGCAACCGACGCAAGCAAGCACACCCTACAAATTGTACCCTCTCTAGTTTTTGTTACATTTTGTTACATTTTGTTTAGATAAGGGGGAGGGGGGGGGCCTCCCCTGCCTCCACATACACCAGATGCCACTGTAGAGCAGAGTAATGACACCGGGAATACGGACGTTTATCATCATTATTATTTTGTATTATTATTAAGAGGCCCCTGATTGGTCGAGGCCCCGGGCTTAAGCCCAGGTAAGCCCGTGCATTAAGGCGCCACTGGCCACTCAATATGTCGCGGAGATGTTTGAGTATTTAAAAAAAAGTTTAGTTGAGCGTGGAGCGGAGGTAGAGGAAAGGCCATCAGAGAGACGTTGAGTAACATTGTTCTGAAACACATGGCGGAGGCAGAGAAATCAGTACGACCCAAGTCATCCAAGGTGTGGGAGCATTTCACACTAAATACATCGAAACAGTGTGTTAATTGACCGAGGTGAAGTTAGTTTCATATTCGACATTCGTCTCACATTCGGAAGACGCTACTTTGCAGCATCGCGTTAGGGACCGGGTGAAAACAACCCATACCATTTTGAAAAATGGTATGGGTTGACTTTTATAATATTTTTAGGAATATAAAACCTCAGACACCAGAGTATCTTAACAATGTCTGGTATACTTCCACAGCCTTTACTTTTCAATTAAGTTTCAAATAAAATGATAGAAAATCACTAATCTTTGAAAATAGCTTAATCCTCGCAAATATTAACTTTTTTCAAAATTGTGTCAAGAAATCTTAAATATACACCAGATTATTCTAATAAAGTCTGGCCTACTTCCACAACCTTTCAATTTTCAATGAAGTTTTAAACAAAACTCAAATTAATTGCTCATCTTGGAAAATAGCATTAAATCCACGCTAATATTAATAACATTTTCAAAATTGTGTGCCTGTTTGTGCACATTCTGAAGATTTTTTGCACTGTGAATTTGCACTGTCAGTTCTGTTTTTGAAAAAAGGGTTGGAAATTAATGCTTTTTTTTAAAAATCCGATTTCATCGATTAATCGAAAAAAGAATCGACAGATTAATCAATTATTAAAATAATCGTTAGTTGCAGCCCTACTTAGAACATTATTAAAAATCTTGTGATGGTGATGAGCCTCCAGCGACTTTCCTATGGGACTTGGCACACAGTGTGCTGACAATGAACTATTTCAAATTTGAAAATAACTTCTACCACCAGGTGAAGGGCACAGCAATGGGTTCTCCATTTGCCCCAAACTACGCAAACCTGTTCATGTCTAAGATGGACTTTGTTTATTCCTCTGTAAATGTCTTTAAAGGGGTTGATTGACTGGGTTTTTGGGGTATTTCACTGTTCCTTAAGGTTTCCGAATAGGGTATGTAACATTGGTTGGGTTGAAAATGGCCCGGGTGCTGTTCTATGCCCCCTGATAGATCCTCTGAAATTTTCCCTGGAGAAAACAGTAGCTTTTTTCCTTTTATTGTATGCTCATTAATATTTAGATGAGCTGCGCGCTGATTGGTTGGTTTTCAACGAGTGATGCTGGGAAGAAAAAACGCAACACGGCCAACAGCACTCACTGAAACACCGAAGGTGGAGACTTGAAATAAAAACGTGCAAATAAATCTATTGTGTCTACACAACACTGTTTTCAACAGATTGACTAGATATCATTTGAAATGATAATGTCAGTTGTTTCCACTTCTGTTGTCGAAGCAAACTGGATTGACTTAGGTGGGTAGAACCAGGGCTGCCTGGCTGCTTGTTTGGCGTTGCCTTTTCAGCGTGAGATATACAATGTGTGGCGTGAGAAATGGTTGAAATGCGCGTCACACGGTGAAACCGTGAGAGTTGGCAGCTCTGGTAGAACGTTACAGCTTAGCAACCAAACTATATCGTGATTCAACTCAGCTTCAGTTAGCTAGCTCTAGACATCTTGCTGAAAAATAACCTGACAGATCTGGACAAACATGCATCGTGAATTGTAGATTTACATAACACGGTTTATTTATTTGAATGAAACAGTCAGGAACATGAAACAACATTAGCCCCATTGCCCATAAACTAGGCTAAATCATCACACATTCTACCTATGCTCTTGCGTTAGCAAGCTAAACTAGTTTACATGCCTACAGTCTAGGTGTTTTCGCTATCTAGCTGTTCTTGCATTCCTTGCAAATCAGCGTTAATAAAAAGAAGATGAGCTAGAGTCTAGCTAACATTGACTGGACGGGCATGGCTGATGTTTGTCTATTCACCTTATTCCGGAAGTCACGATGGGCGCAGCCATCAGCGTATTCTCATTTCCGGTTTAGATACTTTCCGCTTTATAACGGTACTAAAAGAACATTTCTTAAACAGGCTGTGGTAATAATTTAAGGCTAATAGAGATGCCCAGCATCAACTGCAGTTCGTGGCTGCCATAACAGCTGGAGAAAACGGAATCAGACCCTGTATTATCATTGTTTTGACCATGGAAAGAAGAGGTCCGAGTGTTGTCGGCCGACATACTTTGCATCAACCTCCAACCAAAGTTGAGGATCTGCGTCCCTGGCTGAAGGCGCTGAATTTAAAAGACCCACCGAAGTTTCCTTTTGTCTGCTCGTATCACTTGCAACATCAAGTGTGTAATAAGAGATAAACTAGCTAGGTTATATTTTAGTATGTTTTAGTATTCTCGATGTATGATATTAGTAGATACAAGATTATAACCAAATGGATGGGCATGGCTGTGAGCAAAACAACTGCTGCAGTGCATCTACATGTAATGTAAAGCTTTTGAAACAACGCAGCATTAAAATTATTTAATAGTCTTTCTAATTGCCATTAGATAGGACGGAAGATTAGTAGTGCACACCCTTTATCATGTAAGTTTTAACACATTGCATAAAGCTTGTACCAAAGACCCTCGATGACAAAATTGTCACTATTTATTATTACAGCATAATTTGTGTAATTTGTCACTCATACATTTGCAGTGTATTGCTAATAGCAGAGACCTGATGTAAAAACTAGAGCAGATAAACAAGAAGCTAACGTTCTACTGCTAACAATGTTAGCTGGTCGGTTTTGCGGGGGAATCTCAAATACATGTACTGACTGTAAAATTAATCAAACGACTGAATTCTAGAGGACCTAAGCTTTCAAACAAAGTATAGCAAATGCATATGCCCTGCAGTGAAATCGTTAGAACATCTTATGTTTGTGGCTAATGTAACTTATCGCAGCACAGCAGAGCGCAGGGCAGCGATCTGACCGGCAAACGAATTATATACACATTTAAAAGTCGTTTTCAAGCCATCCAGTGAAAGGGTGTATTGCTGACTGGTTGTAGCACACGAACATAGCACATCTGGCACAAATCAACCTAATTATTTAATATTTTAGCAGCGGGACTTCTCGGCAGTTCTCCATTGAATTGAATGATATCCCCGGTAAACAGGAAGTGCCAATACAACGGAAGTGCAAAAATATCAAAAAGGTGGGCGGGGCGGAATAAAGTCAATACTGTAGCGTAGAAGATCCCTGTGCAGTTTGACCCTCGACACATTTGCGCAAACCATTTCACCAAGGACGGTTTTGAAAACCTGGGACAATGTAGCTAAAGCAGGATTTGCTATGAAGCTGTAGCTAAAGAGGTGCGTTCCGACCTTACGTTCATCATTTACATTTACATTTATTCATTTAGCTTTTATCCAAAGCGACTTCCAAGAGAGAGCTTTACAAAGTGCATATGTCACTGATCATAGCAACATGATAGCCACAAAAACATTGCGAGTAGCCAAAACATGAAGCACACATTGTGAACAACCAAAGTAAGTGCCAAAGGGAAGAACCATAAGAGCATGTAGTTAAACAAGTTACAATTAAACAACATGAACCGCTATAAGTGCAAGTGTACCTGTGGAAAAAGCAAGCAACAATAATAAAAACAATATATCACAGTGAGTACAAAAATGTAAATCAGTTACCACTAACCACAAGAGCAGCATGTCTCTAAGCAAGAGTCATTGTGATCCTTGAGAAAACTAACATCGGGTCAAGCAAACCATTCCTAAGTACCGTTGTACTCCCGGAACAAGTGCGTCTTGAGCCTTTTCTTGAAGGTGGAGAGACAGTCAGTGTCTCTGATGGAGGTGGGGAGTTGATTCCACCACTGGGGGGCCAGACAGGAGAAGAGCTTGTGTTGGGACCGGGCGGTCTTGAGCGGTGGGACCACCAGGCGGTTGTCTGAAGAAGACCGTAGGTGACGGGTGGGGGTGTAAGGCTGCAGGAGAGACTTGATGTAGACGGGTGCAGTCTCGGAAGGTCAGTACCAGGGTCTTGAATCTGATACGGGCCATGATAGGTAGCCAGTGGAGAGAGATGAGGAGCGGGGTCACATGGGAGCGTCTGGGTAGATTGTAGACCACGCGGGCCACTGCGTTCTGAATCCTCTGAAGAGGGCGGGTTGCACATGCTGGGAGACCAGCGAGCAGCGAGTTGCAATAGTCCAACTTGGAGAGGACAAGTGCTTGGACTAGCAGCTGGGTGGAGTGCTCAGACAGGTATCTCCTGATCTTCCGGATGTTGTAGAGGGTGAATCTACACGACCGGGAGACAGCAGCAATGTGGGCCGTGAGGGAGAGCTCTTCATCCATGGTAACTCCAAGGTTCTTGGCAGAGGATGAAGGGGTCACCGTCGCAGATCCCAGGGTGATTGAGAGATCGTGGGAGATGGAGGGTTTAGCCGGGATGATGAGAAGTTCTGTTTTGGCGAGGTTCAGCTGGAGGTCACATCACAACATCACAACCGCGAACCACGAACACACATCACAACCGCAAGCTGTAGTATGATTTTGTCGGTAACAGTTATTAGCAATGCTAACATATCCTGTATCTAGAACCTGCTTTTCTCCAGTTCTTTCAAATAGATAATCTAGACAGACGTTAGCAATAGGCCAGACTGCTATTTGTTTTCTGGCTATTTTTTCGGAAGCTTCTCTTCTAATGCCGACTACAGCTAGTCTAGCTAGAGTCATTTGCTAAGTAAAGTATGTTGATGTGTTTAGAAACGTATTTAGCATTCTACCTATGCTAGATACAGGAGACGTTAGCATTGCTAATAACTGTTAGCGACAAAATCATACTGTAGCCTACTTACAGCTTGTGGTTGCGATGAGCGTACGGTCGGAACAGCACCTCTTTTCAGGTTCAGCTTCTTAGCAAATCCTGCTTGAAATTGTCCAAGGTTGTCAAAACTGTCTTGGGTGAAATGTTCAGAGCAAATGAATAATTGAGTGTCGAACTTCGCCGGGATCTTCTCATAGACAAACAGCAGCCATGCCTGTCGAATGTTTGACTCCTTGGGAAGACTATGAGTGTTAGCCTTCCCTGTACAGCCTGGAACACAGCATTTACGACCATGGTCCATTTTCAATATCCTTCTTATAGTTCAAACGTTCTTCTTTGTAATTCCTTAGAAGTAGCCTACACAGAGCAGCGCGCAGCTAAACTAGTATCAGAGATCTACGCTACCTCGGACTGGGCAAGAACACCAGTGAGTGGGCTGGTCTGGATGTACATTTTGGGGCGTGACAAAGATACAGACCAGAGCCAAAAAAGGCGGGCCACTGGACTGACGTCAGTCCGGTGGCTTTGTTGAAAAGCTACCGTTTTACAGCCAAATTTTTTCATTTTGAGATTTGCATAGGAAAGAGGTGTCAAGGACTTTAAGGTTCACTGTATGTTCATTTTACCCACCGAACTGTCGTTATTCAACTATGACAAGGTAAAATCGGTTTTGCAATCAATCACCCCTTTAACCACTGTCTGAAATGTTGGTTCTGATATATTGATGATGTCTTATTTATCTTTAGTGGTACAGTGGAACAACTTAACCAATTTCATGAATTTCTGAACTTTAGACTTGACTCCATACGATTTACATTGGAATATAACATGTACTTTATATCATTTCTCGATGTTCAGGTTTTACAGACGTCAGTGTTTCGGAAACCCACAGACAGAAACAACTTTTTACACTCAAAAAGCTACCACCCTCCCTCTATGAAAAAAAGCCTCCCATATAGTACATTTTTACGTATGAGGAGAATTTGCAGCACTGAAGTAGAATTCGAAGGTCAGGCCAACATTCTGTATGACCGTTTCATTTCCAAAGGCTATGATAAAATCAATCTGGATTCATGTTTGAATAAGGTACGCATCATAGAGCGAGAATCACTTTTCAAAAAGAAAGAAACCACTTCAGAAAACCGAATTGTCTTGTCTACGACTTTTTCACCCCTGTCGTCCGAGGTCAAGTCTATAGTGAAAAAACATTGGCATATTCTATCTAGCGACTCACAGATCGGCCAATCGTTCAAAAATCCTCCACTTTTTTCCTATAAAATATTCCCAAACTTGAGAGATACGCTGGTGAGAGTAGACTCGCATACTCCGCCAACCAATTGGCTTACAAATCTTGATCCTGGCAATTTCCCATGCAGGGGTTGTGTTAATTGTAATGCAATGATCAAGGGTAATTCCTTCCTACTCCCGCGGACTGGCAAGTCATTCCCCGTGAGGGGAAGAATCACTTGCCGCACGACTTTTGTCTTATACCTATTGAAATGCCCATGCGGATTTTGTTATGTTGGAAAAACAAAAAGAGAATTGAGAGTTAGAATGAATGAACACAAAAGTAATATACATATTCACAACATTAAATCATCTGTAGCAAGACATTTTAATGAATCTGGGCATGACGTCTGCACCTTGAGGTTTCAAGGCATAGAGGCAGTGAAGGCTCTTAAACGGGGTGGTGACAGAGAGCGCTATCTCCTTCAGCGGGAGGCCTACTGGATTTTCATGCTTCAAACAGTACACCTTAATGGTTTGAATGAAGAGCTAGTTTTGAACTGTTTTTTATGATCTCTCTGTGTAAAGATGTGTATATATTTACATGAGTAATGTGGAGCATATTGCTTATTGATGTATTAGGATACTATAGGAGAGGTGGCTGAAGTGGTTGTTGCATTACCGCCTCAATCATTCTGTTTGCATTTTTGTTTAGCCTACTTAATTTGTCAACTTATTTAGTACAGTCTGAAGTACTGTGCCTTGTGTGCGAACATGTTGTGAATCTGTGCACCTGTTGATGTCATGTGATTCACTTGTAACCCATGACTCTTAACCCTTTTATGATAAAAAGCATCCATTCTGGTGTTCACGATACACACTGACGATGGCTTAGGCCGAAACACGTCTGTGAATAAACTGGTCAAAATAAGCAATGAGATTAGCTTGAGAGTGCGTTTTTTTCTACTTTCAGCTATATCTTATGCCACTACTACAACTACTAATTATGCAGATGCTGCTAATATCTCTTTTACTACTATTGCTAATGGAACTGTTTTATTCTAGTATGCCACTGATACTGTATCTGCTACTGCTATTACTATCCCAGCTATAATTTCAGCTACTAAAACTAATATTATATGTATTATAATATGTTTACTGCTTCTTCAAGTACTTCTACAGTTTAACAGTGCAGCTTTTACATTTACATTTAGCAGACGCTCTTATCCAGTGCGACTTACAGTAAGTACAGGGACATTCCCCTGAGGCAAGTAGGGTGAAGTGCCTTGCCCAAGGACACAACGTCATTTGGCACGGCTGGGAATCGAACTGGCAACCTTCTGATTACTAGCCCGACTCCCTCACCGCTCAGCCATCTGACTCCGCTTTTGGCTTCTTTTGCATTGTATTTCAGCTCTTAGCTTTGTTAACCCTTGTGCTATCTTCGGGTCACATGACCCAAAGGTTCATAACGAACCATTGTTGTGTTTACCCAATTTTACCCAATACAAAAACAAATAAAAATAATTTTCTTTTAACCGCCGCAATGCTGAGACAGCCGAACAGTTAAAAGAAAATGCTTCACTTTGTTTTTGTATGCGGTAAAGTTGTCGCAATACGATGGTGGGTCACAGTGACTGATGGGTCAGAATGACCCGAAGATAACACAAGTGTTAAATGCTGCAGTTCATCTTCCACACTGCCACTTTTATGTTTTCCTGCTGTGCTGTTATTGACTTTTTGGCATTAACACCTTTTCAGCAAAGCCATTGGAATATTCAATATTTTCAGCAATTTAACTTAATTTCATCTTTTTTCTTGCTTGTACTTTGTAATTTCTGTGTTATGAGCATTTTTTTTAATTCATTACAGTTTTTCGGCTTGCTGGTACATTTTCGGATTTCTGTATTTTCAGCAATTTTTTTAATTATTTTCGGCTTTTCTAATTTCTGTATTTTTAGCATTTAAAAAAAATATTTTCAGCTTATTATTTCTGTATTTCCAGCAATTTTCTGAAATAAATTTCAGCTTTCAGCTTTTAGCATTCCAACGCATTTTCAGCAGGAAATGCATTTTCTAGTTCTATCTGCTATTCCAAGATTCATAACTGTCTGACATGGTGGTGGTCACCTGGGGCCGAGTGCACCAGCTGGGTGTACGCCTGGGTGTAACGCTACATCCGACGTAGAACTGAAAGTTACGACTAACTTAAAGTTACGACTAGTGCACCAGTTAGATTTAAGCCCTTTATGTGCTGCACCTGGGTGTACATTTTACGCCTAGTGGGGAGCAGGCGTAAATGGGAAAATGGGACTAATATCCATGGTAATTATAATGTACAACAGTTTGATCGGACAATATACTCACAACGATGGCAGCGCGTCTCGTTTATAGACAACTAATTGAAAGGTCTTTAAGGCGAGAAAGAGTAGTCCGTGATCGCACGAATCCACTTGATATTTATCCCGAAAATGAGCTAATTGAGGAGCTCTCCCCTCATCTCCAACATGCAACGGACAGAAACACCGCGCAGTCCCCCGCCCTGCAAGTGCTGATTGCACTGAGGTTTTTTGCAAACGGGGCCTTTCAAAATAAAATGGGAGACATGATTAATGTTCACAGAACGACTTCTTGTCGAGCAAATCGAAGAGTGTCGTTGGCCCTTCAGTGCTGCTTTAGGCGACATATCCACCTACCCACCTACGAAGAAGCATCCAAAACCAAGCAGGATTTCTATTCGAAATCTGGGGTACCTGGTATTGTCGGGTGCATTGACGGTACTCATGTTCGCATTCAGGCCCCCTCCGATCATGAGTATTTATATGTCAATAGAAAGGGTTATCATTCGATTCATGTCCAAATAGCATGCGACTCGGATATGTCCATTATAGACCTTGTGGCAAGATGGCCTGGGTCAACACATGATGCTCGCATCCTCCGAGAGTGCCCTCCATCGGGAATTTGAGGCAGGGAGAGGGAATGGCATTCTCCTTGGGGATAGTGGATACCCACTGAAACGGTGGTTAATGACACCGGTGATTGCAGCGAGAACTGCACAAGAACAAACCTATAACAATAAGCACGCACAAATCGTTGAGCGGTGCATTGGAGTGCTCAAACGCAGGTTAGTAGCCCGGTTAACGGGCAAAAACAAATAGCCTAAGCAGCACTAACACATTTTTTTAAGGTTAGTATAGGACCTATAGGTGTATATTTTGCTCTGATAGCCTATATGGTGATTTTAGTTCTTGTTTCTTTTAGGTTTCACTGCCTCCACAGTGAAATGCGAATGCACCCTGAACGCGTCTGTGTCGTTATTGCTGCTACTGCGGTGCTGCACAACATCTGCGTTAAAAAGAGAATCCCCCTTATGATGCAAGGAGAAGTGGTGCAGGAGGCTGACGAGAACCCCGTGGCTGGCATCCCTGAAGATATCGGTGGACGACTAGTCCGCAATCATATCATAAATAACATCTAGGCCCATAGGCATAGGCTATGTGTGCTCATAACTTAGTTTTCAAATGGTTTTCTTCAATTTCATTTATATATATCTTATTCATAAGAAAGAAACAGTACAAACAATCTCTAGCTACATCAGTAGGCCTTAGAAATAGCCTATCAATGGCAATTATTTATTTATTTATATGTATATTTGTAAATATTTGTATAGGCCTGACAATTGCTTTCATTAAATCAAAATAGCTTAACTAAAGAATGGTGTATGTCATCATGGTGTCTTCGTTTGAGACGTTAGTATATTTTGTCTCAAGAAGTTTGAGTTCTAGTTTGAGTTTTTCTTTTTGAAGCTCTATCTTCTCATGTTCTGCCTTGAGTTTGGCGGTCTCGACCTCAACACGAATGATTTCCTTTTCAAGAAGTATGCGCTGCAGCTCAGCAAAATCTCTCTTTCGTTTGGGGGTTGTGGGCATGGACCTCTGGGATTGTGCCATCCTTTGTGTTGTGGGGCTCTCCTCTTCACTCAGGGTGTCGTTTGAGTCTGTAAAATTGCAACAGTGTAGACTATTTGTAGCTATTTGTCTATAGGCTAGCACTTGATCGTAATGCAAACGATATATAGGCCTAACGATACTCGCTAGTATGAGGCTATTGATTAGCAAACAAACAAATGTAGCTGTAGTGGGAATAGGCAAAATGACTTACCACTCACACTGACAGCTGTCATATCGTGATCTGAGCTGCACTGAACGTCGGAGTCTTCAACCATTTGAACTGACACTGTCAGTTCAGAACTGTCAAAGCCGTTCAATCCGTTTAGCATTTGTTGACGCTTGGAACTCTCCGTTGTGATTACATTGAGAGCAGAACGTTTGTCCTCCCTACTGACAGTTCAGAACTGTCAAAGCCGTTCAATCCGTTAAAGGTGGGAGAGTCCTCTCCAAAAATATCAATAATAATACCACTATAAACTGATATTTTTGGTGAAGGACCACCCCCGGTTGGCGGGTTTTTAAATGCCGATGCATCCTTTTTTGCCCTGGAAAGAAGATCTTTCCACTTCTTCCTAACCTCTTCAACTGTCTGCAGTCCTCGTCACATTCACTATTAATTTGATCGGTTGTTGATTTCCACGCTGACTTCTTTTGCTTGTTTGTGTTGCTGTTATTGAATTTTCCCGTGAGTACGCTTCTATTCTGGTTATACATCTCTATAAGTTTTCTAATTTCTGTATCTGTAAAGTTTATTTTCCTTTTTTGGGGGTTTTCTTTATCCTGCATTGCTTTTAAGGGAGATGCTAGGCAGTAGTATGGTGCGCATAGGCTCTTAAATGTGTTGCTTGGCAACGATCGACGCTTTCTCATTTTCACAAGGACGCGCATCTTAAGACCAGGCGTAGCTACGACCGTGGTCTGTCAAGCTTGGTGCACTCGGTGTAAATTCAAATCACAAAGTCGGACGTAGTTAAGACCAACATTTTTACGCCCAGCTGGTGCACTCGTTCCCTGGCGCCCAACTTTAACCGTCACTACCACAAGTGTTTTAAAGTCAGTTAAGTATTTGGGATTGCGGACATGCTGTATGCATTTTGTCAGTGACCGTCACAGACAGTGCGCGTCCGTCGGAAGTATCCTTATGATAATAATAATAATAATAATACAATCGGTTTGTTTAGCGCTTTTCATGGACCACAAAGACGCTTCAGAGAGCAAACATATGATAGACGATATGGTGGGGAGGTGTTGTAGTACAGAACCATGTGACGCTATCGCCCTCATTTCATAGCACCCTCGCTAAAACGCCGAGCTCCCCCATAGCACCTGCAGAAAAAGATGTCTGCCGCTGCAACTGCAATACTTGTAGCCATCTAGATCAGGGAGCAGTGAACCATAGTCTACTAATGAAACAACCGTGTTAGCAACTAGTTAGATCTCTCCCTTGTAGGCTACGTTGCTTTGAATAAAAGTGTCTGCTAAATGTAAATAGGTTATCTTGTTAACAGATTAACATGGTAGAACTAGCTAGCTAGTCGCGATGTTTCTCATTGCGGCACTTTTGCTGTCTCGGTTGGAGTATGCCTGACTCCTAACTTAAAATTAAGAAGTAAAGAGCTAAAGTAAATTTCATCGACATCAAAGAGAGCTCGAGGATGTTATGCACGAGAGTTGAGCCTAGTTGTCAAGGTAACGAGCTGTCAGAATGTTGGAGTTCGTTGGAAATCGCCTATACATTGGTCAGACATTCTGCAACTTCACCCGATCCGACTGAACATGTTGAAATCTTCCGACAGTACCTGACAATGATCAACAAACACAAATAAAACAATAATAATAAAATAATAATAAAATAAAAAAATAATGAAACTGCTGGCGCACACTGACGAGACTGTTGGTGTTTGTTGTAGAATGTTGGCGTTTGTCGGGGCAGTGTGCAAGCTGCTTAAGAGACTGAGTGGCGCGTGTCTGTGTGGTTGCCATGGCGCAGCTGTGACCGTTAACGAGCTGGGCAGAGAGAAACAGAAATATACCTAGAATTCACACCTCAAACAAGTTAACCTAGACGCAAAACTATACGTCCAATCCAAAAAATAAGGAAATTTCCGAGACCCAAGACTCTGCCGAAAACATACATATCCTTTATATGTCTGTGCGGTCAGAAATACGACTCTACCGGCAGTTTCAAAAACGTGTTCCTTCTGCTTTCTCTGAGAAATGTGTCACCAGATTTGCATTGGTCTCTATGGGGCGAGAGTTGGACTTTGTCTCAATCTGGTGGGGCTCTAAACAAATGTGTAAATCTGTTGGATTCCACAGACAACTGTCTACGACCAGCACAAAATTAGCTATCTATTGATCCAAAAATGAAGCATGAAGAGTGAAAATTGTGGCAATGCTGGCAAAATATAAATATTTTTTGAAGAAGATTTCGAAGCTCCCCTCCACTCTAAGCGTTTCAGTCAGCACTCTAGGCTCTCACATACACACCCATGTAAATCTCAGAAACGGTTTGAAAAACTCATGAAACATAATCAGTGATATTAAAAAAAGTTGAATAGATATCAAAAAGGCTGATTGAAAAAAAACTTAATTATTTGGGTTTTGTCAACATTTTAAAGTTTAAATGCTGGCTGTAGCTGAAAGATTGAGGAAGAAGGATTTGAAAGTTGAAGAAGTTTAAGAGGATTTGAAAAAACTCCATTGGAAAACCATGTTAAAACATTATGAATATTGATTTATATTAATTCAAGCATAAGAGGTACAAAGCTGAAAAGTCATAGCAGTCATAGCCTGAAACTGCTGATTGTTTTGATAGCTGAACGGTTTAAATATCTGAAGATTTAAAGGCGCTGAAAGGTGTAAGGAAGAAATAGAAGAATAAGAATATTATGAAGAAGTTGAATTCAAAGAACAATACTTGGAATGCTGAAGCAGCATGTTGGATTCTGTCCTCCTCTCCTACTCTTTCTTCAATGCCTAACAAATCTATCTATTTTTCTCCTGTCTTTCTGCTTGAGCAGCACTGGTTGAAGCCTGAAAATATTTCTGGGGAAATTGTGGGGTGTAGTAGTTACTGCACTAGTAGTTAGCTAGCTCTACAATTTACCGGGGCTAGGTCTGAATCTAGGAGAAAAACGGAGCTGCCAGCTGTAGGTATGTAGCAACGCTAGTGCTTAATAGTTTTAATCGCACTTTAAAGCAAACAACGTCACCGTTGCGCCGACTAACCTTGAGCGGACCAGTACTCACGATTGATTACTTGCGCGAAAAGTGAAGCTAACGGTGGCTAATTTGCTAGCCACAGTCACTGACGTTACTAACGTCACTACGTCACTAACGTCACGAAAACACGCGTGACTACCTGTAGCAGAACATTCGTTTCACATCTGTTAACTTGGGGGATAGCTAGGCTAACTATAGCTTTACTGCAAGGCAGCTGCAGGAACGCCACAAGCAAAGAGGCCAGGGTGATAACTATTTACTCATTTTACTTTGTGATGTGAAACACAATTATGAAATGTAATGTACAATATTAGCTGATATTATTAAGGAAGTAGGCCCACATCTACTTTTGGAAACGGTAGTCTACTATTTCACTGAAGCATTAGCATCATGACATTAGCCTCTGTTGCCCTGGCAACACATACTACAGTGGTCTATGATGCATCTGTTTTCAATCTTTAAAATAAACATTCCTCACAAATACATTTTCGTTGTAGGATTTATTATGACATTACATTACAAGTAAACGATTTGTGGGTGAAATTATCATTACCTGTGGTTTCAAACCAGTGTTGCTCACTGCAATGCTGTAGCCTACGCGAGACACTACAAAAACATCTACACAGCTGTAGGAAGTCAAACGGCGACAGAACATGTTCGGCACTCCCCTTACTTAATCAAAAGTCTATCTAACTACTAACCTGAACTTCATTGCCACAGCCTAAACGTTGCCAATCTGTTCATGAAAATAATTAATTTCAGCCTAAACCGTACAACGGAACGTTAAATCCAATTCAACCAACGCAATCGCACTACAAAAACATCTACACTACACAGCTGTTTAGGAAGTAATGTGAGTAGCTAACAAAAACTCCTCAGCTGTTTAAGTCAAACGGCGACAGAACATGTTCGGCACTCCCTTTACTCAAAAGTCTTTCAATAGGGAAACTATCTGACTACTAACCTGAACTTCATTGCCACAGCCTAAACTTTGTCAATCTGTTCATGAAAATAATTAATTTCAGCCTAAACCGTACAACGGAACGTTAAATCCAATTCAACCAACGCAATCGCTACCGAGACGAATACAGCAGTAGTCTAGTACTGTACCGTAGTAGTAGAATTTACCGGGGCAGCTTCTCCACACAGGGCTATATCGCATTTTGCGTTGTTACTGACAATGATCGCTACCAGTGAGCTTTTTATGAATGAGCGATTTTCCACTAAATAAATGTCAAGCTTATTTACGTTTTTGGGGGCATATTTTCAGTTAGCAGATGGTACTGTTTGAATCGCGATTCTATCTTCTGCCGGTAACGTCGTATAATAATCTTCAAAGGGGGTTCTTTATTAATTAATGAATGCAATATGAGTAGGCTAAATGCCTGAAAATATCACGAGAAGGGAAAACTTAAAAGGACGTTTAAGTCATAGAGATTAGGTCCATTTTTACACCGGTCTGCCAAATGTATTCATTTTGATTCAGCTATGAGGCTGCCTCTTGCAGGGGAAATGAGAAGACATCATATTTCATTCTACACTTCACTCGTATTTTGAGTTGTAAATGAGCAGCAAAAAAAAGATGCTTTTAAATCTATGTAATATTTATGCATAATACGTAGGCCCTATGTATTTTTATATAAAATATACAGGAATATCAGTTGTAAAAATGGCATTAAAATCCCTGTACAACCGACGCAAGCAAGCACACCCTACAATTTCCCCAGAAATTGTACCCTCTCTAGTTACCATTATTGTTACCGCTATGTCTTAACATAAGAATTCTGTTTACCTGTCTACAGGTAATGGTTATGTGGTGAAGCAAATGCACATCATGCATAATTTTGCATAGGCTATACATATTTTACTATACATATAAATCTTATTTAGGTTCTAACCGTCTAAATTACATATTTGTGCAAGGGAGTCCTTGCGACATCTGCTGAATTGAACAGGAATAAAATAGCTTTTAACTAGTTTTTTCCGGTGTGATAAAAAAAACAACAATACATATCTAGAATAAGTCAAGAAAGCAGGATCCTGGAATTTCATTGTTATTCTTCACTGCAGTGAAATGACACCCTGTCTGAAAGCATGAAAAGGTCTATAACCTTTCAAGGGGGATTTCTCTGCTAGAGCATTCAAGGTTTACCAACATTCATATGCGTATCTTCAACTATTTTCACATTTCAATGTATGACACATCATTTGAAAGTTTACAATCTGCACTTTCACAATCTGTAAATTACCTTGGCTTGCCTTTCAAAATAACGTGTCACATATGGTAATTCTGAAAACATGAGTTTGTGCACGAATAGTATTAAGCAAAAATAGTGTAACCAGTGGAAGAGATTACATTCTGTGACTTACTTAAAACCGTAAGAGAGGGATAAAATACAGCTTCTGTAAAGAGATTACGCAAAGCTATATGTTAGAAGCAGCAGAGAGTCAAATAGAAAAACAAGAGCGACATTGACAAAAGCATCAGCAGCAGAACAGGTTAGAGAGGGGCAGCAGAGCCACAGCCAGCTGTTCAAGAAGAGAGGGGATAAATTGATATAAAGAAATCAGGGGGGGGGGGACAGTCAGAGAGTAAGGGATGAGAGAAAGACAGAAATACTGAGAGACAGTACACTGCAAACAAAACAAAAACAGGGGTCATCTTACCCAACATCCTGCTTTACATGCAGACTGCACTTAGCTAGCATAGAGGAGAAGGAAGGAGATGGGGAAGCCAAGAGAGGAAAGCCATCAGCATCAGCTTCGTTAGAATGCCATCAGTCTCATCAGCCACATGGAAAAGTCACTTTTCTACTGCACTCCACAAGGTGAATGAGTGGAGGATGTGTGTGCAATGATAAGGGCTGCTCACAGAAGACAAAAACAAAACACAAACCAATCCCAAGTAAATTAACTGTTAATACTAAAGACATACAGTGAAGCTGAAACCCCGGCAGGCATCGCAGCCAATTAAGATCAAATAATTGAGATGGAGGAGGAGTTTGGTCAGGTTAGTGTTGAGAATATCGAATCCCTTTGCTGGTTGTGTACAGCATGGTGACATATACTGACCTGGGCTTGAGACAGCACTAGTAGTGGTAGGTTCAATAATTGCTACAGGAAAAAGGGGGGAGAGGGAAAAAAGAGGACATTCATGTATTATTAACAGAATGGAGACAAAAAAGAAAAGAACAAAAAAACATGCAAGGAGAAAGGACAGGGAAATGATGACCAAACAATATTCATGTGTAAGGACTGGCATCTTTCATTGCAAGGTTCCATATGCTCAATGGATAAAAAACCTCCCCCACCAGATTTAGAAATTAATCAGGAATCTTTAGGGGGTTAGAACTTTTTCAACAAAATCCAAAACGTTAGAGCAGTGAACAGAGATGAAGAAACTGGCTTTTTTGAGGGAACCTTGTCCCATTCTGATTAACTTATGAATTAATTTCTGACTGAGCCACTAGGGGAATTAAGGAAATGTAATCATTTAAATGTGTGTGCATCTGGGTTTTTGTCTAAGAAGGCTGTACTGTACACCAGTGGCAATTTTAGACCCTTTTTAGGGGTGCTCAAGCACTCCTAAATTTCATCTCTGCAACCCTAAAAATTATTATTTTATTTTTTATATATATATATATATATATATATATTGTTTATTATCATTTGATGCTGGTAGTTTGTGAAGAAAAGGACATCCTTAGTTTTTTTCATTCATTCAATATTATGCATAATAATACATAAATGTATTAATTGTTATCCAGTGAAATTAGTTATTTATTAGCATGGGTGTTTAGCACTTATGCAAGGAATTGTTTTCATTTCACATTCTCATTGGGGCTGAGCACCCCTAAAGGTGCTCAGACTCTTGCTGCTCAACGCTATTCCCGGAGTGGTGGGATCATGCAATGAATTCTAACTCTCAATCAGGCCAAACTGATCTGGGACTCACAATCAAAACCAAAAGGATTACTCTTTGGTTATTTACATATGCATTGTCTCAAAAAGCATTCAGATATAACACTTACTGCTCCACTCCAACCTGGACTTCCTTGGACTCTGAAACATGGCTTAAAAAACATTCTCCCACGGCTGCCTTTGATATTTCCGGATATAATGTGTTTAGGAGAGACCAAAACAAGGGGCGGGGAGGGGGGTTGTTAATCTATGTTAAGAATACAATTAAATGTAGCCTAATTGAATGGTCACAGGATCAGGAGTTTGAGTGTATTGGGTTGAACATCCCCTTGTCCCCTTAAATGTCTATATCGACCACCATTAGCTAATAATCATTTTTATGATAGTCTCCATAGTATCCTTAAACAATGTGATAGCACAAAAGAACTAATACTAATGGGCGACTTCAATATAAACTGGGACAAAAAAAAGAAAGAAAGAAACTAAAGGAGATAACAAATAAATTCAATCTAACCCAACTGATACAAGGACCAACAAGAGTAACCAACTCGTCCCAGACACAAATTGATCTAATTTTCACAAACAGGCCAGAGAGAATAACTACATCATATAACATGCTCACTGGGCTGTCAGATCACAATATCACACTTATGGTAAGAAAACTAACCAGAAAACGATTTGCAAATTCTAAATCAAATTAATTTTATGAGACAATCCCTAAAAATGAATTGAATAATCTAGAAAATGTGAATTGTGGAACTGATTGGTCCACAATTCTAGACAATGAGGACACCGAGGATAGCTGCTGCACCTTCTTGAGTACCATTAGTGAAATAATAACACGAAAAGGGTGAAACGTAAACATAGACGTAAAAACTTAGCATGGCTTAATGACAGTTTGTGGCAACAAATGAATGAGAGAGACTCAGCTTTGAAGAGAGCCCTTAAGACTGGGAACAGTAGTGATAGATACACCTTTACAGGTCTTCGAAATAAAGTATTGAGAAATATAAGAAAAGCTAAGGCAGATTTTTTCATTTGTATCATTAATGAGGAACAAGGATATGGTAAACTTATTTGGAGAAATCTAAATTAGTTAATTGGTAGGAGTAATGAAGACGGACCATCGACTTCTGAGATCAAAATTAATGGAACTCTGATCCAAGAGAATGATTTGATAGCGAGCACCTTTAATGATTTTTGTATAAACTCAGTTAAGGTATTAGCTCAAAGCATCCCACCGGTAACTACACGCACTGTCCTCATAGATGATAGTATCCCCATTTTTTTAATTAGGGAAATATCTGAATCAGCAGTGATACAAATTATAAATTTCCTCAGACACTCAAAAGCCAAGGATGCATATGGTTTGGACACCATATTTTTGAAGTCACATAAGGAGTCCCATTGCTCACTTGATTAACCTTTCCATTAGGCATAATCTTTTTTCAAGCTCCTGGAAAAAAGGGAATTGTAAGCTATTGTCTCAAACTACAGGCTCATCAGTATTCTATCAGTGATTTCCAAGGTGTATCAAAAATGGGTAGCAGAACAGCTGACAGCACACTTAAACCTAGGTAACACCCCTCTGCACCCAATGCAGTTTGGATTCTGCGCTAATCACTCTACGGAGACAGCTAACTGCTACTTCCTAGAAAATGTTAAGTCCAAATTGGATAGAGGTGGGGTAGTTTGCGCAGTTCTCTTGGATCTTAAGAAGGCTTTTGACACTGTGAATCACCAGACACTGTTAGCAAAATTATCATATTTTAATTTATCAGCAGAAGCCACAAAATGGATGAAGTCATATTTGGCTGATAGGACTCAAAGTGTACACTTTGGAAGTAGCCTTTCTCCATACCTCAGTAATAATATTGGTGTACCCCAGGGGTCAGTATTGGGACCAATCCTGTTTAGAATGTACATTCATGATTTACCATCAGTGTGTCCATCTATTAATGTTCAAATGTATGCAGATGACACTGTTATTTATACACATGCAAAAACCAAAGAACAGGCTACCACTAAACTAACTGCAGCTTTGGTCCATGTCTCTGACTGGCTAAAAATGTCATCCCCACACTTGAACACAAATAAAACAGTCTGTATGTTCTTCTCCAAGAAATCATCAAATGCACAGCCCCTTGATGTCTTTATTGAAGGAGAAAAGCTCACAGCTGTATCTGTCTGCCTGTTTGTGGACTTCAGCTCTGCCTTCAACACCATCATCCCTGCCCTGCTTCAGGACAAGCTCTCCCAGCTGAACGTGTCTGACTCCACCTGCAGATGGATCGCAGACTTCCTGTCTGTGATCCGGGGGATGAGTCTGACTATAGGTGGGAAGCTGACAACCTGGTGACCTGGTGTAGCCAGAACAACTTATAACTCAATGCTCTTAAGACAGTGGAGATGGTTGTGGACTTGATTCCAATTTAACATTTAAAAAACATGTCAAAAAGGTGGCCAATACCATTAAAGATCCTGTAAAGTAAATTCCATGTTTTGCTTCTAAGTACATTATATACGTGTGAAATGAGTTCCTGAAAGCATGTGCAAAGCGCTAAAACCTTGTCGCACTGAAATGTGGAGTTAGACCGAAGAACAGTTTCTCTTCCGTTTTCAGATCAGGTTTTAATGGGCGGAGCCAAAAAATGCCCTATCTACGTCATTTCACCCCATCTACGTCAGATCACTGAATGGCTCCTCCTGCTGTACTGTTATTGTACCTTACATCAGCTAGCTAGCTAGCTAGCTTCAGGATGTCTCCCACCACCCGCAACTGCATCTTCCCTGGATGCAAGAACTCCAGCTGCGCTGCAATGCCATTTAAGTTCCCTGTTGATAATGAAAGGAAAAATAGGTGGATAGATTTTGTGAAGAGCCACGCTCATGGAAAGCTTCGGATAAACTCCAACAGCCGCCTCTGTGCCACTGACCATTTCATGGCGGACAGTTTTAACATGGACCAGAGACAGACGGGGTTCACCAACACACGGCTTCTCTTGCAGCGCAGAGCCGTACTGAGCATCGCCCCTCCGGCCGTTCATCCTCCGGTCACACCTGGACCATCCACCGCCGCCAGCAGTTCATCACTCAGTTCTGTGTGCTTGTTATAATTATACTAGATAACTTTTCCAGAGGTCTGCTATAATTAGTGCAAAAAGCTAACTTGATATTAGGTTACTCGGTGTAGAATGATGGTATTTTGGTGAAATGGTAGCTAATGTGCTAGAAGTAGTTGGAGAGCTCACGGTCAATGTTTACTCCTGTGTTACAGCTCAGGGGAATATTTCATTTAGGCTATATGCCTCTGTATTTTTCACTCATTGAACAAATACATTCTAATTCTTTACTGTTTTGTTCGGCTTGACGTAGCGTCCATTATCTGGGTCGTAGGTAGCTTACTTGAGAGAGGCGGCGCCTTCCAGCGAGGGGGCCGAGCTTCAGCTCCTTCAGGCAACACGCCCCCCCAGTCTCAAACAGAGAAGACTGCTGATTTTCTTACGATTTCAAAGCCTAATTTAACATACTTGTCGGTGTTTTTTTTTTTATTCGAATTTGGATGGGTAGTTAATAACACATTATTCTGTGGTGTGGTGAACTTGAAACTCGTTTTTAATTCCACTTTACAGGATCTTTAAATTTAAGACATGTAAGGTCGTACTTAACTACAGAGGCTGCAAAACTTTATATGTATGCCATGATCTTTTCTCACGTCTTGTACTGTTACACAAGCTTGTCACAAGCAAGTACAACAAGTCTCAAATCAATGGAGACCCTCTATAAGCAGACCTTAAAAACTCTAGACCAAAAACCTATCAGCTATCACCACAGTCATATAACAACAAAGTATAGCTTATTCAAATTTGACAGTTTCTTACAGTGTTTGGATGCCTGTCTCATGTTTAACATATTACATGGGCTGGCACCTCCACCATTAAATGATTTTATAAAACTGAAGGATGGCAATGGCTCTAGCCATTGCCATCTAGGGCCAACTAGGGCAGTCACCAGGGGAGACTGTGTTATAGAGTATAGACACAGTACGTTTGGACAGACAGTCTTCTCAGTACGCGCCTCTAATTACTGGAATACCCTCCCTACTGATGTAAGGGAGTGCGCCAGTATTTCAGTGTTCAAAAACAAACTTAAGAAATGGATCAAAAATAACCAAACCTGCAATCATAATTAGACCACTGCATTACTCACACCGTAACTTCTTTTTATGTTTAACACCTTGTATGTCTATCTGTCTGGTTTTTATAATTAGCTGTCTTAACATTACTGTTTTGTCACACTGTTGTTTACCTTGCATGTCTGTCTGGTTTTATTATTTATTTGAATATTATTTTTTTATTTTATTATTTCTCTCTTTTATTTCCGTATCTCTCTGTCATGCCCTGCCAAGGGACAACGGATGAAAACCAGCTAACCTAGCTAATTCCGGTGCATTTACATTTTTACATGTTTATCAATGTACACTGTCCCTTTTCAAATAAACGCATATTAAGGTCTGATCCTAGAATCGCCCCTGCTGTAAACTCTAAGACAATATAAGGTATCTGTAAACATAATTGTAAGATTAATGATTTATTATTAACTTAGATACATTTACAAGACAATTACTTTTTATCTTGACTATACATAGTCTAGTACTAGCATAAGATCTGTCGTTGTATCTAATACTACATAAACATCTCTACATAACCATGGGAGACATATAAAGAAAGATCATCCCTCAAATTCAGAAGAATTATTAGCAAAATGGTAGCTGACCCATACAATTAAATGGGAGATGAGATAAAATAATGCTACTGTTTTGCAAACACAATGCAGAATCCAAAGTATATACCTCCTCCACAAAGGAGGAGTTTATCAGTCACCAGAGAAACTTGTAGCCATTATGATTGTTCATGTTTACTTCTTCTACGTACAAAAATGTCCTAGACTTTTTTCATTTCTAATTGCACAGCAGGCAAAGATATCTAGGCTATCCAAATGTATGTAAGAACCTGCTTAAAATCTCCTTTGTAATCCAGTTACATGGACACTCCATGCATACATTTCAATTTCAGGGCAAATGGAGGTGCCCCATTGTCAATTTAACACTTCAGAATCTTAGCCTCTGTTACTTTTTTAAATTCCTAGAGTTGAAATGAGACTTTAGTTATATATTGAATTTGTGTATGAGTATTGGAATCCAAGAATGATCTATCTTTTTCTACAGTAATAAACTCCTCGAAAAAAGTTTTTAAACGTTAATTCGGTCGATTATTCCTCCCCTTCAATAATACCAATTGGTATTGTATTTTATATCGTTGGAAAGCCTGATTAGTCACCTTTACAACGAAGTACAACTCGTAAGGATCGAGTTGGACCTGCATTTGTGGAATGAGCAACACAGTTAACCGTGTGGTTAGCAGCCCCCCAAAAATTGCCAAAAACCCCCTGCAATATTCTTCTGTTGGTATTCACTCCCCCCCCCCTTTATTTACTATTATCTGAACTATATAGTGTTTTTGTTTTTTTCCTAAGCACAGGGACAAGAGGACAGGTATGCCGCCCATGGATTTACTCTTTCATCACTAACCATATCATTGTTATATACACTAGGCTAGGAACGGGTGCCTGTTAGACCCGCAAACATAACAAAGTCCCACAAATGTAGTAAAGGAAGGTGAATCTCAAGACTTCACAATTATAATAACTTCCCACAAATGTAATAAATTACAAATGTACAAGTTTTGTAAGTTTGTAAGTTTTGTACAAGTTTTACAAGTACTGTAAATGTCTGTACCACCCAATAACATTTTCCTCCTACATATTGTCCTTTCAATTTGCCTATATACTTTGCATAAGTACCCTACCTTCCTATTTAGACTGATCAAGTGTTGTGTATACAACGGAAAAACAAATCACATCATATTTATTCCAGATGTCTGTAAGTTTTACAAAAAAGTGCAAAAAAAGCTATGCAAAGGCCGTGAATCTGTTGAACAAATAAACTATTTATAAGTAAACAACGCAAAGTATTTTGTAACAAGAGGTCAATAATAGGCCTAACCACAACTGGATAGGCCTATTCACAACTGGATAGGCATATTATTTATCATCACTACACAAACTTAGCCTATGTTTGAACCATGAAATATTTCGTGTTGATGATGAAATGTATTTTGAACATACATACGTTGACAACCACCTAGTATCACTTGACACTGATAATGACCAGAAACCTAACTTCATGCTAGCAAGCTCTTCTTTCAATAACTTTGTTACCATTTTGTTACCACAAAATGTAATTTGCTTAGTTATACGGCGGGTGAGAACGTTACAATTTTAGCAACATTCTCAGCCCTTACATCGATAATGTTACACATTGTAGACGTGCACTCAGAACCGACCAAATGCTTTTTGGCACTGAAATAAAGACAACTCATTGAAATTGTATTTGGTCTTCTTCATTGCCTACACATAGAAATACAACAATTAGTATTTTTATCGGCTATTGTTCCTACAAATTTACATTGCAGGCCCGCTCATAGAAATTGCTGGGCCCCTGAAAAGGTCCAGTGAATGGGCCCACCCCAAGTATGGCTTTACTTACATTAACGCACGTGCGTGTGTGATCTCTCCTACATAAAACATTATACAGTTAGGTCCATAAGTATTTGGACATTGACACAATTTTCATCATTTTGGCTCTGTATACCACCACAATGAATTTGAAATGAAACAATCAAGATGTGCTTTAAGTGCAGACTTTCAGCTTTAATTTCAGGGTATTTACATCCAAATCAGGTGAACGGTGTAGGAATTACAATACATTTTATATGTGGCCCCCCCCTTTTTAAGGGACTAAAAGTAATTGGACAACTGGCTGCTCAGCTGGTGTATGTTATTCCCTCATAAAGGGAGTTCGTTATTTCATTGACAAGGAGCAGATAAAAGGTCTAGAGTTCATTTCAAGTATGGTAATTGTGTTTGGAATCTGTTGCTGTCAACTCTCAATATGAAGTCCAAAGAGCTGTCACCATCAGTGAAGCAAGCCATCGTTAGGCTGAAAAATCAAAACAAACCTATCAGAGAGATAGCAAAAACATTAGGTGTGGCCAAATCAACTGTTTGGTACATTCTTAAAAATAAAGAACGCACTGGTGAGCTCAGCAACACCAAAAGACCCGGAAGACCACGGAAAACAACTGTGGTGGATGACAAAAGAATTCTTTCCCTGGTGAAGAAAAACCCCTTCACAACAGTTGGCCAGATCAAGAACACTCTCCAGGAGGTAGGCGTATCTGTGTCAAAGTCAACAATTAAGAGAAGACTTCACCAGAGTAAATACAGAGGGTTCACCACAAGATGTAAACCATTGGTGAGTCTCAAAAACAGGAAGACCAGATTAGAGTTTGCCAAAAAACATCTAAAAGAGCCTGTACAGTTCTGGAACAACATCCTATGGACAGATGAGACCAAGATCAACTTGTACCAGAATGATGGGAAGAGAAGAGTATGGAGAAGGGAAGGAACTGCTCATGATCCAAAGCATACCACCTCATCAGTGAAGCATGGTGGAGGTAGTGTTATGGCGTGGGCATGTATGGCTGCCAATGGAACTGGTTCCCTTGTATTTATCGATGATGTGACTGCTGACAAAAGCAGTAGGATGAATTCTGAAGTGTTTCGGGCAATATTATCTGCTCAGATTCAGCCAAATGCTTCAGAACTCATAGGACGGCGCTTCACAGTGCAGATGGACAATGACCCGAAGCATACTGCGAAAGCAACCAAAGAGTTTTTTAAGTCAAAGAAGTGGAATGTTCTGCAATGGCCAAGTCAATCACCTGAACTAAATCCAATTGAGCATGCATTTCACTTGCTAAAGACAAAAATGAAGGGAAAATGCCCCAAGAACAAGCAGGAACTGAAGACAGTTGCAGTAGAGGCCTGGCAGAGCATCACCAGGGACGAAACCCAGCGTCTGGTGATGTCTATGGGTTCCAGACTTCAGGCTGTCATTGACTGCAAAGGATTTGCAACCAAGTATTAAAAGTGACAAATAGATTTATGATTATGTTAGTTTGTCCAATTATTTTTGGTCCCTTAAAAAGGGGGGGGGCACATATAAAATGGGTTGTAATTCCTACACCGTTCACCTGATTTGGATGTAAATACCCTGAAATTAAAGCTGAAAGTCTGCACTTAAAGCACATCTTGATTGTTTCATTTCAAATCCATTGTGGTGGTATACAGAGCCAAAATGATGAAAATTGTGTCAATGTCCAAATACTTATGGACCTAACTGTATAAACTGAGAGAGAATTACTCAGTGATGAGCAAGCCCAAACTAAATCTGCAGATTTCTTTCACATTTTCTGCGGTATTCAGACTGAAAATCTGTGGAATCCCGCCAGCCTTACTGTTCTTATGTCGGAGGGACCGAAGATTATTGCTGGCACCGCGGCTGGGCCCCAGAAATCTTTCCCCCCTTTCCCCCCTCATGGGCGGGCCTGCCTGTGAGTGACCATGTACCTCCTGTAACTGGTGTTCCAGCAAATCAATTTCAAGATTGTAGGGGGTTAATATTGGCAAAACAACCGCAATGCAACAGTAAATGACACAATGAGGTGTGAGAGCCATCAAATTGAGACTCCATCCAGTAACTCAGATTTTAGCATATGAGAGGTGGTGGCAGGTTGACACCCCGCCTTACAAGATCAGCCTTTATTCTTCGCCCTAACTATACCATCTCTTGGTCAGTTTGTGGCACTTGCTTCATGAGATGCAGTTTGTACAACTCCTTTACTGGTAACTGGGAATACATGAGATTACATTAAATTCCACAGTTCCTCATGCAGAATGCACCTGCCATTAAATGAAAATATCACTGTGTACAGCATCCATGCTCTGTTCAACAGGATCAGAATGTGCAAATCGGTTTCTATTAATTATTCTCATAATTTCAGTGTAACTGAAAATCCCACACAAGCCTGTAAAATAAAGTAGGCTACATTGGGAGAGAACTACCAGTAGCTACCATACTTAAGCATCTCTACATCCATCTCTGTGGCAGCAGTCAACGTAAGTAACTGGCTTCCCCAATGTTATAGGTGCAATATACTGATCCCCATTGGTTTATCCAGGCCCACTGGAAGACTCAGGGGGTGACTGCCTGGTGCCCCCAGGGTTGAAAACACATGTCTTAAGTGCCCTACTGTCTGCCATTCACATTGAGAAATATGCTTGAGTGCCCCGTGCCCTTACTTCCAATGGAAAAGGGTGCTGTTATGAAGTGCCCTTCATGCTGCCCCTACATGACAGTGTCCCAAATGGTGCCATTTCCAAAGAAGACGATTAGATGCTGTGCCCAACAGTCTCCCGTACAATGTGCCCACTAGGGCATGCTTTGCCAAAGTAAGGCTGTGACGACACTTGGAGTGTCATCCCATTCCCATTGTTACACTGGTGAGACCCCATGTCGTGCAGTAGCAGCCCTTTAAATGTTTGCGCCCCTGCCCTTCAAACAGCCACAGTCTGCCACTGTCAAAGCCCCATCTGGACCTGTGGAGGCAGACTATGTTAATTGGAAATATTTTCATACACATACATTTAGGTTATGGCGCAGCTGTCCATTCACTGTCAGACAGAATAGTAATAATTGGTTTTGTATTAACCCTCGTGCTGCCTTCGGGTCACATGACCCAAAGGTTCATAACGAACCATCGTTGTGTTTACCCAATTTTACCCAATACAAAAACAAATAAAAATTATTTTCTTTTAACCTTTGCAATGTGGGGGGTCTGAGACAGCCCAACGGTTAAAAGAAAATGCTTCACTTTGTTTTTGTATGTGGTAAAGTTGTCGTAATACGACGGTGGGTCACAATGACTGATGGGTCAGAATGACCCGAAGATAACAAAAGGGTTAAATATGCACACATAATATAATAATTATATATTCTTAGTCATGCTGAGCTATTTTAAATGTTCTGCCAAGCAAAGTGTGCTACAGTTTCGGTCACCTTCTGCGGACCTGTGCAATAATAAATAATAACTAGAGAGGGTACAATTTCTGGAGAAATTGTAGGGTGTGCTTGCTTACGTCGGTTGCACAGGGGTCTGTTTTTGAATGACATCTTTACAACATTTCTGTATATGTTATATAAAAATGCATACTTATTATTTATAAAGATTACATAGATTTAAAAGCATTTTTTTTTTGCTGCTCATTTACAACTGAAAATACGAGTGAAGTTTAGAATTAAATATATGTCTTCTCATTTCCCCTGCAAGAGGCAGCCTCATAGTTGAATCAAAACGAATAAATTTGGCAGACCGGTGTAAACATTTACCTAATCTCTATGACTTAAACGTCCTTTTAAGTTTTTCCCTTATCGTGATATTTTCAGGCATTTAGCCTACTCATTGCATTCATTCATTAATACAGGGCTCTTGCAGGTTTCAGTAAGTCAAATTTAAGACCTTTTTAAGACATTTTAAGACCATAAAGATTGACATTTAAGACCTACACGATGCATTACCCCAAAAAATATTCAAATCAAAGAAATTCTGAAAAAAACATTTCATTTCAATGAATTCAGTCATTGAAAAAGCATACATTTAATTTACAGATAAAACAATCACATTAGTAATTTTGGAATATTTTTTGGGCAAAGTTTGCAGCGAGCCTTGTACCTGGAGCTAGGTACCGCTTGTAACCAACAGCGGAAATCGCTGTGATCTAGCCATGTCTCGTTGAAAGTACATTTTCCCATTTTCCACACGTAGCCGAACTTTAACAAACTCTGAATGATAAATATGCCCCCCAAAACGTAAATAAGCTTGACATTTATTTAGTGGAAAATCGCTCATTCATAAAAAGCTCACTGGTAGCGATCATTGTCAGTAACAACGCAAAATGCGATATACAGACCCTCCAGGAATTCGCGATGTTGCGATTGCACCAATTCACGCAAATTCAACGATTCCCCGCAAATTCAGCGCAACATTGCAATTTTAAACAATCACCTCAATTTTCCCGCAACTTTTACGTGTGAACGTGTTTATTGAACGAAAGTTCATGAACTCGTTGATAATTTCGGAGAACGTGAACTGAACGTATTGTATTACTGCCTGATGAACAATACTGTGAATGCGTTCATTCTGGTGTCTGTGAACTCTTTCACTCTTTAATTTCGTTCAATAAGGTGCCAGATTTCTAGAGACTTCCAGGCGAAAAACACACCCGTAACAGTCCTGTATGCAGGGTTGCCCAACCAGTCAATTGCTGCGTGTGCTTTCTTCTACTGTCTATGCCTGGCAAGCGTGAGAGCGCCGAGTTGCGTAGAGGCCGAGAGCGGTATTGCAGACAGATAGATTTCAATCTTTTTTGTTTAAAAAAGGGATATTCCTCCCTTCAATGCATGCGAATGTAAATCCTGGTTGGATAAAAAATGGGATATGATGAAAATTGGCATGTTGGTAAGGTTATTTAGGGGACCATTTCTCAATGGTTTTATTCTTTGATGAATGTTTGTTAATTACTTAATTTTCAACCAATAACAACCAATACAACCAATTAAAATTACAAAAAGGGAAATTCACAACTTTTTATTGCAACTTTCACTTGCTCCCGCAATTTCATCGCAACAAACACCTAAAAAACACCGCAACTTTCACCGCAACTTTTTGGAAAAGCTCCCGCAAAATCAGGAATTTTTGCCTGCAACTATCACAAAAAAGGCCCGCGAAATCCTGGGGGGACTGGATATAGCCCTGTGTGGAGAAGCTGCCCCGGTAAATTGTACTACTACGGTACAGTACTAGACTACTGCTGTGTTCGTCTTGGTAGCGATTGCGTTGGTTGAATTCGTTTTAACGTTCCGTTGTACGGTTTAGGCTGAAATTAATTATTTTCATGAACAGATTGACAAAGTTTAGGCTGTGGCAATGAAGTTCAGGTTAGTAGTCAGATAGTTTCACCTATTGAAAGACTTTTGATTTAAGTAAGGGGAGTGCCGAACATGTTCTGTCGCCGTTTGACTACACACACATCTACATCTACACAGCCTAAACAGCTGTGTACTGTAACGCTAGATGTTTTTGTAGTGTGTCTTGCGTAGGCTACAGCGTTGCTGTGAGCAACACTGGTTTGAAACCACAGGTAATGATAATTTCACCCACAAATCGTTTACTTGTAATCTAATGTCATAATAAATCCTACAACGAAAATGTATTTGTGAGGAATGTTTATTTTAACGATTGAAAACAGATGCATCATAGACCACTGTAGTATGTGTTGCCTGGGCAACAGAGGCTAATGTCCTGATGCTAATACTTCAGTGAAATAGTAGACTACTGTTTCCGAAAGTAGATGTACTTCCTTAATAATATCATCTTATATTGTACTTTACACATCACAATTGTGTGTCATATCACAAAGTAAAATATAATAAATATAAATGTGAGAGAACAAAGGTTGTGTTCTTGAGCACACCCAATTATATATTCAGGGCTCTCAAGTTTTGAAGACAGGCAAGAGTGACATTCTCATCCCGTGAGGGGTTCAAAATGAATGAATGAATTGCTTTTTACCTGACATCTTTGAAAGGCAGCAATGATTAATGCATCCATGGCCAGGATATAATTATAAAATATGACATTATTTTAAAAGTGACCTATAACATCGACTATGCAAAACACTTAAATGTATTTAGTGCTAATAAAATTATTACGCCTATTTGGAAAGAGATGTTTATAATGTGACAATATGTCAGTCATCGTGTGATAACGAAAATATGACTAGGCCAATTTTATTTAACAGACGTCGTATTGCAAACTCCGTCAGATGCATCGGGCCATGTTCGTCCCGCACTGGGTACGAACTTGCCACCTCTGACATCCCAAGTGCCCCCACTACCAACTACGCCAACGAAAAGCTAGTAATCCGTCGACGCGGGTGGCCTGTTACATTCCTGACGAGTGAGTTTCACCGATACACCGATGGTTGAGGTCAGAGAAAGAACAGGTTTAGCAAGGCGGTGAGGGAGGCTAAACGACTGTACTCAGAGAGACTAAAACACCAATTCTCTGCAAACGACTCTGCTTCTGTCTGGAGAGGGCTCAGGCAGATTACCAACTACAAGCCCAGAGCCCCCCACTCCACTAACAACTCCCGCCTGGCCAACGACCTGAATGAGTTCTACTGCAGATTTGAAAGACAATTGGACAGTCCTGAACTACCCCTTCCCACCCAGGAGGCCTCCCCCCTCCCCCCTCTACAGTGACGACTCTCTCCATTCAGGAGGGTGAAGTTAACAGACTTTTCAAGAGGCAGAATCCCCGCAAAGCAGCTGGGCCGGACTCTGTCTCTCCAGCCACCCTCAAGCACTGCGCTGACCAGCTGTCTCCGGTGTTTACCTACATCTTTAACACCTCCCTTGAGACATGCCATGTGCCAGCCTGTCTCAAGTCCTCCACCATCATCCCTGTGCCCAAAAAGCCAAGGCCAACAGGACATAATGACTACAGACCCGTCGCCCTGACCTCTGTGGTAATGAAGTCTTTCGAGTGCCTGGTGCTGGCACACCTTAAATCCATCACTGACCCTCTACTGGACCCACTGCAGTTTGCCTACAGAGCCAACAGGTCTGTGGACGATGCAGTTAACATGGCCCTCCACTTCACCCTACAGCACCTGGACTCCCCAGCATCCTATGCCAGGATCCTGTTTGTGGACTTCAGCTCTGCCTTCAATACCATCATCCCCGCCCTGCTTCAGGACAAGCTCTCCCAGCTGTATGTGCCTGATTCCACCTGCAGGTGGATCACAGACTTCCTGTCTGACAGGAAGCAGTGCGTTAAGCTGGGAACACAAGTCTCTGACTCCCGGTCCATCAGCACCGGATCACCTCAGGGCTGCGTCCTTTCTCCTCTGCTCTTCTCCCTGTACACCAACAGTTGCACCTCCAGTCATCCGTCCGTCAAACTCCTGAAGTTTGCGGACGACACCACCCTTATTGGGCTCATCTCTGGTGGAGACGAGTCTGATTATAGGTGGGAAGCGGCCAACCTGGTGACCTGGTGCAGCCAGAACAACTTAGAGCTCAATGCTCTTAAGACAGTGGAGATGGTTGTGGACTTCAGGAGGAACACAGCCCCACTCACCCCCATCACCCTGTGTGACTCCCCAGTCAACACTGTGGAGTCCTTCCTTTTCCTGGGCACTATCCTCTCCCAGGACCTCAAGTGGGAACTGAACATCAGCTCCCTCATCAAGAAAGCACAACAGAGGATGTACTTCCTTCGGCAGCTGAAGAAGTTCAACCTGCCAAAGACAATGATGGTGCACTTCTATTCAGCCATCATTGAGTCCATCCTCACCTCCTCCATCACCGTCTGGTACGCTGCTGCCACTGCCAAGGACAAGAGCAGACTGCAGCGTATCATCCGCACTGCTGAGAAGGTGATTGGCTGCAATCTGCCTACCCTCGAGGACCTGCACACCTCGAGGACCCTGAGGCGAGCGAGGAAGATTGTGGCCGACTCCTCCCACCCTGGACACTCCCTGTTTCAGTCACTCCCCTCTGGCAGAAGGCTGCGCTCCATCAGGACCAATACCTCACGCCACAAAAACAGTTTCTTCCCTTCCGCTGTTGGCCTCTTCAACAAGGCCAAGGGACCACACTGACTCTAATGACATCTTGCTTAAAACACACTGCTTTTTGCACTGCACTTTTTATAACAGTAGTCAAGTTGTCATTGTTTGTGTCAAACAAGTTGTGAATTTGTTGTAACATTAAAACAGGAGATCATGACTTAGCCTACTCTGCTAGAGCTCGTGGTTTGCTCTGTAGGTGAACGAAACTTTCGGAAGACGTAGCAGAATCACGTGAAACATTACAGGATATGATTTTTTTTCCATTGGTTGTTGCATTAAACCTTACCCAGATACAATCGTGCTATTTTTGGCTATTGTGTAGACCCTTTCTTTTTTTTTGATTGGCTGATAAGTGGCAGGCTCGACTAAGAACTCCAGGGGAGACGCTTGATTCCTGCCGGTTCTATAGTGAGAGTGGCACGGCCAGAGGAATTTTGGTTTGGTGCTGCGGCATATTAAATATATAATAAATATTTTTTTTCTGCGTGAGAAATACAATGTGTGGCGGGAGGGCGTGACAAAAGACCGAAATGAGTGACTGTCACGCTCAATGCGTGACACTTGAGAGCCATGTATATTATACAGTATACAGAATATACAGTATATGAATGAGAGTTTACGTGTACTGTACTTACCAGAAAAACCCAAAGACCTACCGATCTGTTCCCAGATGGACTCTTTTATTTGTATATTTGCGTATCTTTTATTACTCATGTCGTATAACTCTGAGTAGTACGATACGGCAATTATAAGTGGTTCGACTGGTACCTTGTCCATCTTGGTCTATTTTGGGGGCACCGGTAACTACGGTAGAAGGTTACTTGGGAAGGTACACGCGTACCTACTCTCCTCGTCCTGATTGGTCAGCTGTCAGAAAGGCGCTTGAAGTCACCCAGCGCTTTTTAGAAAAGTTAAGAAAATGTAACTAAAAAAGGCGTCGGGCGCAGTGCTTTTTTTTTGAAGTTTTTAAAAGGCGGCCGCTTTTTTAAAAAGGCGTTGAAGGCAGCGCTTTTTTCTGAAAGAATAAGTCAAGTGTGAACACGGCCTAAGACAACACAAGGGTTAAGTTTTTTGCCGATCCTCAAAATTACTTTGACTTGTATACGATCAAAGGCACATTGCCTGGCAACAACAAAAACAACAAAAGCACATTTGGACTAAGGGCCCACAAAGAGATGACATTCTTTCAAGCTGTGATTGATAATCACAACGAATGGGACAAGACATTCATCATTCCACTAGCACACATGCCTGCAGGATTTAGCAGTAGAAGAGTTTCATTTCACTACCTTTTGGTCTTTTCTCATCTTAGCCCTAAGCAATGGGAGTAAGGTACGGTGACATAGACAGAGAAGCCCTTTCAGCTTTATGACAAGGTGGGCTGAAAATTAGAGCTACATTAAGGGATAAGTTAGATGAGTTATCAAAAAAATTGAAGAGACAATTTATTGTATCTATGAATAGGAAAATGAAAAAAAGCTGGTAATGGTAATGATTCAAAACAGTACATTTCAAATGTTTTCATGAGAAGCTTGTCCAAAATCTGTAGGACAAAACAGGACAGATAGGAAATCAATGACAAAGCAGATACAAATCTGAGACAACCTATTATTTCCTCTTTCAAAACACAAGCAAATGTTCTGCTTTAAAGCCTGTTTGTTAAGCGATGAGGAACTCCTTCAATACAATTTTCTTATTGAAGTGCTGTACACAAGGTGAGGGAAAATAACCAATATTAGACCCCTTTGGAATCTGAATCTGACTCTGATCTTAAAAATAATATTGCTTTAAATATTTTCCTTTATTTTACATTAACCATATTATATTGCTTCTATGGCAGTTAGTATAAAACTAAAGAACTTCTGCTCAACCCTAGATGAAATGTGGGTTGCAAATGATCTTGAAAAATGGCACTTGGTGTGATTGTAACAAGCAAACCAAAACAGTCAACCATTTAGCAGTGTCAATACTACAAAGAAAGAAAAATCTACAATTTCTTCGCCACAGAACATCAACGATCTATTGTTTCCATTTAAAATGCACCTGGCTCATCAAACTATATTGACTGAAAAGCTATTCCATGTCACGTGATGATTTCCCATTCCAGTAGGCAGGCTGCACAGATTGCTTGTCATTTTTTATTAGAAGATTCATGTGGATCATGAAGAAAGCGTGAGTCAGGTGGCTGAGCGGTTAGGGATGCGGGCTAGTAATCTGAAGGTTGCCAGTTCGATGCCATGCCAAATGACGTTGTGTCCTTGGGCATCGCACTTCACCCTACTTGCCTCAGGGGAGAATGTCCCTCTGGATAAGAGCGTCTGCTAAATGACTAAATGTCCCTGTACTTACTGTAAGTCGATCTGGATAAGAGCATCTGCTAAATGACTAAATGTAAACGTAAAGCACAGAGAAGAGCAAAAGTAATAAAAACAGAGAATTTGAGAAAGAAATGATCTCAACAGTGTCACAAGAGAGCTGTCATAGAAAGTTTATTAATGTTGTTATTTGTGCATTCACAAACAGGAGACTCAAGCTCACCCTTGACAACATGCACTATCTATAGTACATTTATCTTTAATGGCAGGGACTGGTGTGATGAGGACAGACCAATATTAAGAGCCGAAAGCACAGCCTAGTAAGCAATTGAAAAACCTGTTCATGTTTCCTAGCCAATGTACATCAAGGAAAAATATTGTTAAATTACATATAAATAACAGCTCATCTTATAAGTCCTTGTCTAACAACATCGCCTTCTGTCCTCTTGAAATGTACACAAACACACGCACACAGAGCAATTGGCAGATAAAACCAGAGAACAAATACATTGACAACATTTCATAGAATCAGTGTATCACAAACGGACTGGTCACATATTCAGAATCAGAATTCGGTTTATTCGCCATGTATGTTATACAAACACAGAATTTACTGTGGCAGGGAGGTGTAAACACTAAACATATACGAATCTTAAATTAAGTAAAGGTACAGAAGTTTAACTATTCCTAAGAACTAAACAATCTAAGAATAAAATATATATAAAAATAAGAATAAGAATAAGAATGAGCAGCATGAGTGGTCAACATAGTGCAATAGTGCAATCAGATACTGGGTTAAATAATGAATGAATGTCAATGGGAGTCCTTGGCCTTGTTGAAGAGGCCAGTAGCAGATGGAAAGAAACTGTTCTTATGGCGTGAGGTTTTGGTCTTGATGGACCGCAGACTTCTGCCGGAGGGGAGTAGCTGGAACAGGGAGTGGCCAGGGTGGGAGGGGTCGGCCACAATCTTCCTCGCACGCCTCAGGGTCCTCGAGGTATGCAGGTCCTCGAAGGTAGGCAGATTGCAGCCGATCACCTTCTCAGCAGTGCGGATGATACGCTGCAGTCTGCTCTTGTCCTTGGCAGTGGCAGCAGCGTACCAGATGGTAATGGAAGAGGTGAGGATGGACTCAATGATGGCTGTGTAGAAGTGCACCATCATTGTCTTTGGCAGGTTTAATTTCTTCAGCTGCCGTAGGAAGTACATCCTCTGTTGTGCTTTTTTGGTGAGGGAGCTGATGTTCAGTTCCCACTTGAGGTCCTGGGAGAGGATGGTGCCCAGGAAGCGGAAGGACTCCACAGTGTTGACTGGGGAGTCGCACAGGGTAATGGGGGTGAGTGGGGCTGTATTCTTCCTGAAGTCCACAACCATCTCCATTGTCTTAAGAGCATTGAGCTCTAAGTTGTTCTGGCTGCACCAAGTCACCAGGTTGTCAGCTTCCCACCTATAATCAGACTCGTCCCCGTCAGAGATGAGCCCAATGAGGGTGGTGTCGTCCGCAAACTTCAGAAGTTTGACAGACGGATGACTGGAGGTGCAACTGTTGGTGTACAGGGAGAAGAGCAGAGGGGAAAGGACGCAGCCCTGAGGAGATCCGGTGCTGATGGACCGGGAGTCAGAGAGTTGTGTTCCCAGCTTGACGCACTGCTTCCTGTCAGACAGAAAGTCTGTGATCCACCTGCAGGTCTGTGATCCACCTGCAGGTGGAGTCGGGCACGTTCAGCTGGGAGAGCTTGTCCTGAAGCAGGGCGGGGATGATGGTGCTGAAGGCAGAGCTGAAATCCACAAACAGGATCCTGGCGTAGGATGCTGGGGAGTCCAGGTGCTGTAGGGTGAAGTGGAGGGCCATGTTAATGGCGTCATCCACCGACCTGTTGGCTCCGTAGTCAAACTGCAGTGGGTCCATGAAAAGGTCGGTGATGGATTTGAGGTGTCAGGGCGACGGGTCTGTAGTCATTGAGTCCTGTTGGCCTTGGCTTTTTGGGCACAGGGATGATGGTGGAGGACTTGAGACAGGCTGGCACATGGCATATCTCTAGGGAGGTGTTAAAGATGTTGGTAAACACCGGAGACAGCTGGTCAGCGCAGTGCTTGAGGGTGGCAGGAGAGACAGAGTCCGGCCCAGCTGCTTTGCGGTGGTTCTCCCTCTTGAAAAGTCTGTTAACTTCACTCTCCTGAATGGAGAGAGTCGTCACTGTAGAGGGGGAGGCCTCTTGGGTGGGAGGGGGTAGATCAGGACAGTCCAATTGTCTTTCAAATCTACAGTAGAACTTGTTCAGAGTTCAGAGTGGGGGGCTCTGTTTTAGGGAGTTCGTGGCTGAGATTACCTTTTTTAAAGTCGCCGAGTACGCTAACAAGGGAATCCGGGTTTGCTCGCTCCACACTCAGAATCTGGTCGGCGAGCATGCATTGGGCCTCTTTAACCTGTGGACCCGGCGCCATGTAGACTCTGACCAAAATGAGTGACGCAAATTCTCTTGGCGAGTAAAAAGGTTTACAGTTTATAAAAAATGATTCCAGATCCGGAGAATAATGTTGTAGAATCACTGTCACATCTACACACCAGCCACTATTGATGTAGAAACAAATACCACCGCCTTTGGTTTTGCCGGAGAGTCCAGTGTCCCGGTCAGCTCTCACGAGTTGAAAGCCTGCCAGATGTAATGCGGTGTCCGGGATCAAATCGCAAAGCCATGTCTCCGTGAAGCACAAAATCGAAGATGAAAGAAAGTCTCTGTTTTTCACCATCAGTAGCTGAAGTTCGTCCATTTTATTGCACAGTGAACGTATGTTGGAGAGGAAAAAACTTGGAAGCACTGTTCGGATTCCACGTCTGCGTAGCCGAACTAGCGCTCCCGCTCGCTTTCCCCTTCTTCAGCGTTTCACTGCATGGGCAAAGCCTAGCGCTGCACTGGCTAGAATTCCCACTAAATCTGCCGCTGGAAGCAGAAAAGTGGGAAATAAATCCACAGGAGTTGTAGTCCTGATGTTTAGAAGTACTTCTCTTGTTAGAGAACCCCAGAAATCTTGGCAGAACACTGAATTAACAGACAAAACAAGACAATACAGAGCGCACCTAGCAACCGAGGCAGCCATCATCAGCGCCATCTTGGATAGATGTGCATTTCCAAAACACTGCAAACTCTGTGACTTTCAAGAGTAGAGTCAAGGCTAGCTATACTGAAAAAATACTTTGTCTACTTACGAATGAGAGGGACACTGGTGTTGGCTGTCCCCAGCTTGTTGACGGCTACACACGTGTAGTTACCATAGCGATCCTCTGTCATGTTGGTCATAGTGAGCACTGATCTGGAGCTGAGGTTCTTGATGTCAATGCCTTGACCCTTGTTAATCCTGAAACGCAATAGAAGACAAATAATGCTGCTTATTTTCTCTAGAATGTCAACATGCCGAGTCAAGGAGTAAGAAAGTGTTTACCATCCTCAACAGATCTCTACAGAGCTTAAATAACCCTCTTCAGAAAATCACTGAGGGAGGGAGGAGAGGTGACCTACATGCTAGTATATACTCATTTGTAAACCAGTTGGCTGTTAATAACTTTGTTCCTATGGCGGATGCTTCATAGACTCCCCATCACACAGTCTAAATTGTGTATCAAACAATTGTTACAGTACAGTCTAATCTAAATATGAATTGGTCAATCAATACAATACAATTTAAGTTAAGATATATCTCAACTGTGCAGTTGCTTTTTGAGTGAGCTTGCTTGACTTGATGCGAGTTGCTCTCATTCACTGTAAAAAAAACATTGTAAAAAAACAGGAACAATCTGGCAGCTGGGACGCCAGATTAAAGATTAAATATGACTTTTATTAATTGAACTTCTCTGTAAAAAAACTGCATTTCTAATTTGAAATGTGTACTATTATCCTGAATAAACCAGATTTGCGGGGAAAAAAACGATTTGTAATTGTACAAACATGTGTACGTTGTGTACATTCACATTATAAACCCATGTTATGACACGTTCCAGTACCAAATTTACAAGATATATCTGTGATATTACATTACAGGCTGTTCTTTACCGCTAAATACTACTTTTATTAATTAAACTTCGATGTAAAGATAAAGAATTTTCAATAAATACAAATATTCAATAAAGCCAAAACAAGATATCACAATTTAAGTAAGTAAGTAAGTAAGTAAGACTTTATTTATATAGCACTTTTCATACAAGAATTGCAGCTCAAAGTGCTTTACATAAAATCAACAAAAACAATAATACAAGTGTTGATCTAAAACGTTTAACAAACCAAACTAGCCGCACTCTATCTGTGGTCTCTCGAATCAATCGTAGATCCGAGCTGCCACTTGCAGTTTCTACATGTTCATGCAAAACTAGTCGTGTGCACGACATACAGCATCCGGATGCTGTAATCAGTATCCAGATATTTACAACTGTAGCGCCGGCAAGCTGTACGAATTGGAGAGTAATATTGCTCTCCTCACAGTTGTCTTATAAGACAGGTTAGATCGCCATCTAACTGGACAACATTCACACTCAGGGTGAACACTTAATTTATTAAAACTATAGACCATCACATTACACAATCAAAACAGAACGAACACAACAACAAAACTCCAAACTGTAGCTTTTGAGTTTGCTGCGGGGCTTTCTGGGTAACAGAAGCATATATATCTCCTGCAAAATAACTGTTAAAATAGCTAAAATAGTTTTGATAAAGTGAAATTATGTGTTTTAACAGAACATTTTGGTGAAAATGTTATTAATATTTGTAAAAAAAAAAAAAAAAAAATGTTAGTGTATTTTTAAGTAACTATATTTTGCTGTACTTTTAATGTAAATATCAAAATTTACATTTTGGCATTGTCTTTCTATCTGTATTTCCTCTGTATTTCAGAAAAGTACTGTAATTTAATCCTTTTTTTTTTTTTTAAAGTGTAGCCCATTTCATAGAAGAATTGCAGCTCAAGGTGCTTTACATCAAATCAATAAAAACAATACAAGTAATAAATGATGATGAAAGAATTTGGAGGAATACAAAATTCCTCTTTAGCCATTCTTATCAATTGAATCAACCTTGTTATTACAATTAGCACAGTGAGAACTGATGATTGAAACTGTGCTCTCTAGGGGTGGATGGATACATTATGGGTAACAGGGTATAATTTGGTTTTCAAATTCAAGAACCAGCACTTGACTCTACACTGATTGAAATACAGTATGTGCTGAGAATTATTAAACCAGTGGATAGTGTAACACTTACTACTAGTTGCAAGTTAAGTAGGTAAAGAGGATCAGAGTCGAGGTTCGTAGGAGCAATAATATAGTTAAACAAAGGAAATATTAATATAGTAAACACACCATAGACCATAGAATGAATTGAAATGCCGGCTTCTTTTATATAAAAATAGAAAAGAAATTAGTTATTTAGATGGAATAAAGAATTGGTACCATATGACACATTTACAATACAATTAAAATAACACACGTTACATACACATCTTCAAATGAATTAAATTCAAGCTCAATCTTTTTCTTTTAGGAAACGAAAAGATTAAAAAAAAAAATGGTTTTATCAATTCCTAATTTTACTTCTGTTTAAATTGTTTTTTAAACAGTAAACTTGGAATTATTGTTTACTTTCTATTTGAATTAACTTTATTTATGAATTCTAATAAGTTCTATTAAGTTATCAATTTATATTGAATTAGGCCTATTTAAACATCTAGTTTACTTTCCTAAGTTACATCTCAGCTAAACCATTGAGATAGCATTAGCATAACACAACCATATGCTTCACCAATATAATAGCATTAGCATGACACAAACATATGCTTCACCAACATACATAGGGAAAATAATATGCATACAATCAAAACTAGAAAGGTACATTTCCTGAAGAAAATGTGTGTTTTTGCTGAATGCATTTGAAACGATTTTGTTTAGATGGCTTGAATAATGAAGGTTTTACAAAGATTTTAAAAGAGGTATGTGCTTTAAAAGTACATCAAAGTATATCTGTCATTGTTATGCATCGCAATATTTTCTTACTGTTTAAAAAGGAGAACAAAGAGTGATGAAAATAATATCTTATTGACTTTCATAAAATTTTAAGCGTTAAAAGTATTAAAGAATGAAAGACTGAGAAACAGAAAAAGGTTAAAATATAGTGATGAAGAATATATTGCATAACAGTTATCAATATAGCAGACAAAAGTATGTCAGCAGTATGAAGGTGAAAAAAAGTGTTGCTTTGAAACCAAAATGGTGAGACAGTGTTAAAAGTAAATCTGTCATTGTTATGCATTGCAATATTTTCTTACGGTTGAAAAAGGATTAAAAAGAGTGATGAAAAGGGTATCTTATTTAATTTCATAAATGTTAAAGCGTTATGTTAGAGCTCAATGCTCTTAAGACAGTAACCCCCATCACCCTGTGCGACTCCTCAGTCAACCCTGTGGAGTCCTTCCGCTTCCTGTGCACTATCCTCTCCCAGGACCTCAAGTGGGAACTGAACATCAGCTCCCTCACCAAGAAAGCACAACAGAGGATGTACTTCCTACGGCAGCTGAAGAAATTCAACCTGCCAAAGACAATGATGGTGCACTTTTACACAGCCATCATTGAGTCCATCCTCACCTCTATCACCATCTGGTACAATTTTGCCACTGCCAAGGACAAGAGCAGACTGCAGCGTATCATCCGCACTGCTGAGAAGGTGATCGGCTGCAATCTGCCTACCCTCGAGGGCCTGCACACCTCGAGGACCCTGAGGCGAGCAAGGAAGATTGTGGCCGACTCCTCCCAGCCTGGACAAACTGGACAAACTGTTTCAGCCACTCCCCTCCGGCAGAAGGCTACGGTCCATCAGGACCAAAACCTCACGCCGCACAAACAGTTTCTTCCCATCCGCTGCTGGCCTCTTCAACAAGGCCAAGGACTCACACTAACTTGACCACTTATCACTTTATCTGCATAAGACACCTTGCCATATTGCACGGTTGCCCTATTTGTACTATAGCCATTTTATATTTTATTTCATTCTAAATCTTTTACATTTTTAGCCCCTTAGTATGAGTTAGACTTGTACACTTCTTATTTAAGATTCTTATATGTTTAATGTGTGCACCTTCCTGCCACAGTAAATTCCTTGTCTGTGTGATGTTTCTTGTCGAAAAAAAAAAAACATTCTGAAAAGTATTAATAATTGAAAGACGTAGAAACAGAAAAAAGTTTGAACAGTGGAACAGTGAAGAGCGTTGGCCAATCGGATTGGTTCCTTGTTTCTTGTAACGTAGCAACCGTTGGTCATTGTCAACATTTCTAACCTAGAATCTAGGTTTCAGTATCAACATGGAGGAGAAACTAATCATGTGTGCCTGCACACCCAGTCCTGTTCAAACACTTAATTTAAAGATTCAAAATAATAATCCATAGTGCAGGGTTGCCGATGTTGGAGTAGTCCCTGGTGAGTTTTTTTATACTTTTAAATAAAAAAAAAGCAAAAGCTACTCCAACTCTGATTAAAATGTTGCTGCTACTGCTGCAATAAGGCTGAACTATTGTGGGTAGTAGATAAGGTCATGTTACATCTAGCCAGCGGATCATATAGACCAATTATTTGTTTGTAAACATTCGGGATGCGCCGAAAAAAGAAAGAAAAAAAACGGGAAAGGATAGCTTTTATAATGGCTAGAGAAGTACACGGATTATACAAATAGTTTGATTTAAAAAGACCAAAAAGGTTGAGGAGGACAGTCTTTAAGAGAGAAAGCGATTCCCCATTGATCTGTCACATCAGAATTTTGATTTGGGTTACGAAAGTCTTGAAATTTGAGTGAGAATGTTGCCCGGTAGACCGCATAGTCTTAGCGGCAGCCATGTCTTCAAGTCATGTCACAAAGTTCATAATTTTACAGCTTTACAGTCAATTCTACACCTAAAAAGTCGAGCAAGGCAGCTTTCAAGAGATATGGGAATTCTGCTTTTAGCCAGCTGGTCCGATTATTTTTGTGATTTGTGTAAAACTGGCAATGTGAGTGAGACTGCGTCCCTGTTACACTGTTTTGACGTTGTTTGCCTCAGTCTGGTCGCTCACTGGCAGTGTGCACAATGTTGTATTTCACTCCATTCTACACTAAAAACGTCACGGAGGACTGACTTTTGTAGATACGAGCCTGCTGAAGATAGCCAGCATCTCGGATTTCTTTAAATAAGCCTGCTTCATTCGTCATTTGCCTGAGAAAGTGACCTCCGTTAGCCACGCTAGTTTTGCCCGATCACTTGGTCAGGCTATTTAAAGGTATCGGGGTCAAGTGACTTTTGTGCATCGACAAATGAAACGTAAATGTACTTGTCCAAAGACAAGTGCCTCAAAAAGTTAATGTCAAGCCCTGAAATCCAGTGGCCATAGATATATGATAACCTGATCGACACTCCAAGTGTATTATACCCGGGAGAAGTTTGTCTTTTGCATCCGACATGCGCAGTTGAGCATTTGACAGTTGTGTGACGTAGTGTTAAGTTCCTTAACCTCTGTTGTCAATATCGCCAATAAAAAGTAAATACTGTTAAGAAGCATTTGTTTGTAGGTAACGAACGATAGACGTAGCTAGCTATGTGACCTGGTTTCGCCGTTCTATGGCAGCTAGAATTAGCCTGGTCCTAACCAGACTCTCGTACATTTCATTTGTACAGAGAGTCTGGCCTCGCTCCATTGACAAGCGTTGACTTCCTTGTAGGCGGGTACTCTGTTGAAGTTTAAAACTATTGGATCTGCCCAGATTCACTCTGATCTGCCATAACCAATCGCTAGCGTTCGCCAATTCTTTCACCACTACTGTAACACAGCTAGCTGCCATAGCTGGAAAATTTAACTGTTCCCGAACCCCGTGGGGAGGAGGGCCACAACATCATGGCCACCAACAAAACTCAGCAAAACTTGTTCTTGCTCTGGCTTTAGCTTATGGATATTCGGCAGTGTTGCCACAACGGACCGAATGGCTTCGCTCGCATCGTTCTCCGACGCCATTACGGAACTACAACACAAACTAGCACACAACATCAACGTCATTGTTCTCAGCCACTCCCTTTGTTCACTGATTGGCTGGTAGAAAATTAACCGGAGACATCTGACTTACTTACCTCATGGCCAGACCTAGTACAGAAGCAAAATCAAAATTGAGCGGAAGTACGTAGGAGGGCAGAGCCAGGCTAAGCTAAAATGGCAATAACTTTAAAACAAAAGATCATATTTCGAATATGTCTGCTGTTCTACATTGCCCACAAAATTATGTATATATCAACTCTAACATGGCCTGTATCTTGTATTGAAAGTGCTCGTCTAATGTATGGTGGACTGAGAGAACATATTTGTTAGTCAAAGCGGAGCGAGCGGATGTCGTTGGAGAATTCCTACTGTGTTAGATTTACTGCTTCAAATTGAAAACGGATAAGATATTTAGAGTAAAGATAAGTTTCTTAACATCTGTGTTCAATATCGTCAACTAAAATTAAAAACCTTTCAGTTACGAAGCCTTTGTTCGTAGGACTAACGCCAGCTGCAGGAAACACTTTCGTGACCCCGGTTTGGCTGTTCGTGACGGTCAGGTATGACAGTGTTGAGCCTCGATTTTTGCAGATTTCTGTGAAACTTGCTAAAAGAAAAATGATCTAGCTAGATTATGTACACTTTAAGCTCAATGTACATACCTTGTTTGGCCAATTTGGTCGATTGTGCAAAAAAGTAGAACCGTTTTTAATTATGGAGAGCCATCGCGCTAGCTTGGAATTGTGTTTCCACTCATCACTTCAGTGATCATAACTTTTAAACAAAATAGTCTATCTTAAATCTGTCAGCTGTTCCGAATTCACCACAAAATTACGCACATTTCATACACTGTAACCTGTCCTCTATCTTGTATTGAAAGTGGTTAAAAAAAGTAATGCAGACGGAGAAGATTTTTGTCAGAATGGCTCCGTGAAATCGTCTTGATAAAGGATGATTTGCCTCACATAATCATATAAATATTTACATCATTAGAAAGCCCTACATCTTGTCTTCAAAATGGTATAAACAGTTCAGGTCTATTATTTGAAAAAGTCTGCATATTCAGGCAGGAAAGTGTTGAACAGTGTAAAAACTCCTCCCACCCTGGACACTCCCTGTTTCAGTCACTCCCCTCCGGCATAAGGCTGCGGTCCATCAGGACCAATACCTCACGCCAAAAAAACAGTTTCTTCCCTTTCACTGTTGGCCTCTTCAACAAGGCCAAGGGACCACACTGACTAATGACTTCCTGCTTAAAACACACTGCTTTTTGCACTGCATTACAAAATTGTATCTTGTACATTTGTATTTTTTGTAATATTTGTATTTTTATATTGTAAATTACGGCAACTTATATGTTATTGTATATTTTATTTTATTCTAATTCCACTTAGTACTGCTAGTTTATGTACCCTTAGTATATAGTCCACATATTTAAATTTTAGGTCCCTATATGTTTATTGTATGCACCTTCCTGCCAAAGCAAATTCCTTGTCTGTGCAAACTTTCATGGCGAATAAATCCCATTCTGATTCTGATTCTGAAAAATTTACACGGTGAGAAACAATTCTGTCACAATGGAATTTGAATTGAACATTCTGCACCATTGAAACCTATTTAAAAAAAATTGCACTTTAAACTTCAATATCTTAAAAACTTATCAAGTTATCAATGAGAAAAGTAATAGCACACTAAAGCAGTTCAGACTTTATCAAATTAAGTTTGAACAGTGTTTCTAGCTTAAACGGTGTGAAACTAGTAGGCGAGCAAAAAAACGTGTCCGGGAGGAAAATTAATAATAAGTATGCAGAATAACAAAACAATAGTGTTTTTGCTTGCAGCAAACAAACTAATACATAAAGAAATATATGTGAGAGAACACAGGTTGTGCCCTTGCCGAAGGCAAGCACACCCAATAATAAGTATGCAGAATAACAATAGTGTTTTTTCTTTCAGCAAACACACAAAAAAATATATAAGTATGCAGAATAACAAGTGTTTTTGCTTTCAGCAAACACACTAATCATATTTCAAGTATAACATTTAAATATCAAAAGAACACATTCTAAACATACTGTGAATGTAATGGTGTATATTCAGTTCAGTATGTGGTAACTGGCTCGTTAACAAGTTTACATTTACATTTACATTTATTCATTTAGCAGACGCTTTTATCCAAAGCGACTTCCAAGAGAGAGCTTTACAAAGTGCATAGGTCACTGATCATAACAACAAGATAGCCAAAAAACATTGCGAGTAGCCAAAACATGAAGCACACATTGTGAACAACCAAAGTAAGTGCCAAAGGGAAGAACCATAAGAGCATGTAGTTAAACAAGTTACAATTAAACAACATGAACAGCTATAAGTGCAAGTGTACCTGTGGAAAAAAGCAAGCAACAGTAATAAAACAATATATCACAGCGAGAACAAAAATTTAAATCAGTTACCACTAACCACAAGAGCAACAAGTCTCTAAGCAAGAGTCATTGTGATCCTTGAGGAAACTAACATCGGGTCAAGCGAACCGTTCCTAAGTACTGTTGTACTCCCGGAACAAGTGCGTCTTGAGCCTTTTCTTGAAGGTGGAGAGACAGTCAGTGTCTCTGATGGAGGTGGGGAGTTGATTCCACCACTGGGGGGCCAGACAGGAGAAAAGCTTGTGTTGGGACCGGGCGGTCTTGAGCGGTGGGACCACCAGGCGGTTGTCTGAAGAAGACCGTAGGTGGCGGGTGGGGGTGTAAGGCTGCAGGAGAGACTTGATGTAGACGGGTGCAGTCCCGTTCACTGCTCGGAAGGTCAATACCAGTTCAGACGGATTCTTTCTTACGACCACGTTGTGCAGTTCGTGAATTCCACTTGAGGTAGAAACAGTCCGTCGATCTGAGATGGTCACTCTTACCACGAAATCCAACGTTCCCGCGAACTTCTAGTTGAAGTAATGAAGGTTTCTGTCAGTCCTACCATTCGTTGGACGAAAGGATTGATGCTTGTGACAGCAGGTGCTTTCCTCCGATGTAACAGGATTCAGTTCAGTGCGGTTACTGGCTGGGAAGGCTCGCCATCTATTCTTCTGCAAGCATGGAGCTAGGATGCTAGCATGGATGCAGCTGCATGGATGCTTAGCTCCACGCGATTTCTCGGTATCTCTCAATAACTTAATAACTAATGCCAAAATAACCACAGTCTACCGACGTAGACAGAACACAACTCAAAACACTTTTAGAAAATAAAATAAAAGCTTACAATAATACAAATCCAGTCTTTAAGTTATTTAGCTCACTGGTTTCAAACAAGCGTCTTTCTTCTATATCGCTGTCTTCAATCTCTTGCAACTACGTTCTTCCCGCCACAGGAAGAGCTACAGTTATTGGGTGTGCTCAAGCCTTCGGCGAGAGCACAACCTTTGTTCTCTCACATATATATTTATTTCTTTATTTCTTTATTATTTATTTTCGCCCCCCTAAAACTCAGTCAATATTTGGACTACATACACAACGGCGGTGTCAAAAGTTTCGTCTTGGTAGCGATTGAGTTGCTTCTATTGGAATTTACGTTCCGTTGCATGGTTTAGGCTTCAGTTAAGTTTTTGTGGCGAAAAGTGAAGCTAACGGTGGCTAATTTGCTAGCCACAGTCACTGACGTTACTAACGTCACTGCGTCACGAAAACACGCGTGACTACCTGTAGCAGAACATTCGTTTCACATCTGTTAACTTGGGGGATAGCTAGGCTAACTATAGCTTTACTGCAAGGCAGCTGCAGAAACGCCACAAGCAAAGAGGCCAGGGTGATAACTATTTACTCATTTTACTTTGTGATGTGAAACACAATTATGAAATGTAATGTACAATATTAGCTCATATTATTAAGGAAGTAGGCCCACATCTACTTTTGGAAACGGTAGTCTACTATTTCACTGAAGCATTAGCATCATGACATTAGCCTCTGTTGCCCGGGCAACACATACTACAGTGGTCTATGATGCATCTGTTTTCAATCTTTAAAATAAACATTCCTCACAAATACATTTTCGTTATAGGATTTATTATGACATTACATTACAACTAAACGATTTGTGGGTGAAATTATCATTACCTGTGGTTTCAAACCAGTGTTGCTCACTGCAATGCTGTAGCCTACGCGAGACACTACAAAAACATCTACACAGCTGTAGGAAGTCAAACGGCGACAGAACATGTTCGGCACTCCCCTTACTTAATCAAAAGTCTATCTAACTATTAACCTTAACTTCATTGCCACAGCCTAAACGTTGCCAATCTGTTCATGAAAATAATTAATTTCAGCCTAAACCGTACAACGGAACGTTAAATCCAATTCAACCAACGCAATCGCTACCAAGACTAACACAGCAGTAGTCTACTACTGTACCGTAGTAGTACAATTTACCGGGGCAGATTCTCCACACAGGGCTATATCGCATTTTGCGTTGTTACTGACAATGATCGCTACCAGTGAGCTTTTTATGAATGAGCGATTTTCCACTAAATAAATGTCAAGCTTATTTACGTTTTTGGGGGCATATTTTCAGTTAGCAGATGGTACTGTTTGAATCGCGATTCCATCTTCTATTGCCGGTAACGTCATAGAATAATCTTCAAAGGGGGTTCTTTATTCATGAATGAATGCAATATGAGTAGGCTAAATGCCTTAAAATATCACGAGAAGGGAAAAACTTAAAAGGACGTTTAAGTCATAGAGATTAGGTCAATTTTTACACCGGTCTGCCAAATGTATTCGTTTTGATTCAACGATGAGGCTGCCTCTTGCAGGGGAAATGAGAAGACATCTATTTCATTCTACACTTCACTCGTATTTTCAGTTGTAAATGAGCAGCCAAAAAAATCTTTTAAATCTATGTAATCTTTATAAATAACAAGTATGCATTTTTATATAAAATATACAGAAATATCAGTTGTAAAAATGTCATCCAAAAACGGACCCCTGTGCAACCGACGCAAGCAAGCACACCCTACAATTTCCCCAGAAATTGTACCCTCTCTAGTTCTGATTGATACAACAGCAGTATCTTAAAGTACCAGGATAACATTTTAATCAGATTAAATCATGGATTTTATAACTACTATAATTTTACTCAGGTAAGTTTTAATACTATTTATTCACTTATTTATTAACTAAATCATATTTCTTTTTAACCTGGGTTACAATAGTGTTATGTAAACATGCAATAAGGTGCAAATTACTTTCCCTTCCGGATAAAAAAATAAATACAAAATTAAATGTGAAAGGAGTAGGGTCTCACCTTTTCTCTCCCTTGTACCACTCAAATGTTGGGACAGGAACAGATGCAGCTTCACACCTCAGCAGAGCAGTGCGACCTAGCCCTACCGCATGGCTCTTCGTCTCATGGATGGTTGGAGCAACTGGGACCAAGAAACAAAATGTCATTGTTACAACAATTTTGTCCTCATAAAAAACTTTTCTAATATGATAGATGATTTGATCCAGTATCCTATTGTGGTCAGTGATTTAATACACATAATGTACACTGGGGGCAGGTAGTAGGAAAGTTAATCCATCCGTAAAGGAAAAGGATATGACTTGACTATGACATGGTTATAAATTGGTTAACATATATTAAAAGACTGTATGGCAGTGGCAGGTCCTTCAAATGAAATCAGTATCCTTTCATATGCTTCTGAAATGCAACATAAATCTATTTGGCAGTGCCAGAGAGCAAGCTTTAACAATGGTCTCAAGCTGCCTGGGCGCTTTTTGTACATTAAACGTTCTAAGAGATTGTGGTTACAAAACATTTAATTATTGGATTGCAATTTGAATATGTGCAATGCATGTTTTTTGGCTATCTTGTTGTTATGATCAGTGACCTATGCACTTTGTAAAGCTCTCTCTTGGAAGTCGCTTTGGATAAAAGCGTCTGCTAAATGAATAAATGTAAATGTAAATGTAAATGCATTAGGCTGACTCTAATACTGTAGTTAGTAACAATAGGAGTTGGTCGACGGTGTTCGTATTATCAAAGTCTGTCAAATTAATTAATTCACAAAATCTGAATTTTTGCTTTATTTTCTTCCCTCTAATGTTGTATTTGTGCTACATATTATTAGCATGGTGTTCCATTCATTAACCAAGTGTAGTAATTTGAATGATCTAATTGTCAATGAATGAGAATAAAAAGGACAGTTTAAATCTGACTGGCAGTGTTCAAAGTAGTTTTTAATATATTCCTTTAGGAGGCAAAGCTGGTTCAATTTCTGCCATTATCTTAAAAGGAAACACAATTCAAGCTCCTGCATTGGGAAATTGTATGAAGTGAACCACTCATTTCAAAGACAAAATTAATGAAAGACTATCAATATCAAAGGAATTTAAATACACGCACAAACATGTTTATAATACATCCAGAAAGTATTCACAGCTCTTCATTTTCCCACAATTTGCTATGTTAGCCTTTTTCTAAAATGGATAAAATTCATTTTTCCCCTCAAAATTGCCACAATGACAAAGTGAAAAAGTTTTGTTTAACATTTTTTATAGATTTAACTAAAATACAACATGTACATAAGTAAAAAAAAAAAAAGACTAAATGTAAGTATTCACAGCCTTTGCTCAATACTTTGTTGAAGCACCTTTGGCAGCAATTACAGCCTCAAGTCTTTTTGAGTATGATGCTACAAGCTTGGCACATCTATTTTTGGGCAGTTTTTTCCATTCTGCTTTGCAGGACCTCTCAAGCTCCATCAGGTTGGATTGGGAGCATCGGTACACAGCCATTTTCAGATCTCTCCAGAGATATTCAATCGGTTTCAAGTCTGGGCTCTGGCTGAGCCACTCCTTTATTATCTTGGCTGTGTGCTTAGGGTAGTTGTCCTGTTGGAATATGAACCTTCACCCCAGTCTGAGGTCCAGAGCGCTCTGGAGCAGGTTTTCAGCAAGGATGTCTCGGTATATTGCTGCATTCATCTTCCCTCGATCCTGACTAGTCTCCCAGTTCCTGCCGCTGATAAACATCCCCACAGCATGATGCTGCCACCACAATGCTTCAATGTAAGGATGGTATTGGCCAGGTGATGAGCGGGGTGCCTGGTGTCCTCCAGACATGACGCTTGGCATTCAGGCCAAAGAGTTCAATCTTTGTTTCATCAGACCATAGAATTTTGTTTCTCATGGTCCGAGAGTCCTTCAGGTGCCTCTTTGCAAACTACAGACCTGCTGTCATGTGCCTTTTACTGAGGAGTGGTTTCCGTCTGGCAACTCTAGGAAGAGTCCTGGTGGTTCCAAACTTCTTCCAATTACGGATGATGGAGGCCACTATGCTCATTGGGACCTTCAATGCTGCAGACATTTTTCTGTACCCTTCCTCTGATCTGTGCCTCGATACAATCCTGTCTCGGAGGTGTACAGACAATTCCTTGGACTTCGTGGCTTGGTTTGTGCTCTGGCATGCACTGTCAACTGTGGGACATTATATAAACAGATGTGTGCATTTCCAAATCATGTCCAATCAACTGAATTTACCATGGGTGGACTCCAATCAAGTTGTACAAACATCTCAGGGATGATCAGTGGAAACAGGATGCACTTGCACATTTTTAGTGGGATACATTAACATAAAAATCAGCATGGATTAATTTACATACGTAAGCCCTTTCAATTTGAGTTTGACCAAGATGAGGTCTGCTCAACATGCTGTTTGGGGACGGATCATTCGAAACTACGTACGAAAACCAAAGTAAGTGCGTAATGTATGTTTTCTATTGCCTGGGAATTAACTAATATTTAAATGGCATTCATGAAAAAAGTTTTTTACTGTTGTTTTGTAAAAAAAACGAGCTATAAGCTGCATAGAAATATAAACCGCACCACCACAAGAAAAAAAAAAAATCCAAAAAATACGGTAGTCCAAAACACCCCTAAACTGAACTTGCTTGCCTCAAGAACCACTTAGTTGACTACTAACCTATACAAAAATACAGTGGGTTGTCCGCTCAGTTCTAGCTAGTGTTTTTAGACAAAGTTTTCCTGCTGGTTGTGTATACCAACGGCGACTTGGGCATACAAAAAAACTTTATCCAGGGACACAGGTATAAACAAAACATGCAGGCTGTACAGGGACACAACACCAAACAAATACATACTCACATGAAACAGGACAAAATGAGAGGTATGCTAAACTAAGTAAGGTATGCATGAACAAAGTGTCTGTCCATGTGGGGGAAAGCAAAAGAGTTTCCCCGTTAGAACCAACTGACTGGGTTTTTAAACCAGGGATGTGTGACACCGACTCCACATCACTGTGACGTGTACCACAAACAAGTGCCATTCGATAGCTGCCAGCTGTGTCAGCCAGCACACCTTCTGCAGAACAACTGCAAGTTCTGATGACGACACAGCTATTTCATGATTGACCAGACTCACACACGACAACCAGGGTGTATTTTGTGTTTACTCTGACACCTGCAGATCCGCTAATGCTCAAATCCAGACCAAACAGTACAATTTCATTACATATTTTGATTTGATATCGTGTCAAGTTTGTCAGCAATAAAGTGAGTAAACAGTGCTTGATTGGCCATGATGACTAACGTAAACGCAGCAAACCACGGGAAGCAGAAAACGTCTGACTTGGCGGCTCCGTTTTCAACTCTTCGCCTACTTCTAGTGGCAACTCTCGCCGATCGGTCCATCCAGCCACAATGTCGAACACATAAAACATTTCCAAATCAAGTTCGGTCAGTGGAAATCAGGGTATCATTCGGTCTTTCGTTATTCAATTGAGAAACCAAAACAACAAAAAAACGAAACAAAAAACTGGTCACGGAACAAACTTAATTTCTAAATTTTGTTTTTGTGACCTGGACATTATTGAGTTCTTCATGTGTTGAACCTGCTAAGTTTGCAGAAGATTCACAAACAGTGAGTAATTTGTTACGGTATCGACACCATGGCCGCACTGGAACCTCACTTCAATGTAATTATAGATGTATTTAGCACTAGATGAGTCCTCCATACTAATACTCTCGCCGTGCACCTCGTAATGCCCCCTAACTAAGAGGTCCAAAGGGCTGTAAGTACTCGGAAATACGGCTACATTGCTGTCCTCGGTGACATAGAGACTGGGGCCATGTACCTTTTATAATGAAACGAGGTAACACTTTAGAATAATGGTCCGTTGTTAACGACTAGCTATGCAGGAAGTAATAGGTAGTTCTACATTAACACCAAATTTAATACTATTAACTAATATGGAACCAAGATAAAATATAGCTGCAAGCAGCGATGCGGGTTCCTCCGTAAAATGGCAAAATATTATAAACATGTACACTGTAGAAGATCGAGAGTTGGACAACAAGGGAGCAAAACTACTTAATGTTTGGCCAACAACAGGCTGAATGGGGATTTGAACTCATGAGCATAAGGTTACAAAAGTCAGTCCCTCTATCCTCTCTGCTACACACCAACTGTTGAGATTGTATGAATAGAAAGGGCAGAGTATTAGCTTTGGTCAGCTTTGGGACAAAAGTTAAGAAATGGTTGACATTTCAAGGTGAAATTGCATGAAATTGTGCATGGTATTTCAGAATGATGTCATCCTGTTCAACTAAACAGATCAAAATGATGACAGGCCAAAAGATAATGGCTGGATTCCAACCAACTACCTTATACTTTACAGGTCACCATGCTAGCCCATTGAGCTATTCTCAGTGTTGAATATTGTCATGTTCAGTTACTGTATAAAAAAGTAAGGTGTTTCTCCTGTGTTAAGCGTTGTTAGATTCAGCCAACGTTGAAACAGCTTTAATTCAATCATATTTTGACATACCAAGGTGAAATTGTTTGTGGTACTTCAGAAAGATGTCATCCTGTTGAACTAAACAGATAATCAAAATTATGACAGGCCAAAAGACTATGGCTGGATTCCAACCTACAACCTGATACTTTACAGGTCACCACCCCAGCCCATTGAGCTATTCTCAGTGTTGAATATTGTCATGTTCAGCTACTGTATAAAAAAGTAAGCTGTTTCTCCTGTGGTAAGCGTTGTTAGATTCAGCCTAAGTTGAAACTGCTTGTACATTTCCTATAAAAACGGGACAACGGCGATGACTGGGTTGCTGCTGTAAAGAATAACTTTTTCATGGTTTTTTAAACAGGTTGTTTGGAGTGCCATAACTTGTCATGGAAGGGAATTTTAAATCATGCCTAGCATCAGTGGGAATGTGTCCTGGCTTAGGTTACATTTTACATTTACATTTAGCAGACGCTCTTATCCAGAGCGACTTACAGTAAGTACAGGGACATTCTCCCTGAGGCAAGTAGAGTGAAGTGCCTTGCCCAAGGACACACCGTCATTTGGCAGAGCCAGGAATCGAACCGGTAACCTTCAGATTACTAGCCCAACTCCCTAACCGCTCAGCCACCTGACTTCCGGGTTACTGAAATGAATTTGTGCAACAGGCAAGGGATCCACCTGAACAATCAATTTACTTCATTAGAGATAACCATTAGAGTTATCTCTACCATGCATAGACTACAAGTATCTAGCTACTGTGGTGAACCTGGCTTGTTTTGCAGTGGTTTACACAGTCTCGCTAAACAGATGATCAGAGTGTTGTGATGGGCTCAAATAAACACGCATTGCTATGTTTTACAACCGGAGGATTTATCGGGAGACTAGAAACCGTTTGGTCAGAATAAAAACTTAAAAACTATGCCTCTGACTGGTATTGAACCTTGATTACCAGCACAACATCTCAGCCAATTGAGCCATTCCCAGGCATGGAATACACAAAGTTCAATAACTGGATAATTAAAAAAAGCTGTTTCTCCAATGGCGAGCATTGTCAGATTTGGTCCAAGTTCAAACAGCTGTAATTCAGTCATATTTTGACATATCAAGGTGTAACTTTGCATGGTACTTCAGAGGCATGTCACCTTAAAGCTTATTAGGTTTGAACCATCCTTCAAAAATACATTTGATTTAGTGACACAAACATATTGAGGCAATGTGGACATTTACATAAATACACCCATTTCAGCCATTTTGGACTTGATTCAATTGCCTTAAGTAATTCTTTTAAATACGTCAATGATACATATCTGTACCAAATTTCAAGTCAATTTCACCTTTGGTTCAAGAGAAGAGGAATTTTGAAGGTTTTCCCAAATTATCACAGTACAGGAAAATCCATCATGGCGGACCTTATGGGTCCTTGAGGCTTTTTTGTTCCTCAAGAAAAATGAGGCATGCACACCGAGTTTCAGAAGAATTGGAGCAATGGGGTGGAAATGCCATCACTTTGAAAATCGGACTTTTGGGCGTGGCCTGTGGCGCCCCCTATGGTCCGATGTGGCCCATATTTGGTGTGGGGGTACCCACTTGGATGTAGTATCAATGTGCCAAATTAGAAAATTTATGACCAGGGACTTTTTGAGATATTGGGGCGCAAGGAGAAGAAAAATAATAATAAGAATACCAACAATAACAATAGGTTCCCTCCTACCGGAGGTCGATTTTTTGTGAATATTTGAAACATGCATGCTTGGCTAATTGCTAACGAAATTTCCAATGAAATGTCTCCCCTGCTCCTCAGCACGTGCGCTCCATATTCTCACACACTCAGCCTTTCCCTTGACACACGCGCAAGCTTGGCGAGACGCATACACAACATTTCAGGCAATTGTGGGCTGACCAAGCCCCCACTCATTCCTTGGCTTGAAATGAAGGCCCTTGTGGATCTTGATGGTAATGCATTTTAGAAAAAGTTGTCAAAATCCTGAAACATTGATAGTATAGGCCAGAAGTAACTACCACACCACAAATGACGCACCATTATCCATAGGTGGCGCTATGGCCACGCCCCAATAGTCCATTTACAAAGTGATGCCATTTGCATCCCATTTGTCCCAAAATTCTGAAATTCATTAGATATGCCTTATTTCTCATGAGGAACAAAAAAGCCTCAAGAACCTATAACAGCCGCCATATTGGATTTTTTGGTACAATAAAGATTTAGGAAACACGTTTTTTCACTACTTCTCCTACAATTTGTGTCCAATCTTCCCCAGAATTGGCAGGTATCATCGTCAGAGCAACCCTCACTGAATTCTTCAACAGATTTTTGAATTTCAAAACCGTTTGTCCGGTACATCCAATCAAAATCGTCAACAAAGCAACCAAACAGGAAGTTGGTCAAATCTCAGCAAATCTTTCAAATATCAACACCAAACTTGGTATGTCACGTGGAAGACACTACATCATGTTCCCATGTGAGAAGGCAAATTAATATCTTCAAAAATGATTGAAATAAAGGAAATCTAATTAATTTCTAATGCTAAAATAATGCTTTACACATTCGCCCGTGCCAAACTGATACTCTGATATAATCACAAGTTGAGAACAACTCTTGAGAATGTTTAGGAAGCAAAAATTTGTTTTGGCCAATAACTATTGATTTGTTTGCCTTTATTAAGTGATTCCTTTGTCTCATGATATCTTGGGACATCCCGTGTGTGACTCATAATAATTGTTGGAATGCTGCTTCAGCATTCCAAGTATTATTCCTTGAATCTTTATTCAACTTCTTCTTCTTCTATTTCTTCCTTGACACCTTTCAGCGCCCTCAAATCTTCAGCTATTAAAACCGTTCAGCTATCAAATAATTCAACAGTTTCAGGCCATGACTGCTGTGACTTTTCAGCTTTCTACCTCTTATGTTTGAATTAATATAAATTAATATTCATAATATTTTTAACATGGTTTTCCAATGGAGTTTGTTTTCAAATCCTCTCAAACGTCTTAAAACTTCTTCAACTTCCAAATCCTTCTTCTTCCTCAATCTTTCAGCTAGAGCCACCATTTAAACTTTAAAATGTTGAAAAAACCCGAAACTATTTTTAAAAAAATCAGCTTTTTGATATCTATTCAACTTTTTTCAATATCACTGATTATGTTTCATGAATTTTTCAAGCCGTTTCTGAGATTTACATGGGTGTGTACGAGAAAGCCTAGAGTGCAGACTGAAACGCTTAGAGTGGAGGGGAGCTTCGGATGTCGTTGAAAAAATATTTATAGTTTGCCAGCATTGCCACAATTTTCGCTCTTCATGCTTCGTTTTTGGATCAATAGATAACTAATTTTGTGCTGGTCGTAGACAGTTGTCTGTGGAATCCAACAGACGTACACATTTGTTCAGAGCCCCACGAAAGCGAGACAAAGTCCAACTCTGGCCCCATAGAGTCCAATGCAAATCTGGTGACAAATTCGTCAGAGAAAGCAAAAAGAACAAGATTTTGAAACTGCCAGTAGAGTCGTATTTCTGACCGCACAGACATATAAAGGACATCTCTGGTTTCGGCAGAGTCTTGGGTCTCGGAAAATATCCTTATTTTTTGGATTGTACGTATAGTTTTGCGTCTAGATTAACTTGTTTGAGGTGTGGATTCTAGCTACATTTATGTTATTCTCTGCCCTCAGCGCGTTAGCAATCATAGCTGCACCATCACCGTGGCAACAACAGACACGCACCACTCAGTCTCTCACACAGGTGATTGGTATTAGCTGATTAGTGGAGTCACAAGACAGAGTTTGATGGTATTTCAACCTGATACAATTTACAAGAGGTGACTCTGCAGGTGCTGCTAATATCTCTTTTACTACTATTTCTAATGGAACTGTTTTATTCTACTACGCCACTAAGTAGGGATGGGTATCAAGAACCGGTTCTTGTTTAGAACCGGTTCCCAGTGAATCGATTCCTTGGAAAAATTACTTAACGATTCTGTTAATGATTCTCTGTGCCGCTGCGCATGTGCGAACTTTTATAGTTTATTCAGACAGACTGCAGCAAACATGGCAACTAGGAAGAAGCGTTCTAAAGTTTGGTTGTATTTCACACGACAAAATGACAACAACGCCACTTGTTACGTGTGTAAAAAGTCTATTTCGTCGAAGGGAGGAAATACTACAAATATGAAGAAGCATTTGAACACACAGCATGGATTGAAGTTACTGGAACGTCATGTGTTCGATGCATGCAGCAGCGCAGCTAACGTTCGCGCTTCATCTCTAACTATCTAACGTAGAGCTAAACTGCTCAAAAGTGATCACAACCACTTGTTACTGTGTGAAGCAATTTGCCTTTATTGTGTGTAGTCAATCTAGTTATCTTCTGTCCCGTCGTTTGAAGCATACATTTTATCTCCGGCATTCGTCTCCCATTAGTATTGATCTTATTGATCATTTCACGTTATCGGGGCGGCGTGTGTTATCAGAAAACATTTACCAAACGCGTGTCCCATTATTAAACTGAGCATATCGATTTTTAATCCATTATTAAACTTAGCAGTTTAATTGTTTAACCTTTTAATAGTCCTGTTAAATGTGCCTGAAAACGCCTAAACAACGTACCCAAAGTACATTGAAAGCTGTTGTTGAACCATTTGGAGTACATGCATGTAAATGGTCTCTTTTGAAAGGTGACACTGAAGTTATTTCCACTGTTGTTAGGACCCCTGAAAGTCCTACTGGTGTTGAGTAATAGAAGCTTGAACACAAGGAAACTGAAAGTTTCTATCTCCGACTAGATTTTGTTTTGAACAGAGGCCTGAAGAGGCCTAGAGGTGGTAGGTATTAGCTCATTTCAGAGCCAGTCAAAGCCAGTTTGAGAAATTCGTTTAGAACGAGTGTGTGTGTGGGGGGGTGCAGGACGCACAGACCTAGTTGGCTGTAGAGGGGAGAATTGATAAGAGAATCGATAAGGAATCAAATCGATAAGCAGGAATTGAGAAGGAGTCGGAATCGTTAAAATCTTATCAATACGCATCCCTACCACTGAGTGTGTTTACTTGACCATGAGAAACCCGATTACTAGCAATTGTCGGTTTATGCCAATAATACGATTACTCCGTTTACATGTGTAATTAGTTATGCCATTACTCAATAAACGCGTCTACATGATTCTTTTTATTAATTGTTGTATGCTCCACGGACAAAACTTGCACTATCATCCTTCTGCAACAAAGTGTCGCCGTCTCTTCCTGTATCGGCCCTACTGCTGTATGTTTCATTCAATCAACACATTGAATCCTACTAAAGCCGAGTAAACGCACTCAATGATAGGCTACATCTGCTACTGCTATTACTATCCCAACTATAATTTCAGCTGTTAAAACTATAATATTCTTGTAACGACTAGCTAGCCTACTTCTTCTTCTGTTTAACAGCTTCCACACTGCCTCTTTTGTGTGACTCACACATTTTTGAAATTCATTTCAGCTTTCAGCTTGCGGGTATTTTCTAATTTCTGTATTTTCAGCAATAAAAATAAATAAATCATCTTTCAGTATTCCAACGCATTTTCTGCAGGAAATGCACGTTCTAGTTTGTGATAATACATTTACATTTAGTCATTTAGCAGACGCTCTTATCCAGAGCGACTTACAGTAATTACAGGGACATTCCCCCGAGGCAAATAGGGTGAAGTCGCTCTGGATAAGAGCGTCTGCTAAATGACTAAATGTGAAGTGCCTTGCCCAAGGACACAACGTCATTTATTTTTTGCGCGGCCGGGAATCGATTTGGCAACCTTCTGATTACTAGTCCGATTCCCTAACCGCACAGCCACCTGACTCCCTATAATAGCCTAATTGATGCGGCCGCCATTTTGAATTAATTGAAAAACTTTTTTTCTCTACTCCTCCTACACATGTAGTCCAATCTTCACCAAATTCAGCAGAGATTATCTTCAGACCAAGCCTCACAAAAGCTATCACATGGTTTTTGATTTTCGAAACCGTTTGCCCAGTACAGGCAATCAAAATGTTCCGTAAACAGAAAGCAAACAGAAAGTTGGGTCGTATCTCAGCAAATCTTTGATGGATTCACACCAAACTTGCTGCGTGTACTCGTTGCTCTCTTCTGAGGATGTCTAAAATGTTTTCTGGGTCATTTGACTGCTTGGCCACCTCATTGCTGCTTGCAGCTTTATTTGGATTTGGTCAGATTTGGTACCCCATTGGTAAGTCTGCAGCATGGATTTTTCTATACAGTGACAATTTGTGAAGAATATACATTTTTCAATGGTTCGCAATGTTTTGGAGGAATCCGCCATTGCTGCTTGCAGCTATATTTGGTGGCCAAGCCGCGAAGCGGCGAAGCCACCTTAAGTGTTTCTACGTGTTCTTATTCTTATTATTCTTATTCTTATTAGGTGTGCTTTGCCTTTGGCAAGGGCACGACCTTTGTTCTCTATCATATATATTTCTTATTGTTTCTTTTCGCCCCCCTGAGGATCATTCAATATTTGGACTACATAGACAACCTATGTGTCAAAAGTTTCGTTTGATTTAGGTTGTGAAAGTCTTTGTAATTCGAGCGAGTGCGGGTCACCCGTGAGACTGCCTAGGCAGCAGCCATGCAAGCGTCATAGTAGTCTAGTATTTTCGTAATTTTATAGTTTGGTCAATTCTACACCAAAAAACAGAAGGAGGGCAATGTTATGACGATATGACTATTGTGAAGACAGCCAGATGGTGAGATTTTAATGTAGGTTGCTGTAAAAACTTTGATTGGTTTGCTACGTGAGAGCCCCGTCAGCCTCTGTTGATGATTGCGTCAGCTGTCGATCTCTGATGAGTATTTTCTTAATTTCGTACCAGACTCAATTCTACATCAAAAATCAGAAGGAGGGCAGTGTTTTAAAGAGGGTCAGCATATTTTTGTGATTTGTGTAAAACTTGGAATTTGAGTGACATTGCGGCTTGTTTTGACGTTAGCCTCAGTCAGACTCGGCTCGCCCACTGGCAGTGTGTAGTACTGTCTTCAATGCCACAGCTAAACTTCATGTCAAAAGAAACGTTCTCATTTCCGGCGCTTTCAAACAATCAGTGACGTGGAGTAACAGCAGCTAGCTTGCCTCTAGCAAACTTATTTTGAATTAGCCTTTTCCCCCTACATTAATGTCAAACTTATTATTTATGTTTTGGGGGGCATATTTTCAGTAGCAGACGGTACTGTTTGAATCGCGATTCCATCTGAAATATACTGCCAGTGACAACGTTGTTACAGTAGCTTGTTTCAAAGGGGGTTCTTAATGACATATGCAATGGGCTAAATGCTTGAAAACATCACTAGAAGGGAAAAACTTAGAGGACAGACCCACCTGCAACCGACGCAAGCAAGCACACCCTACAATTTCCCCAGAAATTGTACCCTCTCTAGTTGGGTGTGCTTTGCCTTCGGCAAGGGCACAACCTTTGTTCTCTCACATATATATTATTATTTATTTTTTTCTTTATTTTTTCCCCCCTAAAACTCAGTCAATATTTGGCCTACATAGACAACGTAGGTGTCAAAAGTTTCGTCTTGGTAGCGATTGAGTTGCTTCTATTGGAATTTACGTTCCGTTGCATGGTTTAGGCTTAAGTTAAGTTTTTGTGGCGAAAAGTGAAGCTAAGGGTGGCTAATTTGCTAGCCACAGTCACTGACGTTACTAACGTCACTGCGTCACTAACGTCACGAAAACACGCGTGACTACCTTTGGCAGAACATTCGTTTCGCATCTGTTAACTTGGGGAATAGCTAGGCTAACTATAGCTTTACTGCAAGGCAGCTGCAGAAACGCCACAAGAAAAGAGGCCAGGGTGATAACTATTTACTCATTTTACTTTGTGATATGACACACAATTGTGATGTGTAATGTACAGTATAAGCTGATATTATTAAGGAAGTACATCTACTTTCGGAAACAGTAGTCTACTATTTCACTGAAGTATTAGCATCATGACATTAGCCTGTGTTGCCCGGGCAACATATACTACAGTGGTCTATGATTTAGCGTTATCTGTTTTCAATCGTTAAATTAAACATTCCTCACATATACATTTTCGTTGTAGGATTTATTCTGACATTAGTAAACGATTTGTTGGTGAAATTACCATTACCTGTGGTTTCAAACCAGTGTAGCTCACTGCAACGCTGTAGCTTACGCGAGACACACTACAAAAACATCTACACTACACAGCTGTTTAGGAAGTCAAACGGCGACAGAACAGGTTCGGCGCTCCCCTTACTTAAATCAAAAGTCTATCTAACTACTAACCTGAACTTCATTGCCACAGCCTAAACGTTGTCAATCTGTTCATGAAAATAATTAATTTCAGCTTAAACCGTACAACGGAACGTTAAATCCAATTCAACCAACGCAATCGCTACCAAGACGAACAGTAGTCTAGTACTTTACCGTAGTAGTACAATTTACCGGGGCAGCTTCTCCACACAGGGCTATATCGCATTTTGCGTTGTTACTGACAATGATCGCTACCAGTGAGCTTTTTATGAATGAGCGATTTTCCACTAAATAAATGTCAAGCTTATTTACGTTTTGGGGGGCATATTTTCAGTTAGCAGATGGTACTGTTTGAATCGCGATTCCATCTTCTACTGCCGGGTAACGTCGTAGAATAATCTCCAAAGGGGGTTCTTTATTAATGAATGAATGCAATGAGTAGGCTAAATGCCTGAAAATATCATGAGAAGGGAAAAACTTAAGATGACGTTTAAGTCATAGAGATTAGGTCAATTTTTAGGTCTGCCAAATTTATTCGTTTTGATTCAACGTTGAGGCTACCTCTTGCAGGGGAAATGAGAAGACATCTATTTCATTCTACACTTCACTCGTATTTTCAGTTGTAAATGAGCAGCAAAAAAAAATGCTTTTAAATCTATGTAATCTTTATAAATAATAAGTATTAATTTTTATATAAAATATACAGAAATATCAGTTGTAAAAATGTCATTCAAAAACGTACCCCTGTGCAACCGACGCAAGCAAGCACACCCTACAATTTCCCCAGAAATTGTACCCTCTCTAGTTATTATTATTACATCTTCTTCTGCCATGGGAGTCTATGGCAGCCCCTAGAACCGTATTGTCAGAAGTTGTGAAATTTGGCACACTCTTTGGGGCCAGTCCCCTCATCAATTTCATGTCTCAATTTCAAACCCTCTAGCGCCACCAATGGGTCAAAGTTGAAGGTGTGTTTACACACTTTACTTTTGAACCACATGTCTCATTTTTCGAAAATTAGGTATCGTTGTATTCCCTGGATCAAGACGAGTCCAACGCACTCTATGACGTCATACCCAGTTATATAGATTCTCCACCATTTTGAATGTTAAGGAAAAGCGTTTTTTCGTATCTCCTCCTACAATTTTTGTTGAATCTTCTTCAAAGTTCCCACAGATGATCTTCAGACCAAGCCTCACAAAAGTTATTTAGATCAGTTAGTTTGATATTCGAAATTGTTAGTTAGTTACAGCCAATCAAATTGATGTGGCCAAATTGATGTGGCCGCCATTTTTAATATAACGTTTTTTCGCTACCCCTCCTATAAAGTTGTCCAATCTTCACCAAATTTGGCACAGACCCTCTCCAGACCAAGTCTCACAAAATACATCACGTTTTTTTGATTTTCTAAACCGATCAAAGTCGTCAACCAAGCCACCATAAAAGAAGTGAGGTCATATCTCAGCACCTCTTTACTGCATTGACACCAAATTTGGTATAAGGACTAGGGACCCTGTTCTAAAGAGGTCCAATAGTTCATGCCATTTCACCTCTAGGTGGCGCTGCAATAAGCAAAAATCTGGCACCAATTATCTTCAGATCAAGCCTCACAAACATTTTCACATGGTTTTTGATTTTCAAAACTGTTTTTCCGGTAAAGCTGATCAAAGTTGGCAATGAAGCCGCCAAAACAGGAAGCGAGATCATATCTCAGGAAATATTTGCTGAATTGACATCAAACTTGGTACAGGTGCTCGGGACCCTGTTCCAAAGAGGACAACAAAAGGTTGTGTCATCTAACCGCTAGCAGGCGATCCCTTGTCTGACACATGTTAACTTGTGATACCAGATGAATTGATGCGGCCGCCATTTTACGTTTCATAAAAAGTTTTTTCTCTATTCCTCCAACAAAATGTTCCAATATTCACCAAATTTGGCACAGATTATTTTCAGACCACAATCACATTGACATGTCAAAATAGGACTGAATTACAGCTGTTTAAACTTGGGCCAAATCTGACAACCGCTTGCCAGTTGAAAAACTGATTATATTTTTACACAGTAACTGAACACAGTAATTTCCAGCACTGAGAATAGCTCACTAGGATAAATGGTGTCCTGGCAAGGGCAACATAAGAAGTTCAAATCCAGCCAAAGCCAACGAGCCTGCCATGTCACTGGTTTTCTGTTTAGCGAGACTGTAAGACACTGCAAAGGAAGCCAGGTACAACTAGGGATGGGTATCGAGAACCGGTTCTTGTTTAGAACCGATTCCCAGTGAACCGATTCCTTGGAATCATCAGCCAAATTCTAACGATTCTGCTAACGGTTCTCTGTGCCGTTGCGCATGCGCAAACCTTTATAGTTTATTCAGACTGCAGCAAACATGGCAACTAGGCAGAAGCGTTATAAAGTTTGGTTGTATTTCACACAACAAAATGACAACAACGCCACTTGTAACACGTGTAAAAAGTCTATTTCGTCGAAGGTAGGAAATGCCACAAATATGAAGAAGCATTTGAACACACAGCATGGAATGAAGTTACTGGAATGTCATGTGTTCGATGCACGCAGCAGCGCAGCTAACGTTCGTGTTTCATAAAGGTGAGCTAAACTCCTCAAAAGTGATCAAGACCACTTGTCAATGTGTGAAGCAATTTGCCTTTATTGTGTGTAGTCGATCAAGTTATCTTCTGTCCCGTCGTTTAAAGCATACATTTTTGCTCCGACATTCGTCTCCTATTATTGATCACTTCACGTTAATTATCGGAGGGCGTGTGTTATCAGCAAACGTTCGCGTTGTCGTGTTAACCCAATATTAGCTAAACTGAGCGACATTGTCATATTATATGATTTGACCTTGGCTGAAAATTGAAGATTCTATAGCTAAGCTAGCGTAGCTATAACTGACATAGCTTAGCTATAGAATCTTCCATTTTCAGCCAAGGTCAAATAGAAAAAATTATTTTTGATTTTCGAAACGGTTTGATCGGTACAGCCAATCAAAATCTGCGGGAAAGCCGGCAAACAGGAAGTTGGGTCGTATCTCAGCAAATCTTTGATGGATTAAAAGCTGCATTTACTCAGAACCCTGTTCTGAGAATGTCTAAAATGTTTTTTGTTCATTGTTGGAATGCTGCTTCAGCATTCCAAGTATTGTTCTTTGAATCTTTATTCAACTTCTTCATATTCTGATTCTTATTCTATTTCTTCCGTGACACCTTTCAGCGCCTTCAAATCTTTAGCTATTAAAACCGTTCAGCTATCAAAGAATTCAGCAGTTTCAGGCCATTCCTGCTATGACTTTTCAGCTTTGTACCTCTTATGCTTGAATTAATATAAATCAATATTCATAATATTTTTAACATGGTTTTCCAATTGAGTTTTTTTTCAAATCCTTTCAAACTTCTTAAAACTTCTTCAACTTCCAAGTCCTTCTTCTTCCTCAATCTTTCAGTTAGAGCCACCATTTAAACTTTAAAATGTTGACAAAACCCTAAACTATTTTTTAAATATTCAGCTTTTTGATATTTATTCAACTTTTTTCAATATCACTGATTATGTTTCATGACTTTTTCAAGCCGTTTCTGAGATTTACATGGGTGTGTACGTGAAAGCCCAGTAGCGGTTAGAACCAAAACTGTACTGTACTGTAGCGAGTGGTACGTGACAGTGGAGCGAGTGGTACGTGACAGTAGCTAGTGGTACATGCCAGTGCCTCCACTGGCATGTGACAGTGGCTAGTGGTACATGCCAGTGCCTCTACTGGCATGTGACAGTGGCTAGTGGTACATGCCAGTGCCTCTACTGGCACCTAGTGATACGTGCCAGTGGAGCTAGTGGTACGTAACAGTAGCTAGTGGTACATGCCAGTGCCTCCGCTGGTACATGATAGTAGCTAGTGGTACGTGACAGCGCCTCCACTGGTACATGACAGTTACTGTTCTGTTGATAGTGGTACGCAAGTGTCTCGTGGCAGTTGCATTGGGTGTCTTGCAGCTTTTGTTTACTGTTGTGTAACTGCCCCGCGGCCATTTTAGAATAGAACAGGCTATAAACCTTTATTTAAAAAAATAAGTTAAACTGTTCGTGCTAACAGACTCCAAACCATACTTTTGATGTCTCACTACAAGCTCACCATACAAAGTAGTCGATTTAGACATTATATTGCATATAGTGTAATGGTGTGACTGTAATGTAAAGCAGACTGTCACTAAAGCCACTGTCATGTACTACTCGCTCCACTGGCACGTATCACTAGCTACAGTACAGTACAGTTTCGGTTCTAACTGCCTCTCCGAAAGCCTAGAGTGCAGACTGAAACGCTTAGAGTTGAGCTTCAGATGTCGTTGAAAAAATATTTTTAGTTTGCCAGCATTGCCCCAATTTTCGCTCTTCATGCTTCATTTTTGGATCAATAGATAGCTAATTTTGTGCTGGTCGTAGACAGTTGTCTGTTGAATCCAACAGACGTACACATTTGTTCAGAGCCCCACGAAAGCGAGACAAAGTCCAACTCTCGCCCCATAGAGACCAATGTAAATCTGGTGACAAAATCGTCAGAGAAAGCAAAAAGAACAAGATTTTGAAACTGCCGTTAGAGTCGTATTTCTGACCGCACAGAAATATAAAGGACATCTCTGGTTTCGGCAAAGTCTTGGGTCTCTGAAAATATAATTTTTGGACTGGACGTATAGTTTTGCGTCTAGGTTAACTTCTTCCGTCTTCCTTTCTCTTACGGATTTTACCCACCTCTCCATTGAAGTTAGTGAGAGAATTTGAAAGGCTGCTCTCGCTTCAAGGCTCATAGCTGAAAATCTGTAAATGTGAGCTCTTTAGTAGTTACATTGGCTTAAAGAGGACAAATGTTCCTACATTTTAAGGTATAACTTGTTTCTGTAAGTTAAACTATATGAACGTTAGAGGAATTTCATAAAAATCAAGAATGAGCAAAAGGTTTAATGTATTTGAAACGGTCATAATTCAAAATTGGCTGAATATTTCAAAAAGCTGAATCAATTGGGAATAGCTGAATGTCTTGTGAACATTTTAAAGGTTGAATGGAGTCTCTAGCTGAAAGTATGCTGAAGTAGTTACGTTTGAAAGAGGAGGAAGCTTTTTAATGATTTGAAAGGATTTACCATTACTTTTAATGGGAGAATAATTTGCACAAAAACCTTAATATCTTAAAAAGTATAGGAGTGAGAAATACCAAAAGACATAGCACACATCTCCTGAAGGAGCTGAACGTTTTGATACATTAATTGTAGGAATCGGTGAAAGTATGCAGGACTAGTTAAAGGACAAAAAACGGCGGAAGAACTAAGAAATTCGAAAAACAATAGTGAGAATGCTGAACAGCATTCTCACAACTAGAAGGTGCATTTCCTGCAGAAAATGCGTTGTAATGCTGAAATATGAATTATTTGTTTTTAAATTGCTGAAAATAGGCTACAGAATAAAAAAATACCCGCAAGCTGAAAGCTGAAATGAATTAAAAAAATGTGTGAGTCACACAAAAGAGGCAGTGTGGAAGCTAAACTGCATCATCTAACAAAGCTAAGTGCTTAAATACAATGCGGGAGAATAAGTTTGAACGTTGTGAAGTAATCGAAGAAATAGTAGAATTTCAAGAGGCAGTGTGGCAGCTGAACTGCATCATCTAACAAAGCTAAGAGCTTAAATAGCCTACAATGCGGGAGAAGCTGAAAGCTGAACTGTTACATTTTACATTTACATTTAGTCATTTAGCAGACGCTCTTATCCAGAGCGACTTACAGTAAGTACAGGGACATTCCCCCGAGGCAAGTAGGGTGAAGTGCCTTGCCCAAGGACACAACGTCAGTTGGCATGACCGGGAATCAAACTGGCAACCTTCGGATTACTAGCCCGTTTCCCTCACCGGTCAGCCACCTGACTCCCTGTTCAACTGTAGAAGTAGTAGAAGTAGTATATTCGTTTTAGTAGCTGAAATTATAGTGCTCTTAGTCTTTTAATGAGACAAGTTGACTGAATAGCTCTGTCTTGTGACTCCACTAATCAGCTAATACAAATCACCTGTGTGAGAGACTGAGTGGTGCGTGTCTGTCGTTGCCACGGTGATGGTGCAGCTATGATTGCTAACCAGCTGAGGGTAGAGAATAACAGAAATGGAGCTAGAATCCACACCTCAAACTAGTTAACTTAGACGCAAAACTATACGTCCAATCCAAAAATATATTTTCCGAGTCCCAAGACTCTGCCGAAACCAGAGATGTCCTTTATATGTCTGTGCGGTCAGAAATACGACTCTACCGGCAGTTTCAAAATCTTGTTCTTTTTGCTTTCTCTGACGATTTTGTCACCAGATTTGCATTGGTATCTATGGGGCGAGAGTTGGACTTTGTCTCGCTTTCGTGGGGCTCTGAACAAATGTGAACGTCTGTTGGATTCAACAGACAACTGTCTACAACCAGCACAAAATTAGCTATCTATTGATCCAAAAATGAAGCAAGAAGAGCGAAAATTGTGGCAATGCTGGCAAACTAGAAATATTTTTTCAACGACATCTGAAGCTCAGGCCTCCACTCTAAAGGCCGAAATATGCTTCTGTGTCTCCGTTTACGGATAGGCGGGGGCACGGATACGCACGGATACGGACGGATAGACTTCGTTTATGGTTCTCCGTAGGCTGTGGGTGCTGAAAACAATTCACCGCCTGAAGAGTAGGTGGCGCAACGGTTTTTTGTAAGTCGTCGTGGAGTGTTTATTTACCTAGATTATCGAGAAGTCGGAGCAAATTAGCCGTTTCATCAATAAAATACGCACATTTTCAGCAACTACACTGCCCATTTCTCGTCACATTTTAATTCAGATGCTGATTTACATGTACTGTTTAGCTGAAATATGAATTGTAAAAACTTACAGCAATGGCGGTCAAAGGATTCTGTTCGTCCTGTTTATCACGGCAACCCCGCCCCCCGCACCTGACGCAAGCGGTTCTTAATACTGACCAATCACAGCCAAGGGGGTCTCCGTAGCTCTCCGTCGCTCTCCGAAATTACGACGGATAGTTAGAAAATTCAGGAGGTGCACGTCGAGCTCCCCGGGGCTCTCCGAGGGCTGACGGAGAGCTCGAAGAGGGCGTTCCACGGAGACGAGGGCGTTCCCATATATCGGCCTTAAGCGTTTCAGTCTGCACTCTAGGGTTTCACGTACACACCCATGTAAATCTCAGAAAGGGATATCAAAAAGCTGAATTATTTAAAAATAGTTCAGGGTTTTGTCAACATTTTAAAGTTTAAATGGTGGCTCTAGCTGAAAGATTGAGGAAGAAGAAGGATTTGGAAGTTGAAGAAGTTTAAAGAAGTTTGAGAGGATTTGAAAGAAAACTCCATTGGAAACCCATGTTAAAAATATTATGAATATTGATTTATATTAATTCAAGCATAAGAGGTACAAAGCTGAAAAGTCATAGCACCCATGGCCTGAAACTGCTGAATTTTTTAATAGCTGAACGGTTTTAATAGCTGAAGATTTGAAGGCGCTGAAAGGTGCCACGGAAGCAATAGAATATAAATAATAATAAGTTGAATAAAGATTCAAAGAACAATACTTTGAATGCTGAAGCAGCATTCCAACAATAAGTTGAATAAAGATTCAAAGAACAATACTTGGAATGCTGAAGCAGCATTCCAACAATAAAGATTCAAAGAATAATACTTGGAATGCTGAAGCAGCAGGGGTGTATGTGAAGCCCTCTGTGACATGCTTGCGTGTAAAAATGGCTATACAAATAAATTTGATTTGATGTACAAACAAATACAAAGAAAAGCTACACTAGGACAGCCACCATGCTATTTCATTGGACATACCGGTCATCATCACAAACGGCCATGAATTCCATTACCAACTGCCTATTGGCAATAAACAAATGGATGAATGATAACTTTGTTAAATTAAATGAAGACAAAACCGAAGTCCTACTACTGTGTGTGGCCCCAAATCCAAAAGAGAGATGCTTACTAAGAATCTAGGAGGCTTAACCCCCTGTCTTAAACCAGAGGTGACGAGTCTCGGTGTAATCCTGGACTCAGATTTGAATTTCAACTCTCACATTAATAAAGTGACCAAAATATCTTTCTTTCACCTGAGGAATATAGCAAAGGTACGACCATTCATAAACCAAAATGATGCAGAGAAGTTTATTCATGCTTTTATATCCAGCCGGCTGGACTACTGTAACACACTTTTCACTGGTCTTCCCAAGAAAACCACTGAAAGACTACAGCTCATTCAAAATTCTGCAACTAGATTATTAACCAAAACTAAAAGGAGAGAACACATTAGTCCTGTCCTAGCTACTTTACACTGCCTCCCCGTTACCTTCAGAATTGACTTTAAGGTCCTTTTCCTCACATACAAAGCTCTACACGGACAAAGACCTAGCTACATTGCTAACTCCCTTATAAACTACACCCCAGCTAGAACACTGCGATCATCAAATGCAGGCCTATTAGAGGTCACCAGAAGCAGTCATAAGAAGATTGGTGATTCGGCCTTTGCCAATTACGCCCCAATACTATGGAACAAATTACCCATAAATATTAGGGAAGCAAATACGCTAGACATTTTTAAAAGACAGCTTAAAACCTACCTTTTTACCGAAGCATTTAAGTAAGTTTATCACTTTTATTAGTTATATTATTGTTTTTATAATTTGCTATTTTAATTATTACTTTTATCACTTGTATTATTGTTTTTATTGATTTTATGTAAAGCACCTTGAGCTACAATTCTTTTATGAAATGTGCTATATAAATAAAGTCTTACTTACTTACTTACAAATTGGCACGCCATATTTTAACTTAGTCTGTGTTTCAGAAGAGCTGTAAAAGATTGGATTAAAAAAATCCATCTCAAGTCAAGCTTGTTTGTGCACCATTCACAAAAATACTTAGTCGCCATTTGACACATGCACTTACAAACAACAAAATGGCATTATGTATCAGTATGTTTCTCAACCCTGGTCCTCAAGTACCCCCTCCCCTGTCTTGCATGTTTTAGATATTTCCCTGTTCCAACACACCTGATTCAAAAATATTTTTATGTATTCAACTGAGGTAAACTGATCCGGAGGAGGGGCGGGGGGGGGGGGGGTAATATTCTGAGATTAAAGTTGTAAATTTTGCGAGAAGAAAGTCAGAATTATACTTTTCAATAGGATTCAGCAATAAGGAAATAGGCTAGCTCTACTCCAAATTTTTCTCAGAATCACCAGATTGTAATAAGCATTCAGACTTTGAAAAGACATTGCCGTGATTTGGGCCTATTCAGAAGGAAACATCATACTTATTTGGATGAGGTGATGGCTTTTGTACATCAGGAACTACAATGCAATGGACAGATGCAAGGATATCGCTGGTTACATCTACGGGAAATTCAAATTCAATTTGTGGTTCAACAGGACACGATACGACAGATCCTCAAATTAATCGATCCTCGAGGTGTGGATCAGCTTTGAAGAGCGCAGCATCTTGGCTGTGTCCTGTTGAACCACGAACCTATTGAAAAGTATAATTTGATCAGGCATCCATAACTGCAGGCTTTATACATGGCAAGCGGCGGCGTCTGTGATGTGATGAGGTTGACCATGCAAAGTGAACACCAAAGTCATTAGAGTCAGGGACCACACTGACTCTAATGACTTCCTGCTTAAAACACACTGCTTTTTGCACTGCATTACAAAATTGTATCTTGTACATTTGTATTTTTTGTAATATTTGTATTTTTGTATTGTAAATTACGGCAACTTATATTTTATTTTATATTTTATTTAATTATAATTCCACTTAGTACTGCTAGTTTATGTAGCCTTAGTATAGATAGTCCACATATTTAAATTTTAGGTCCCTATATGTTTATTTTATAATACGGGTGGATGAAATCAAGCATTCTGATTGGTTGAGAGGGAGTTCCAGGGTGTGCATTATTGAGCGATAAAGTACTGTGCGCCTTTTTACATTTACCTTAAAAGGGAAGCGTTCCATATTAGTGCGCACTCAAAAAGTAACTGTACAACTATTTACAATTAAGATGAGGAGCGTTCCGTATTGGTGCGTTATCAAAATAACGGTTAGATTGTGCACGACCGTTATTCATTTCAAGCTTGACAGTAATCACAACAACAACATGTTTCATGTTAACTTCGATCTTTTGGGGGGGATGACTTTTGATCAATGGTTAGCCGAAGAGGATGATTCAGGTGGGCGTCATGCTCTTATAGACAAAAAAGAAATTGAGGTCTTTGAAATGTTGCGCAACGAAAGAAACACTGTTTGCCCTTATTCTATCGAGTAACTCGTAACTATAGTATAGCCTATACCCAGTGCCTACATTTGAATGATTTAGAATGTTTAGGCCTAATGTTTAAATTAAATATTATTTTATTGAAAGTGTCCCATTGTCATTGTTGTCATTTTAAAGGCAACTTTTATAAAATGAGCATTGAGAATGAATGAGATGGTGCGAGATCTAGCTAGGCTAACAAATGTGAAGTTCACAGTGCTGTTTGTCCGTTGCATAGCAACAGCCACACGTACGGGACTATTTTCTCTCGTCTACTGAAATGGATACACAACGTTTGTTGGCTATAACTATTTTGTGCTGAAAGACAGCTTACTATTTATTTACTATTTATAATTTAGCTGGTAACCGTATTATAAAAGCAATAAGGTACTCAAGGGCGTCGGGCCTAACAACACCCTGGAACACGTACTTAATTGACGATAATGTACTGCCTCTCGTACCTTATTGCTTAAGTATGCACCTTCCTGCCAAAGCAAATTCCTTGTCTGCAAACTTTCATGGCGAATAAATCCCATTCTGATTCTGAAGCGATGAGGTTCCTTGAAAGAAAATAATAATAATTCTCGCAAAATTACTTTTTTTCCGCAAATTTGTGACTTTATAAACTCGGAGGTAAAAATGCACACGTCAAGGTTTTATTGAGCAATACAATTTCCCATTACAAGTTGTAAATTACTCATGATTTAATTTCATTTTACAAGCACGTCTGTGTCACAATAGCCCCGCCTTGTTCATATTAGGCGTTAAGTGATAATTCATTCATTAATTTTTTCGCTTACTACATTCATCAAAATGGACACATGGTTAAAAACGGTCACTTTAAAGAAATCAAGGGACAGTAGGAGTGAGACATAGGCCTTTTAGCAATTAACATTTTTAAGTTTAATCAGAGTAAGGTGTTGGGGGGTGCTTGACAGGTGTCAAACACTAGAAAGGGGTGCGTGATGCAATAGGTTTGGGAACCACTGGTCTAGGGGAGTGAAATGCAGGGGACAAAGAGTGAAAGCAGAGGAGGAGAAAACAGAAATAATTGTCAAGCACTCTTCCGCCTCAGCTAATTTCCATGTGACAGTGATGACTAAAGCAGTATCATTCATTAATGCTCTGGGTGCTCATTAACATCCCCTCACACTTTGAAAGACTCATTACCTACATAATGTCATAGTCCTTATGACAGCCAGACACTTCCTTGCTATGAATTAAACACCTTTGTACAGTCAAAGGGGGAATTCTCTTGTTAAATATAAAGAAACTTGAAACTCTGACTGTTGGTTCACCAAATGACCATGACATCTTATCGATCAATAAAACATTGATTTCAAAGAGGAATTGTACCACTGTATTAGATTACAGTGGAATACAAAGATGGGTTCACTTACAGTTGACAGTGACTTTCATCGTCTTGGTGTCTGGAGAGGCAATGTCATTTAGAGCACTGCATTCGTAGTCCCCTGCTTGGTCCCGGGTGATACTTGAGATGTTTAGATATTCTCCACTGCCATACTTCTTGGCTGGAAACAAAGAGAGGGGAAGATAAAAAGTGTTATCAAATACACATAACATATTGAAACAATATCAATAGAGACCTAAACAGGTGACTTTGGACTGATTATTCATTCAGACCCACATACTGGAATACAGTCAAGTCTGTTGGTCCATGTGGCTAAATGCACATCAGTACTTTCCAGTTTTTGTCAAGACAATAATAAATCACTGGCATGTTGTTTCTTAACACTCACCATGATAAATACCCATAAAATAATGTACACACCACATTGCTGACCGGATAACACAGTAGGGCTGGGCGGTATGGCCTAAAATGTTTATCACGGTATAATTCGGAAGCACTGACCTATGTTTATGGGATCGCAAGAAAACTTTGTTAAATAGTTGTAGTGAGTTAGTTATAAACAATTATTACATGGCTGAATATTCTATTCTGTTGGCCTACAATAAACATTTCACAATTCTAACCAACCTGGCATTAGATTTGTTAAATGCATTCTGGTAGATTGTTCATATTCGCGCACATGCATGGCTTTCAGGTGGTGAAAAAGATTGCTAGTGTTTCCACCTTTGGCTACCACAATTCGACGACACAATTTACAGAGTAGGCTACTGTTTGTTGGTCGATGTCGGATAACTTGAAACCAAACCATTTCCAAACATTCGTTTGGAAATGGTTTGAGAGGAATTGCGCAAATCTGTCTGCTGTTCTGAATTCACCACGAAATTATGTATGTTTCAAACGCTCTAACTTTTCCTCTATCTTGTATTGAAAGTGGTTAAAAATTAGGTTTTCTAATGAAGTATTGCAGACGGAGAAGATTTGTCAAAATGGCTGCGTGAAATCGTCTTGATAAAGGATGATTTGCCTTACATAATGATACAAATATTTATATCATTAGAAAGCCCTACTTCTTTTCTTCAAAATGGTTTAAACAGTTCAGGTATATTAATTGAGAAAGTATGCATATTCAGGCAGGAAAGTGTTAAATAGGTCGAGTGATCAGTGATAATTGGATGGCCTGGTTGAATTTATATGATGTTCAAGTCCAACTGCAATTTAAAGGTTTTATTTATCACATACAACATCATACCAGTAAGATGAGCAGTGGAATTGTTCTCCACTGGATCTAACAGTGTGCACACTAAGCAAGGTAAATTATTATAATTATTTTAATCCGAGGATGTCTGTAGAGTTGATGTGAACACAATCACCAACCATTTAAGAAAGATTTAAGAAAACTTTCATGAATGCCGAATGTTTTCCTAAATCCAATTCAGAAGAAATTCCTTCTTAAATTCTTCTTAACTGGGTTCGAGAATGAGGCCCAATGATCTGATGTCTGAATGCAGCCTGGACCTGATTGGACTTACCGAAACCTGGTTAAAACCTGATGAATATTCCCCCCTGAATGAAGCATCGCTTCCGGATTTCGCGTACTCACACGTTCCTGGTGTCTCAAAGAAAGGTGGTGGTGTTGCTATGATAAATGAAGCTAGCTTCAACCTCAGCCTAAAATCTGTGATCACCTTTAAAACATTTGAAATAATTTGCATGAAACCACCAACAACTTTAAAAACTACTCCTGCCCCCCCTGGCCCATACTCCCTCTTCCTAGAGGAATTTGCAGATTTTAGTGCCGATCTTGTGACATATACTGATAACATCTTAATTATGGGTGATTTTAACATTCATGTGGATGACCCAAATGATCCTTTAAGTAAGGCCTTTAGTGCTCCAATAGATTCCACAGGTCTCACACAGGTGGTTTCCAAACCTACCCATCTGCACTCGCATACATTAGATTTAGTTCTCACCCAGGGAATTGTGATTTCTGACCTCACTGTCCACCCCCACAATCCTATATTATCTGCCTGGTTACCTTCAAATTGGACCTCTGCCAGAGCCTTGGAGGCAGTCAGAAAATGTCTACTAGCCGTTACATATCCCCAAACACAGCTATAGAACGACCTGAATGAGTTCTACTGCAGATTTGAAAGACAATTGGACTGTCCTGAACTACCCCTTCCCACCCACGAGGCCTCCTCCCTCACCCCCTCTACAGTGACAACTCTCTCCATTCAGGAGGGTGAAGTTAACAGACTTTTCAAGAGGCAGAACCCCCGCAAAGCAGCTGGGCCGGACTCTGTCTCTCCTGCCACCCTCAAGCACTGCGCTGACCAGCTGTCTCCGGTGTTCACCTACATCTTTAACACCTCCCTGGAGACATGCCATGTGCCAGCCTGTCTCAAGTCCTCCACCATCATACCTGTGCCCAAAAAGCCAAGGCCAACAGGACTCAATGACTACAGACCCGTCGCCCTGACCTCTGTGGTAATGAAGTCTTTTGAGCGCCTTGTGCTGGCACACCTCAAAGCCATCACAGACCCTTTCCTGGACCCACTGCAGTTTGCCTACAGAGCCAACAGATCTGTGGATGATGCCGTTAACATGGCCCTCCACTTCACCCTACAGCACCTCCCCAGCATCCTATGCCAGGATCCTGTTTGTGGACTTCAGCTCTGCCTTCAACACCATCATCCCTGCCCTGCTTCAGGACAAGCTCTCCCAGCTGAACGTGCCTGACTCCACCTGCAGATGGATCACAGACTTCCTGTCTGACAGGAAGCAGTGCGTTAAGCTGGGAACACAAGTCTCTGACTCCCGGTCCATCAGCACCGGATCTCCTCAGGGCTGCGTCCTTTCCCCTCTGCTCTTCTCCCTGTACACCAACAGCTGCACCTCCAGTCATCCGTCTGTCAAACTTCTGAAGTTTGCGGACGACACCACCCTCATTGGGCTCATCTCTGACGATCATTGAGTCCATCCTCACCTCTTCCATAACCATCTGGTACGCTGCTGCCACTGCCAAGGACAAGAGCAGACTGCAGCGTATCATCCGCACTGCTGAGAAGGTGATCGGCTGCAATCTGCCTACCCTCGAGGACCTGCACACCTCGAGGACCCTGAGGCGTGCGAGGAAGATTGTGGCCGACCCCTCCCACCCTGGTCACTCCCTGTTCCAGCTACTCCCCTCTGGCAGAAGGCTGCGGTCCATCAGGACCAAAACCTCACGCCATAAGAACAGTTTCTTTCCATCTGCTACTGGCCTCTTCAAGGCCAAGGATTCCCATTGACATTCATTCACTTATTTAACTATTATAAGTCCATCTAATGGCAATTCAGTATGCATAAGCCACTTTATCTCAGTATCCGATTGCACTATGTTGACCATTCACGCTGCTCATTCTATTCTTATTTTCATATCTATTTTATTTTATATTTAAATTGTTGTATTCTTAGATTGTTTAGTTCTTAGAAATAGTTAAACTTTTGTACTTTTACTTAATTTAAGATTTGTATATGTTTAGTGTTTTGCACCTCCCTACCACAGTAAATTCTGTGTTTGTATAACATACATGGCGAATAAACCGAATTCTGATTCTGATTCTAGAACTGGCTAGTATTCTACCCGCTGCACTAAAAGGACTTAACGTTCCAAATAAATCATTAAATGATAAAACTAGGGATCTGAATTTGGTTCTTCAGCTATCACTAGACTATGTTGCCCCTTTCAAACCTAAGAAAAGAAAAGAAATTGGCTCCATGGTATTCAGAGGAAACCCGTACTCTCAAAAATCCACTAGAAAATTAGAACGTAAGTGGCGTATCACTAAATTGGAGGTTTTCCGCCTGGCCTGGAAGGACAGCCTAAAGGAGTACAAGCAAGTCCTCATCAGGTCCAGATCTGAATACTTCTCTAAGTTGATTAGTAAGAACCAGCACAACTCTAAGTTCCTATTTGATACCGTTGCAAAACTCACTAAGAAAAGTACACACGGTGTTAGTACAGATCTCTCTCCCAATGACTTCCTAGAATTCTTTTACCAAAAAATCTATGCAATAAGGGACAAACTACAGGCTAGCCCTGGAGGAATAGCCATGAACACTGAATATTCCTCTATACCAAGCATGCTGCATGTTGAGGCTCTCACTCACTTTAACCCTATTTCTATGGAAGCGTTCATAAAGCTGATAGATTTATCGAAACCCACCAGTTGCCTTCTCGATCCCCTCCCTGCCAAACTCCGTAAGGAACTTCTCCCTATTATTGGACCACCCATGCTTAGTATTATTAATAAATCTATCATAACCGGCCAAGTCCCTGACGATTTTAAACAAGCAATTATTAAGCCCCTTCAAAAAAAAACAAGGTTGTCTTAGCAACTACAGGCCAATTTTTTTGAAAAAGCTGTGGTACAACAGCTCACTGAGCACCTCTCCTTAAATCAGATTTATGAACCTCTCCAGTCTGGATTTCGTCTTCACCACAGCACTGAAACTGCATTAGCCAAGGTAGTCAATGATCTACTATTAGCATCTGACGCAGGCTCTATCTCTGTCCTGGTTCTCCTAGACCTAAGTGCAGCTTTTGACACTGTGGATCATGAGATCCTCCTGGAACGTATGGAGAACTATGTTGGGATTTCTGGTACTTCACTTCAGTGGTTTAGATCGTATCTATCTGACAGATCACAATTTGTCCACTATGATGGCTGCTCATCCAGGAGTTCCACTGTAAAATACGGAGTACCACAGGGTTCCGTTATAGGCCCTCTGTTATTTTCGCTTTATATGCTGCCTTTAGGAAACAATTAGAAGCTCTGGGGTAAATTTTCACTGTTATGCAGATGATACTCAGCTATATATGTCTATAAAGCCTGGAGAATTACCACACGCTATGGAAAAATGTGTTTCTGGGTTAAGAACTTGGATGACAGCAAATTTCCTTCTTCTCAATTCGGATAAAACAGAGATTCAAATTTTCGGTCTTAAAAAATACAGAAATTATTTATCCAATCTGACCTTAGACTTAGATGGCGTCAAAGTCTCTCAAAGCCAGCTGGTAAAAAATCTAGGAGTCACAATGGACCCAGACCTTTCGTTTGAGTACCATATTAAGTAGCGCCATTTGTATCATATTCGATACATGAGTTTCAGAGACCTCTACGTCATTATCATGAGCAATACTTTCCTTAAAAAAACTGTTGCATACGATCCTAGATATGTCTTCTGCCAATTGGTAGATTTCCAATGCATTACAGGCAGTATCATGCATTTAAACACCATTTTAAAAATGGCCGCCGTCACAAAGTGACTCGTTCGTTTTCGGTAGGGACGATCGTTGCTAATTTTGAAAAGTTTACAGTAAGAATAACATTTATAGTGTTTCTGATTTTTCAATATGAATATTTACTGTGTTGAAGCAGCCTATAATTGCTTAATGTTTCATTCATTATTTTATAGTAAAATTGTGTTGAAAATGTATGTATCAAATATGATACAGCAGGTTTATAATATTTTACCAAGTTTCCCGCATAGCCAATATACTGTATTTCATGATGCAATCTGGATTGTCATATCACAATGCCAAATACACTATTTTGTTAAATTTTAAACTAATTAAAAGTAAGGATGTCATAGTAAGACATATTTAGATTGGAATTTATGTGTTTTTTATATACAAAAACAAAGCTGTGGACCTACTTTCTTCATTTTTTGGCATTAAACCCCTGGGAAGTGTGAAACACTGTGATTGAAAATCCAAAACTCACATAATAGTTCCCAGACCAGCCATTGTTGAAACATAAAACAAGTTCATGGGAAGTGTTGACCTCCCAGATATGCTGTCTGCACTTTACAAGTTCAGCTTCTGATGGTATATGTATATTACAAAGACTGTAAAAAGGTTCCTGTTTGGGAAAAAATAAGAACCAAACCACTTCAAATGTTCCAAAAGCAGTGAAAATCATTTGTTATTGTTTTAAAAAGTAATATTATTTAATATTAATATTGTTTTTAAAAGTAGTGTTGCAATAAATACATTGACGAATATGCCTGGTGTATCAAATGTGATACAAATGAAATATCATATGTAAATTACAGTTAGGTCCATAAATATTTGGACATTGACACAATTTTCATCATTTTGGCTCTGTATACCACCACAATGGATTTGAAATGAAACAATCAAGATGTGCTTTAAGTGCAGACTTTCAGCTTTAATTTCAGGGTATTTACATCCAAATCAGGTGAACGGTGTAGGAACTACAACACATTTTATATGTGGCCCCCCCCTTTTTAAGGGACCAAAAATAATTGGACAAACCAACATAATCATAAATCTAATTGTCACTTTTAATACTTGGTTGCAAATCCTTTGCAGTCAATGACAGCCTGAAGTCTGGAACCCATAGACATCACCAGACGCTGGGTTTCGTCCCTGGTGATGCTCTGCCAGGCCTCTACTGCAACTGTCTTCAGTTCCTGCTTGTTCTTGGGGCATTTTCCCTTCAGTTTTGTCTTTAGCAAGTGAAATGCATGCTCAATTGGATTTAGGTCAGGTGATTGACTTGGCCATTGCAGAACATTCCACTTCTTTGCCTTAAAAAACTCTTTGGTTGCTTTCGCAGTATGCTTCGGGTCATTGTCCATCTGCACTGTGAAGCGCCGTCCTATGAGTTCTGAAGCATTTGGCTGAATCTGAGCAGATAATATTGCCCGAAACACTTCAGAATTCATCCTACTGCTTTTGTCAGCAGTCACATCATCGATAAATACAAGGGAACCAGTTCCATTGGCAGCCATACATGCCCACGCCATAACACTACCTCCACCATGCTTCACTGATGAGGTGGTATGCTTTGGATCATGAGCAGTTCCTTCCCTTCTCCATACTCTTCTCTTCCCATCATTCTGGTACAAGTTGATCTTGGTCTCATCTGTCCATAGGATGTTGTTCCAGAACTGTACAGGCTCTTTTAGATGTTTCTCTAATCTGGTCTTCCTGTTTTTGAGACTCACCAATGGTTTACATCTTGTGGTGAACCCTCTGTATTTACTCTGGTGAAGTCTTCTCTTAATTGTTGACTTTGACACAGATACGCCTACCTCCTGGAGAGTGTTCTTGATCTGGCCAACTGTTGTGAAGGGGTTTTTCTTCACCAGGGAAATAATTCTTCTGTCATCCACCACAGTTGTTTTCCGTGGTCTTCCGGGTCTTTTGGTGTTGCTGAGCTCACCAGTGCGTTCTTTCTTTTTAAGAATGTACCAAACAGTTGATTTGGCCACACCTAATGTTTTTGCTATCTCTCTGATAGGTTTGTTTTGATTTTACAGCCTAACGATGGCTTGCTTCACTGATGGTGACAGCTCTGTGGACTTCATATTGAGAGTTGGCAGCAACAGATTCCAAACACAAATACCATACTTGAAATGAACTCTAGACCTTTTATCTGCTCCTTGTCAATGAAATAACAAATTCCCATGAGGGAATAACATACACCTGGCCATGGTACAGCTGAGCAGCCAATTGTCCAATTACTTTTGGTCCCTTAAAAAGGGGGGGGGGGGCACATATCAAATGTGTTGTAATTCCTACACCGTTCACCTGATTTGGATGTAAATACCCTGAAATTAAAGCTGAAAGTCTGCACTTAAAGCACATCTTGATTGTGTCATTTCAAATCCATTGTGGTGGTATACAGAGCCAAAATAATGAAAATTGTGTCAATGTCCAAATATTTATGGACCTAACTGTACATTTTTTATTTTTTTTAATATGTTTTGACTTAAGGTCCAATAAACACTATAATAACAAAAAACAGAATTTTCCGGATATTAGTTGATGTGTCAGGCTTCACAGGGTTAAGCAAATGACCAGAACTGCATTTTTCCATCTACGTAACCTAGCCAAAATACAAAAATTCCTCTCAAAGGATGATGATGAAAAACTAATACATGCATTTGTTACATCCCGACTGGACTACTGCAATGTGTTGTTCTCTGGCCTCCCAGTTACCTACTAAAATTTTTTACAGCGGGTGCAAAATGCTGCTGCTAGATTATTGACTAGAACCAGAAAGTTTGATCACGTAACATCTACTCTCGTCTCTTTACACTGGCTCCCTATCCAAGCCAAAGCTGATTTCAAAGTGCTATTACTAACCTACAAATCTCTGCATGGATTGGCACCACCCTACCTCTCTGGTCTCCTTGCACCCTATCGCCCCGCAAGGACACTTCGATCTCAAGATGCCGGCTATCTGGTGGTTCCCAAAATTAAGAAAAAAACTGCTGGAGGCAGGGCGTTCTCATATAGAGCACCTCTTCTCTGGAACATATTACCTGTCTCAATTAAGGAGGCTGATACTGTTTCGACATTCAAAATTAGGTTAAAAACGTTCTTGTTTAGTCAATTCTATGACTGTTAAATGTAAGTGTGTGTATGTACTTTCTATGTAAACCTGGGGTGTGTGTTTGTTTGTGTGTATCACATGTAACATCTAGATTTTACAAATAAAGTAAACCTGTTACTGTATATTGTTATAGTTTCCGTTACTAGTTGGTGACAACGGGGGACGGGGCATTCTCACCTTTATTATATAAATATAACTTATCGTTGTCGAGTTCTTCTCCCCTGGAACAGAGTTCATGTTCCAACCGAGGGGGCTGGCGCTGTCTTAGTGTCTAGGGCTTCATCAAATACCCTTTTTTTGCTCTGCTAAATTGCTGTATTAGTCCACACTTGACCGGTGGGGATCTCATTCTAAATATGACTGTAACTGTTAGCTGCTCCTGGCCTTCTCTAATCGCTACTCTCCCCTCTCTGTCCCCCCTCCACACATCCCCTGTGGCGTGGGGGGTTTGAGCTGTCAGCACCTGCCTGGTCGTGGATCTGCCAATGCTGGACCTGGTCGCCAACCGGAAACCAGTCTCCATGACGGTCAACAGCGAGTTTCCTGGTCCCTTCCTACATCTACCAAGTTGAACAATGGATTTTGGTGTTTCAAAACCCATTGACACTTCCCTGCTGTATGACTATGTTAAGCCTGTGTTCTGCTCCTCTCTTTCACCAACCATCTCTGGAGGAGGGGATCCCTCACTGAATTGCTCCTCCCAAGGTTTCTTCAATTTTTTCTCCTGTAGTGAGTTTTTCTGGGAGTTTTTCCTTGTCTTCCCTGAGGGTTTAGGTTGGTTGAGGGGCAGTTCTATGGGCGTATGTGAAACCCTCTGTGACATGCTTGCGTGTAAAAAGGGCTATACAAATAAATGTTGATTTGATTTGATATTAATGTTAAATAACAATAGTGTTTTTGCTTTCAGCAAACACCATAATTATATGTTTTGCCTGCTGCAGGCATCTGGTGTGATTTATGTATTGTGCTGATTTCCTGACTCTGTCCAGTGCCTTTTTGTCAGCAGTGGTGCAACTGCTAAACCACACCAGAATGTTGTGCGAGATGATACTTCAGACAGAACAGTTGTAAAATGCTAAAAGCAACTTCTGGGGGAGGTTGATTGGAGTACAGTCGCTGCTGTGCTTTCTTCACAAGGGCTGTGGCGTTGGTTGCCCAGGTGATGTCCTGTGAGACGTGTGTCCCCAGGAATTTGAAGTCCTTAACCCTCTCTGCAGCGTCCCCATTTATGTAGACCAGGGCAAGGTCAGTCCTCTTCCTATGGAAGTGTACCACCACCTCTTTGGTCTTAGATGTGTTGAGAGACAGGTTGTTGGTGGAGCACCAGGTGGAGAGTTTTGGGATTTCATCCCTGTAGGCAGACTCATCATTGATGTGAATGATGTGGTGTCATCCGCAAACTTGAAAAAAATATTGCTGTCATGAACTAGGGAGCAGTCGTGAGTGTATAAGGTGTATAGCAGGGGACTCAACACACAACCCTGGGGGGCCCCAGTGCTGAGTGTGAGGACTGGGGACGGTCTGTTAAGAAGTCGTACGTCAGTAAGGTCAGTCAGTACGGTCGAATATGGGCCCTTTGTGGGAGTTACTATTGCCCTGTAGTTACAACGTGCAGTCACTTTTTTAGCTTCGGCCAAATATGTCTTTCGATACACCAAGGTGATTCTGCACATAGAAGTTCAGACAGAAGACATCTCTAAGCAAAATATATTACATCTCTCTTTCACACTCTACGTTATATCGCTGCCAGCAGAGTGGAAGTGTGACACCCAATGGAGGTTTTGTTAGTTTTATTTTGAGCAATGTTTTGAAATATGGGTCATAGAGGCCAATTATAAGGAAAAAAACGGAACATTTCAGTGTTGTTGCCAGTAGGAACTAATGTGGCGCTGTTTTCTCATCGGGGACTCTATTGGCAGGCGGGTGTCGGTGCTTCCTCAATATGCTGAGCGGCGCGAAAGCAAGAAGAAGCACCTGTCGCCTGGGCCCCGTTCGTCGTAAGGGTTGAAGCTAAGTTAATCAATTGTCCCTTTAGCCCGTTAACATTAGCGAGCTGATTGAGAACAGCAAATATTAGTTCGTCAACGGCTGATCCGCATCCAAATCATGTGGTTAATTTCAATCAGGCTAAACTTATCAGGGAAATTGCACGTGCACGTCCTACTAGGCAGGAAAGGTCGATCACAAAAACCGTGATTTTCTAACGGTATGATGGCGGAAAAGACGAAAGAGAGAGCGGTGATATTCTCGCCATCCGAGCAAACTATTATAATGAGTCTCTACAAAGAAAATAAGCATATTATCATGGCTAAGTCAAACACCGCCACCGCTGCCAGAGTAAGCAGCTTGGCAAAAAATTGCCGATAAGCTAAATGCATACGTTTTGGGAAAATGTAGCCTATAGGCTCATCTTAAGTGCCTCATTACCCCAATCAATCAGATCACATTTCTTTAAATGTGCCTGCTGGCAGTAGGCTTAATGGAAATTAATCATCGAATGAGATCTTGCTAGCGAAAATAATGATCTCAACTCTTTCAGAATAAGTAGATAAAAACAAGGCCAAAGAGTATCTAATTGATACGAATTCATAGACACTTATGAGGATATATGTACTGAAAGCGCTTATATCATGTACTATGTGTATATGCATGTAGGCCTATGTGTAAATCCCTCTTTGATTTCATTGACTCGGACATGGCCAGGGAATATGATGAATTGATTCATCAGCTGGTTAAGCACCAAGTACACTTTTCTTACAGCAACGCATGCTGCGGCCTTGCCAATGTTTTCTGCATCGCCTATGCTGTATAAAAATGTACCCGACGCAAAAAACCTCAAGGCTATGCAGAGAGTCTGAAGCACAGTTAAAGTTTCAAGTAGCTTTATTGTCAATTTTTTCATAAAAACGGGAGTCAGTTGGCTGAGCGGTGAGGGAGTCGGGCTAGTAATCCGAAGGTTGCCAGTTCGATTCCCGGTCATGCCAACTGACGTTGTGTCCTTGGGCAAGGCACTTCACCCTACTTGCCTCGGGGGAATGTCCCTGTACTTACTGTAAGTCGCTCTGGATAAGAGCGTCTGCTAAATGACTAAATGTAAATGTAAATAAAAAGGAATCGATATGACGCTTCCCACTCTCCCACAGTGAAACATAAAAAGCACAGGCACAACAGGTAAGACAAGACATTTCCTAAAACATAGCGTTACATATTCACATACAGCAGCATAAGCTCATAATTAAGCTTGCTGCGGCGTGTGATATTTGCAATGTACGGCCCGAGAAGGTCTTGCAAATAAATGAGTCCTTGTCGGCTGAATCAATATCGCTCAAACAAGAACTCATCCGTGTGAAATAAAGGATCTTGGCGATCGCGAAGAACTCTATTGGTATGGAAAGCTAATCGAACTATAGCTCCTTGGTCAACTGGGTCTCTCAAAAAGGGAGCTACCATGTTATTTTCCGGGGGTGTGGCAAGCTTATCCAGCTACACTTACGTTAGCCTGCTCTGGAGCAGGTTAGTGCTAATTGATATGTTACTATGGTGATTTATCGAAAGTTGCTTCCACGAACCAAAAAGAGGGGCTTTTTTATCTTAGCCTGAAAATTAGCTCGCTAAACCGCTTAGCGAGCTACGATGAATACCCCCCTGGTCTCAATTCTTTTCCTGTTTTTAAAGATTCTTATCTGTCTATGGGTCCTCTGCCTGGGACCTGTAACAGAAGCAACGCTGCTCTTGAAAATGTACGAAGAAATGCAAGAAGAATTCTGAAGGTCTAGCAAACGATTTTGCTAGCCAATTAGTTTGCTATCTTACACCTTTAGAGTGACTAACTTAACTACCCAAGCTAACAGCTACCACGAACACACAAATGTAAATAAACACAACCTCAGCAAAACACAATTAAAGAATGCTTTTTCGAACTACATAAATCCCCCAACCGTATCCTTTTTGTCCTGCAGCAAGACATGGGAACCAAGAGCGTCTCCACTACAATGCTGTAGTGTTCTTTTAGGGTTGCACATACCAAGTATATAAGCTTAATGTGACATTGATTTTGTTGACAAAACAGTTGTCAATTGCTCAAAAAATTTAAATACAAACAATCTATGGCAGATCCCGGGACCGAACCTTCAGACTTGTATACATGCATCTAATCCATTACACCACTGACTCTACTGTGTTGTTTCAGGTTTTCTAAACACATGATGCAAGAAATCCCATGAGCTAACTAGCAGCATATTATCTACAAAGCACAATAGTTCTGGCTCTTCTTGAGTAGAAAATCCCAGCAGAATGAAACATTACCATTATGATTACACTTGTCGCTAACGCAAGTCGGGCCTACATGAAAAAGTCTCACTTACGTTAACGTCAACTCAGACTTAAGCCTCAAGCCGTTCCACTAACGTTTCGTTCCACTAACAGGCAACGCTAATTCAAGATAGACCTCAATAAACTTAGATTGTGCGTGCACACGGACAACCGAAGCAGCCCAGATCAGGCGATTGTCGAAAATAAGAGTTATGTTGCAAAAAGCAGAGCGTAAACCAGCAGAGCGGTGTTATTTTCAGCAGCGTAACTGAATTTTTGGAGTTATCCCGAAAAATTGCAATACTGATGCAATTAATAGGGCAAGGTAGACGATCTGGCAAACCTCAACAGGAGGTTGAGAATAATAGCCAAAAAAAGAACGTGGCAGCAATTGAAAATTGTATTTGGAGGGTCAAGTATGTGACCATGGTCAAGAAGGCCCTGGTTTGGACTTGATGTGGGCTAATAATGTTTTTGTCTTCACATCTTGAACAACATTAATTAATTACTTAAAAATAACTTTGCCTCACACATTTTTTAACTGATAGGCTATATGCTGAGCTTTAAAATAAAAGGGAAAGATAACTATGACTAAAATGGGGATTCACTGAAATAAGTATTATTGCACAGATCCAGCAGACTTTCAGATCAGAAGGTGACCCAAACCGTAGCACACTTGCTTGGCAGAACAGTCATTTAAAATTACTCAGCATGACAAAAAATATATAATTGTTATATTACGCGTGCATATTTAATCCAAATCCAATTATTACTATGCATGGACAGCTGCCCCATATTTCCAATTAACATAGTCTGCCTCCACAGGTCCAGTTGGGTTTTGGACAGTGGCAAACTGTGTTTTTTTGTAGGGCAGGGGCAGAAAAATGTAAAGGGCTGCTACTGCGCGACATGGGCTCTCACCAGTGTAACAATGGGAATGGGACGACACCCCAAGTGTCGTCACAGCCTCACTTTGGGAAAGCATGCCCTAGTGGGCACATTGTAGGGGAGACTGTTGGGCACAGCTTCTAATCGTCTTCTTTGGAAAAGGCATAAAGGGCACGTCATAACAGCACTCTTTTCCATTGGAAGTAAGGGCACGGGAACAGTCAATTTTTTTTATTGCGTTTAGGGGCACCCTGGGCACTCAAGCATATTTCACAATGTGAATGGCAGACAGTAGGGCACTTGGTCTAATTTTTGCCACTCTAGAGGGCATTATGGAGACTCTTTTTCAACCCTGGGGGCACCAGGCAAGTCACCCCCTGAGTCTTCCAGTGGGCCTGGTTACACCCATGGGGACAGTATATTGCACCTATAACATTGGGGAAGCCAGAAGGAGAGGATTAAGTAATATAGAGGCTTGTCAACATACTTTATGCAATTGAATAAAAAGTCTCCTTGATTCTTTGTGTTTCAAGATGACCTGGAAAACTGATAAAAAGTATTCAGGTACTGCTTTGAAGCAAGGTATACCCTTCTTATTTCCTGGCATACAGTTGACTTTGCAAAACCTTTCTGAGTCACCAATCCTGTACAAGAATGTCCCACATGCAAAGGAACACAGAGATGCAGACAGACTGAACAGTGGGCAAGGCTTGGCTGCAGTGAGTTTGCTTCCTTATGTGTGATTCCAGCAGACTACATAGTCTAGGCCTACCTACATAGACTGCAGTCTACTACCCTCCTTTCTACTATTATAGTGTACTACTCTCCTTTCTACTAAGGATGGTAGGCTGCTCTTATGTGTTCATTGCCATCCTTAAGAGTTGCTAATCTACCTAGATAAACTATGCTGGGCCTGCTGTACCTATACCTCTTCCACAGATGCTGGTCAGGGAAACATTACTTCTGTCTCTGAAGGGATAAACGCTCTTTGTATAATCTAAGCACTTTCATCCACAGGGTTGTCGAAGAACGGATATGCCATAATTGATTGTAACTTGTCTAGACGCTCTGCTTAGTTTAGGCCTTATTTTATGTCAATTAACCAATGGCTTTTGAAAACAGTTAAAGTTACATTATTTCTTAACTTGCGTGCAGAGAGTGTGCAGAGTGCACAAGCCATTTTTTTGGCATGGATGTGTGTTCAAAATAGTTTTTTGAGCTTTATGTAATATAAACATTACTCATTGTTATATTTGCCGAATTTATTTAACAATGAACAGGGCTCTCAAGTGTCACGCATTCCATCCATTTCTCACGCTCTCACCTAACACCTTGTATTTCTCACGCATTTCAACCATTTCTCACGGTGAGAAATAAGGGATAACTTGTCCCGCGATATACAATTAGTGGAAGAGGCTCAGGTATACTGAGAGTTGTTTCAAACTTCGAATTTATCATCAAAGGACAACCAACACACAGTTCTGGCTATATTTACCATCAGTAAGCTTTGTGTTTAAACTTAGGTGTTAACTTTTATTTCTAAATATGTTTTCATCAGGGTTGTTTTTTTCCATGCATGCTTGTTTGTTTACGTCCAAGGCTTGACTTCTAAGGAAATCAACAACATATTTATTAATTTTGTCTGGAAAAACAAACACCACCATCTAAAAAAGAAATAATTTCTGCATCCAGAAAAGAAGGGGAATTTGAATTATTACATTTTATCGATTTAAATAATACATTTAAAATCAAATGGGTTAAAGAATGTCTTAAAACTCCAGACTCTCTTCTGTATTTTATTCCAAACAATATCTTTAAATACATGGGTGGTCTTCCATTCCTGCTTATATGTAATTTTAACATTACTAAATTGCCTATTAAGTTATAAAATGTTTTCCTACAGGCTCTTCTGGCTTGGAAACTATGTTATGTGCATAACTTTTCACAACGGAACAATAGTGACATTACGGTTGGGAAAAAGTCTATATTTAAACAGAATTGGATTGATAAAGGTATTCTACATGTACATTATCTATTTGATGGCACTGTTTTTTTGTTTAGTTATGAGCGATTCCTTCTGGTTAAAGCCTTTCTTGTAACAATTATAGAGTTTAATTATGTAGTGAAAGCTATCCCTACTGGTCTATCACTTTTATTGAAATGTCATCTTCCGTTTCAAGCAGTATTGAGAATAGAATCTCGTTTGATGATAAATGGCATTGATTTGAGTTCTAAATACAACAATAAACATTCGTAACACATTATGAAAGAAGGAAAAGCTTTTTGGAACAATATTTTTGAAGGCACTAACTGGAAAACATCTTGGCTTCTACCTTACAAATTCTGTATTACAAATAAGATTAAAGAAGTACATATTACAATTTTACACAACATATATCCAACACATTTGCATTTCTCCAAGTTTTTAGATATTGAAAGTAATTGTAGCTTTTGCAATACTGATCCAGAATCTTTACCACATTTGTTTTACCATTGTATACATTTGTTTACTTTTTGGACCCGAATGGAAGATTATATTTTGTGCAAAACTAATTGTAATATCAAACTTGAGTGTAAGAATGTGATTACTCTTTTTGAGCATGAGGAACACGATAGTGAATTTATTGTAAATGTGTTTATTTTATATGGTAAATTTCATATACTTAAATGTAAAGTTACGAGACAGAACCCAATTTTTGGGAGTTAATTTAAGGGATATATAAAGACACTCATAACTCTGTGAATTTGTATGAGTTACTTTTTAAGGAAGAGTAATGACTCCAATTTTCTTTTTTTCCTTTTCATAAAGTAAAACTTACTGAATTATGGATGAGTAGGTGTCTGTCATTTGTATTCTTGCAACCAAAAAAAGTTTGTTTGTTTGCCGTTCTTATTCTTTCTTGTTTTCTGAGGCGGGTTTGCCTAAGCCCTCACATATTTAGCGAGAACACACCTAAAAGTCTGTGAGGGTAGACATTGGGATTGGGCCTAACAGTTAGTTAACTCCAGATTGATTCTCCAGCCGTTTTATGGGGGGTAAAAAACGTTAGTCCCACACATTGATTCAGAGCGTGCACGGAGAGAGGGGGCTATTCACAGACTGGTCCGTTGTAATGAGAGAGATAGAACGCGAGTGGGGCAAGAAGGGGCTAAGTGAATCAATGCGCTACACGCAGCTCTACAATTAAATATTATTTTCCCATGTTAAACAGTAAAACATGTTGCCGGTCTATTTTTTTGTGTGGCGGCCACCACTAATAAATCTATGTATGGGACACTGCTGTGTGCATATTACCGATTTAATTTCACTTTCACATTACTTCGGTGGCAAAAGGCCAGAAATCTATGGATTTTACATCATGGACCATGAGAGATTCATTCTAGAAGAAGAGCCACACTAGCTGTATGACACCACGAATCCACAAATAGCGTACACAAATATGTATCTTGCAAACTCGCCAATACAGCAACCTCGCAGCTTCTTTTTTCTGCTGTAAAGACAACTATGCGCCGCGGACGCGTCCGGTAAAAAATATTTAAAAAATTTAAATATGTGATATTTTAAATAAGTAAAAAGTCTATTTCAGGATGTGAACTCACCCAATGGTGTTATGTGTCTCCAGGAGATCGTGGGCTCTGGTTTTCCACTGGCTGTACAGATGAGTGATACATTGCTCCCCTCGTTAACTGTGATGTCAGAAGAAATGTCATATATCTTCGGAGGAACTGTGAAAGAAAATAGAAAACACACAAGTTAACATTTTGAATCTGTGACCCTGTATTCACTTACTAAAATACATTCCTGGTGAGTTCAGACAGTTGAATTGTTTGTAAAATTGTTGAAGTGAAGAGTGAGTCAGAATTACATATATAAAGTGATTCTGAGACCAGCTATATGTGGTTCAGCTTGGTTAAAGAAATCCTCTTCTTTGAAGCTTATGATTGCCAGAGATAATCATTGTGTTTACTTGTGTGGCGGAGTGGGCGGAGTCCTCTCCAGAGCTTAACTACTCACTGAACACAACAGGCAGAAGGACCCAGGGAGTCAACGACCCGTTGGGCAGAGGCCGATGAGGCATACCTGACCCCAATCACCCCTGATCAGCCCTCCTTTAAAAGAGCTGGCCAGGGTTCCATGAGGGGGGCTGATAAGAGGATGAATACCCCCACACTGACCTATTCTGGTGTGTTCTTCTGTTCCAACATGTTATACGTGTTCAAGCTGTGTAATATGGAAAATAGTTGGAGGTGCCGGCGATGTCAGAGGGAGGGCCGGTTGGTGATGGAAGTGGGCCGGTATTTGGACCAACCCACCCCCGTCGGCCCACCGGGGATTCCCCCGGTATCCCCGATTGCCAATCCACCCCTGATTTTAGGACATCCTCAGATCTCAGACTCAAGTGTCAGACTCAAACAAAAAGGCATCAGTTCTCGGACCAAAAATCGTCAGTCTCAGGCAAAACGGCGTCAACCCAGACGGCATCAGAAAAACCTCTGTCAGTCTCAGACAAAACTTTGTCAGAAAAAAAGTTGGCAGGGCTAGATGAGGGAGCTGTTGACTAGCTTTCTGAATTAGCTAAAGTAGATAGCAGCTTTTACAGTGAATAACGCGGAGGGTGTTGTTTCTGTTAACTGGTACAGCAAGCAAACTATTTGTGATATAATACAAAATAGTTGTTCATCTCCCCATTTTTCTTGGGAACTACAAAATAAGGGGAGTAGAGACCCGAGTTCCCCTGGTCTCTGGGAACCGGGATCACTGTCCCCTTGATCAGCAAGCTCGCCATATCCTTCCGGAGCGCGACTGCCTTCAGCGGGCAGGATAACCGTGTCTCCTGCACCCCTCTGAACGGAGGGGGAATCCGTTTGAACTGGATCACATAACCCTCTCTCAGTATCTTGTCCAGCCAGCATGGCAGTGCGCACGACTCCCGCCACTCTGCATAACGCAGAGAGAGCGGAGGAATACCGCTGTATTCTCGTATGACCCCAGCCGCCGCTGTTCCCCGAATTGGCGGCACAGCCCAAGGTGGGGTCGACTCGAAAGGGCTGGGGCTGCGCCCCCTGACCAAGAGAGGTCTGAGTGCTGTCCTCGAGAGGTCTCACAGCGTGACCAGAGGTCTGTGCGAACTGTCGCAGCGGTGGCTCATGTAAGCTCATGTGGCTCATGTAATTCACACGCTGTGTTATGATGCTTGGAGGTGGGTAGCGATCTGGCCACACGCTTGTTAGCTGGGCCAGACTCTGCTACGTGCGTGGTGCTCGATGGTTCGGAATCGCCAGTTGTGGAAAAGTCGCCAACCGAAACCAACTCCTTAACCCACTCGACAACAGTACAAGTGCGGACGGCTGTAACCCGCTCTTTCGAGGGGAACAGACAAGGGTGGAACAGGTGCCGCGGGAGGAGCAGCCTGCGTCGCTGTGGCCGCTCGTGCCACCGGACGGCGAGCTCGTTTCCTCCTGCTCTGAGAAGCACCTGTGGGAACAGAGGAGAAGGGAGCAGCGTTGGGCTTCTTCTGCAGGGGCATATGCCCCAGCAGGTGCTTCCTCTCCTGCTCCAGGCGCGAGAAACGTTCAGAGGCTGACACCACAGCCGGTCCGAGCAAGCCCTCGCTAGCCACAGGAGCATTTGAGCAGGGCGGACTTTTCTGCCTCTCTCATGGCTGTTAGAGAAAGCCACAGGTGGCGTTGAACAACTATGCTGTTGCCCATCGCTCTGCCAGCGCAAATCACTACCCCGTGGTTCAGGTGGAGCGCCGCGGACAGGGGCGTCTTAATAGCACTTGAGGCCCCTGTATGAGAGGCCGTATAGGCCATAATTCATACTTGGTCTCACATACACGCCATGACCTCACATATATACCATTATACTCTCACATATATACCATCATACTCTCACATATACACCATTATAATCTCACATATATACCATTATACTCTTGCACATAAACTACTTGGTCTCACATACAACACCATAACCTCACATATATACCATTATACTCTCACATATATACCATTATACTCTTGCACATAAACTACTTGGTCTCACATACAACACCATAACCTCACATATATACCATTATACTCTCACATATATACCATTATACTCTCACATATGTACCATTATACTCTCACATAAACACTATTATACTCTCACATATACACCATTATACTCTCACATATACACCATTATACTCTCACATATACACCATTATACTCTCACATATACACTATTATACTCTCACATATACACCATTATACTCTTGCACATAAACTGGCATACTCTCTTACACACACAAAAATACCCTCTTATATGCACCATCATACTAAAGTATGACAATATATGCAAGAGACAAATAGTATGTGTGAAACAGAATGTTAGTATATGTACGAGAATAACAGGATGTGTAAGAGAGAATACTTGTCTATGTAAGAGAGAATACTTGTCTATGTAAGAGAGAATACTTGTCTATGTGAGAGAGAATACTTGTCTATGTGAGAGAGAATACTTGTCTATGTGAGAGAGAATACTTGTCTATGTGAGAGAGAATACTTGTCTTTGTGAGAGAGAATACTTGTCTTTGTGAGAGAGAATACTTGTCTATATGAGAGAGAATACTTGTCTATGTGAGAGAGTTTGATTGAAAAGGAAGTAGTACTGAATTCTCAGTTCCTGATTGGCTTACACATGAAGAAGGATTTGGGGTAGATGTAGCTAACGCCCACCTTCCCTATCAAGACACGACTGAGTGACATGACAAGATGGATTCATTAATAACATTTTGCATACTCCAAATCCTGCGGCGTCATTGTCAGAAATGTTGTATCAAAGACGACAGCCATACACGGGGGCTGTTTCTAACGCTAACGTTGACAATGAAATGCGCCGGCTCTTCAGACCTGGATCAGGTGCATCAAGGAGCGGCAGCAGCACTCTGTCAGGAGCTAGTCTTAATGCCAGCCAAGTGATGGCGCAAACCCAATATCAAACTACGCAGTATTTCGGTTAAGACTAACTCCTGACAGAGTGCTGCTGCCGCTCCGTGATGCACCTGATCGAGGTCTGAAGAGCAGGCGCATTTCATCGTTAGCGTCAGAAATAGCCACTGTGGATGGCTGTCGTCTTTGATTCCAACATTTCTGACAACGATTCAAGCAAATCCACAAAAAAACTCAAATGTAGAATTACATAGTTGTTTAGGAAGCTATACCGACCCCCACTACTTGAGTCAAAAGTCCTAGATCAGTTTTTCAATTGATGAAACAAACTATCATTTAAATTAAATGCCTGTGTGAATACCGTCCCGTGGCACTGGGGTTTTAACCGTTGACGTCTTTAATTAGTCGAGTGGTCTTTACACCCTTGGCTACTAACCTAAGCTTCAATGCCACAACCTGAATTTGATGTAAATCTGTTCACAACATTTTCCAGTTGGGACTTTTAGGATCCTATTTGAGTGTAGGCCCCTATGCACGATGAGTGCCCGCACCCATTCACTGCAACGAAATAGCTTCATGGATCCGACTCGGAATCTGAGCTTAGAGACGCTTGACAAAAAATGTGTTTGGCGTGTGGTGCGTTTTGGAATTGTTAATGTGATGTGTTCCCATCGTATTTAAGACGAAATAGTTTACAAAGAAGAGGTTTGTTAATGTGACTGTATACATATCTCACTCATACTGGCTAATCAGCTAACATGTTAAAGTAGCCTAGTCTACATCCAAAGTCGCCGTCGTGAAACTAGCCTCATTTTCACAAAAAGCTTCGAGGTAAAATTAAACCTTTAAAAACGTCTACATTTAGCCAATATTATTGTGCACAATTATTTTAGTATAGTTAATATGTAATTTAATTCCATAATTTCCCCAGGAATAACTGTAAAAACGTATTTCAGGAACGGGTCTGTCCTCCCTACAATAACGCCGCAGCATTTGGAGTATTCAAAATGTTATTAATAAGTCCAATGGCTTCATTAAGCCGCCCACTCTCTGCCATCTTGCCATGTCACTCAGTTTCGTCTTGATAGGGAAGGTGGGCGTTAGCTACATCTACCCCAAATCCTTCTTCTTCATTTGTAAGCCAATCAGGAACTGAGAATTCAGTACTACTTCCTTTTCAATCAAACTGCCTTCCGTTTCAATCAAACTCTCTCACATAGACAAGTATTCTCTCTCATATAGACAAGTATTCTCTCTCACATAGACAAATATACTCTCTCACATAGACAAGTATTCTCTCTCACATAGACAAATATACTCTCTCACATAGACAAGTATTCTCCCTTACATAGAAAAGTATTCTCTCTCACATAGACAAGTATTCTCTCTCACATAGACAAGTATTCTCTCTCACATAGATAAGTATTCTCTCTTACACATCCTGTTATTCTCTTACATATAGTAACATTCTGTTTCACACATACTATTTGTCTCTTACATATATTGTCATACTTTAGTATGATGGTGCATATAAGACGGTATTTTTGTGTGTGTAAGAGAGTATGCCAGTTTATGTGCAAGAGTATAATAGTGTATATGTGAGAGTATAATGGTGTATATGTGAGAGTATAATGGTGTATATGTGAGAGTATAATGGTGTATATGTGAGAGTATAATAGTGTATATGTGAGAGTATAATGGTGTATATGTGAGAGTATAATGGTATATATGTGAGAGTATAATGGTATATATGTGAGGTCATGGTGTGTATGTGAGAGTATAATGGTGTATACGTGAGAGTATAATGGTGTATACGTGAGAGTATAATGGTATATATGTGAGAGTATAATGGTATATATGTGAGAGTATAATGGTATATATGTGAGGTCATGGCGTGTATGTGAGATCAAGTATGAATTAAGTCCTATACGGCCTCTCATACCCCTGGGCTATGGACTTTTTATTTATTTTTTGAGGCCCCCCACACGCTAATCGCACAAGTTGCTTGTATTGTTATTTACATTCCGTTGCACGGTTTAGGCTGAAATTCAGTTTTTGTGGAAAAAAGTGCCTTGTGTCAACGAAGGGACTAGTGCTAGCCTACGTCACAACGTCAGCACACGTTAGCAACGACGCATGGATACAACGTGCATTGCTAATGCACAGCAAGTATCATATCGTGCCGTGGTGTACTAGCAGCATTATACATTTAAGCAATTCAAGACTTGCATGTACAGTAAGTAAAGTAAGCTTCTCCACGCAGGGCTCTAGACTGAGACCAAAAAGTCGCGTTTGAGGGCATATTTTCAGTTAGCAGATGGTACCGTTTGAATCGCGATTCCATCTGAAAAATACTGCCTGTGACAACGTTGTTAGAATAGCTTGTCTCAAAGGGGGTTCAGCTTGTTTCATATTAAATGGACCCATCTGCAACCGACGCAAGCAAGCACACCCTACAAATTGTACCCTCTCTAGTTCTTGTTACATCTTGTAACATTTTGTTTAGATAAGGGGGAGGGGGGGGGGATGTGGAGGGGCTCCCCTCCCTCCACATACACCACCAGATGCCACTGTAGAGCAGAGTAATGACACCGCGAATACGGACGTTTATCATCATTATTATTTTGTATTATTATTAAGAGGCCCCTGATTGGTCGAGGCCCCGGGCTTAAGCCCAGGTAAGCCCGTGCATTAAGGCGCCACTGGCCGCGGACGCCATCCTGGCCACCCGCTACGTCTCTTCGGCCAACAGTCCCTCAGGTCTCTCTGTGGAGAGCTTGGAGACCGCCGCCGTCAAAAGGGAAGCGTTACCGGAAGCAGCCACTGCCTGCGCACCCCAGACATATGCCTTATCTGCCAGAGAGGCAGTGAGCTTGTTCCGGGGGGACGGCAGGATCACCTTCCTCGCCGTCATCCAGGTGCTCGCCCCTGGCACCAGGTACGCCACGAGGGACAAGGGCGGGGGACCTGACTTTGCCGCCTCTCCCAGCCTGTTCACCCTCGTGAACGGGAGAAGCGCCTTGACTGGCGCGTTAGCCATCAATGGCGCCTCCCACGAGCCCTGCACATCGTCAGCCAGTCTAGGCATAGTGGGGCACAAGGCACACGAAGCAGAATTCGTGGCGGTCTCCATCGGCATCCAGGTAACGGCACCGGCATTGGGCTCTTAAAAGAGCCTTGCACGGGAGCGGTGGGATGGAAAAACTTATTTTAGATTCTCAAAGTCTTCAAGCCACTGAAATTCAGAACAACCCGTGCTGAATGGGTCCCCTATGGGGCGGAGCTCCACGAAATAGAACTGCGAAGACGCAGTAAATAATTACTTTCAAGTAATAAACCCCCGTTCAAGTGTTGAGCATTAAATTAGCTGGTCTGTGGAGATATTGGGACAAAGCTGCAATACAGTACATAACAGAGTGTTTCATTCTGTAAATGTTTAATGTAACAAATAAAAAAATGTATACCACGTCAATTGTTATCATGTGTATAATATTACAGCTCATCTTTGTTGGTCAAAGGCACAATCTTTACCCGGAAGTGATTTTTGTGCATGGAAAAGTGAAACGTAAATGTAGGCTACTTGTCCAAATTTAATGTCAGGCCCTGAATGATCACTGTCACTAGATAAAGAAAACGTTGACTTTTACTCGGTGCTATTTACTGACAGTAAAATAAAAAATTTATATGTGCACTGCTGTTCGTAGACTAGCACCAGAGCTCGTTGCTGCGTTGCTAAATGATAGCAACTCACCAGGACACTTCACCAACTCTCCACTCATTCTCCTCAGACCATCTATTTAATTGGCTTTGACGGCCAACAGGTCTCGGCAATTCCTCATTTGCCCTCTCATGTGTACTTGGTTCAAAATTATACGGCTGTGGGCCATCATACACATAAGCAGGGCCGGAGTGGGGCCACTTTTCAGCCCGGGAGTTTCAGGCCCTTTTTTTTGTATACCAAACAGTGCCGGATAGAGCCTGCTTTGACTGGGGGTGCAGTGAACATTTCTGGGGGGTATCATAATTACAGAAAGGGATCGTATTATTGGGTGTGCTCCAGCCTTCGGCGAGAGCACAACCTTTGTTCTCTCACATATATATTATTTTTTTTTCTTTTTTTTTTTGCCCCCCTAAAACTCAGTCAATATTTGGCCTACATAGACAACGTAGGTGTCAAAAGTTTCGTCTTGGTAGCGATTGAGTTGCTTCTATTGGAATTTACGTTCCGTTGCATGGTTTAAGCGTAAGTTAAGTTTTTGTGGCGAAAAGTGAAGCTAACGGTGGCTAATTTGCTAGCCACAGTCACTGACGTTACTAACGTCACTGCGTCACTAACGTCACGAAAACACGCGTGACTACCTTTGCCAGAACATTCGTTTAGCATCTGTTAACTTGGGGGATAGCTAGGCTAACTATAGCTTTACTGCAAGGCAGCTGCAGAAACGCCACAAGAAAAGAGGCCAGGGTGATAACTATTTACTCATTTTACTTTGTGATATGACACACAATTGTGATGTGTAATGTACAATATAAGCTGATATTATTAAGGAAGTACATCTACTTTCGGAAACAGTAGTCTACTATTTCACTGAAGTATTAGCATCATGACATTAGCCTGTGTTGCCCGGGCAACACATACTACAGTGGTCTATGATGTAGCGTTATCTGTTTTCAATCGTTAAAATAAACATTCCTCACATATACATTTTCGTTGTAGGATTTATTATGACATTAGAAAACGATTTGTTGGTGAAATTACCATTACCTGTGGTTTCAAACCAGTGTAGCTCACTGCAACGCTGTAGCTTACGCGAGACACACTACAAAAACATCTAGCTACAGTACACAGCTGTCTAGGAAGTCAAACGGCGACAGAAAATGTTCGGCACTCCCCTTACTTAAATCAAAAGTCTATCTAACTACTAACCTGAACTTCATTGCCACAGCCTAAACGTTGTCAATCTGTTCATGAAAATAATTAATTTCAGCCTAAACCGTACAACGGAACGTTAAATCCAATTCAACCAACGCAATCGCTACCAAGACGAACACAGCAGTAGTCTAGTACTGTACCGTAGTAGTACAATTTACCGGGGCAGCTTCTCCACACAGGGCTATATCGCATTTTGCGTTGTTACTGACCATGATCGCTACCAGTGAGCTTTTTATGAATGAGCAATTTTCCACTAAATAAATGTCAAGCTTATTTACGTTTTGGGGGGCATATTTTCAGTTAGCAGATGGTACCGTTTGAATCGCGATTCCATCTTCTACTGCCGGGTAACGTCGTAGAATAATCTTCAAAGGGGTTGTTTATTCATGAATGAATGCAATATGAGTAGGCTAAATGCCTGAAAATATCATGAAAAGAGAAAAACTTAAAATGACGTTTAAATCATAGAGATTAGGTCAATTTTTACACCGGTCTGCAATAATGTCACGAAAACACGCGTGACTACCTTTGGCAGAACATTCGTTTCGCATCTGTTAACTTGGGGGATAGCTAGGCTAACTATAGCTTTACTGCAAGGCAGCTGCAGAAACGCCACAAGAAAAGAGGCCAGGGTGATAACTATTTACTCATTTTACTTTGTGATATGACACACAATTGTGATGTGTAATGTACAATATAAGCTGATATTATTAAGGAAGTACATCTACTTTCGGAAACGGTAGTCTACTATTTCACTGAAGTATTAGCATCATGACATTAGCCTGTGTTGCCCGGGCAACACATACTACAGTGGTCTATGATGTATCTGTTTTCAATCGTTAAAATAAACATTACTCACATATACATTTTCGTTATATGATTTATTCTGACATTAGTAAACGATTTGTTCGTGAAATTACCATTACCTGTGGTTTCAAACCAGTGTAGCTCACTGCAACGCTGTAGCCTACCCGAGACACTAGTGTGAGTAGCTAACAAAAACTCCTCAGCTGTTCAAGTCAAACGGTGACAGAACATGTTCGGCACTCCCCTTACTCAAAAGTCTTTCAATAGTTGAAACAATCTGACTACTAACCTGAACTTCATTGCCACAGCCTAAACTTTGTCAATCTGTTCATGAAAATAATTAATTTCAGCCTAAACCGTACAACGGAACGTTAAATCGAATTCAACCAACGCAATCGCTACCAAGACGAACACAATTTACCGGGGCAGCTTCTCCACACAGGGCTATATCGCATTTTGCGTTGTTACTGACAATGATCGCTACCAGTGAGCTTTTTATGAATGAGCGATTTTCCACTAAATAAATGTCAAGCTTATTTACGTTTTTGGGGGCATATTTTCAGTTATCAGATGGTACTGTTTGAATCGCGATTCTATCTTCTGCCGGTAAAGTCGTAGAATAATCTTCAAAGGGGGTTCTTTATTAATGAATGAATGCAATATGAGTAGGCTAAATGCCTGAAAATATCACGAGAAGGGACAACTTAAAAGGACGTTTAAGTCATAGAGATTAGGTCAATTTTTACACCGGTCTGCCAAATGTATTCGTTTTGATTCAGCCTGTCAGCTGCCTCTTGCAGGGGAAATGAGAAGACATCATATTTCATTCTACACTTCACTCGTATTTTGAGTTGTAAACGAGCAGCAAAAAAAAGATGCTTTTAAATCTATGTAATCTTTATAAATAATAAGTAGGCCCGATGCATTTTTATATAAAATATACAGACCCCTGTGCAACCGACGCAAGCAAGCACACCCTACAATTTCCCCAGAAATTGTATCCTCTCTAGTTTTTTATATTGATACAATTTTTGAGACTGCTTAACGATCCGAGTGTTAATCAGGCACAGAGCCAGACGTTGTAAACATTAGGAGCTTTGCCCCAACCTAGGGCGTATGGGTTTGATGTGATGCAAGATAGGGACTTCTACAGTTAATGCGAGCGCGCACAGCCATTATTTGACCGCAAAATAGTTTTTGGAGCTTTATGTAAAATAAACAGACGTTTTCCAATTGGTAAAACCTTGTCTAGCGATGCCATCACTCCGGCCCTGCTCCCATCCATCCTCCCTGACGCGTATCGTTACGGTAGGACCGCCCGTCCTAGCTATCGGTAGCCGATCTGGGAAAACGTTTTGGAAAAGACGGGCTATGGACCCAACCAACTCTATTTGGGAGGTGAGAACTCCCTCACATGGTACAACCCATGCTGAGGCTGAGGTGTCAGAATGCGGAACGTGTGTAGCCTACTTTAAGAGAAGATAGACCAACGTGACAAATGTCAACAACAGACAAATCCTCGACCGGCCCAAAAGTGAAGCGGCCTACCGGCCCAAAAGTGAAGCGGCCCACCGGGAACTCTCCCGATTCTCCTGATTACCCACCCCGGCTCCGGCACATAAGTGGTTTTTGTCACCTCTTCTTCACCCCAGTCAGTCGCCATAATTCTAGTACTAGGCTGAGGCTAATCTCCTCCACGACTCCCCAACGTGATGTCATCGCCGAATTGCGCTAAAATGCTAATGCTAACACCAAAAACGACAACTGGCCTTTAACACCATTTAGAGACACCATTTGGAGACACCATTTGGAGACACCACCGTTTGGAGACACCACCGTTTGGAGACACCACCGTTTGGAGACACCATTTGGAGACACCATTTAGAGACACCATTTGGAGACACCATTTGGAGACATTTTAACCCTCGTGCTGCCTTCGGGTCACATGACCCAAAGGTTCATAACGAACCATCGTTGTGTTTACCCAATTTTACCCAATACAAAAACAAATAAAAATTATTTTCTTTTAACCTTTGCAATGTCTGAGACAGCCCAACGGTTAAAAGAAAATGCTTCACTTTGTTTTTGTATGTGGTAAAGTTGTCGCAATACGATGGTGGGTCACAATGACTGATGGGTCAGAATGACCCGAAGATAACACAAGGGTTAAATGATATACACATCTTGTGTGCTTCCTGTACCGATTACAGGATTGCTTTACAGCCACAGAGTAAGCCTAGCAATTCTGAAATAGCTATTTTACATTGAAACTGTGCATAGCCCTAGGTAGGAGTAAAATTTAACAGATTAATTATTTAAATGTATACACAGAATTTATGGACTGAAGCATCTCAGACAGCATTGTCCAGAAGCAAAAATTTGAGAGGCTCAAATGGCACAATAACAGGCTGAGTAGAGCTGCAATAACAGCTTGAGATGCTTCAGTCCATAAATTCTGTGGGTAAATTTAATAAAAAAATGTTGTGTAGCCTACTATCACAGACTTTCTGCTAGTTTATGTTTGTCTAGCTAGCGAAGTTAGGTTAGCGACAAGTGGAGGCATTCATTTTAAATGTTCATACAAATGTCAATTGCATTAGGCTACTTCACTTTCTAACACTGTGTTTCTAACACTGAGTTTGTTTGTAGTATTCCTGGCAACCGGAGGATAAAACATGGGTTTACTTTACATGAGTGAACTACCTTGCAGAAAACAACTATTTCGTATGATATCACAAATAGTTTGCTTGCTGTACCCGTTGGACTTGCACACCTTGAGGACCCTGGAGCGAGCGAGGAAGATTGTGGCCGACTCCTCCCACCCTGGACACTCCCTGTTTCAGTCACTCCCCTCCGGCAGAAGGGTGCGGTCCATCAGGACCAATACCTCACGCCACAAAAACAGTTTCTTCCCTTCCGCTGTTGGCCTCTTCAACAAGGCCAAGGGACCACACTGACTCTAATGACTTCCTGCTTAAAACACACTGCTTTTTGCACTGCATTACAAAATTGTATCTTGTACATTTGTATTTTTGTAATAATTGTATTTTTTTACTTTTATATTGTAAATTAGGCAACTTATATTTTATTTTATTGTTTATTTTATTTAATTCTCATTCCACTTACTACTGCTAGTTTATGTACCCTTAGTATAGATAGTCCACATATTTAAATTTTAGGTCCCTATATGTTTATTGTATGCACCTTCCTGCCAAAGCAAATTCCTTGTCTGTGCATACTTTCATGGCAAACAAATCCCATTCTGATTCTGATTCTAAACTCATGAAACAGATTATATCTTAATGTAATCCATTGATTTCAACAATGTAATTGTATTCTAAATACCAACTTTTGAAATTGTAACTGTAACTGATTACAGTTACTCATAATTTGTATTCTGAATACGTAACGCCGGTACATGTATTCCGTTACTCCCCAACACTGGCTATAATAGCCACTGCAGCGCTCACACATACAGTATATGTCTAGAAACACGCCTGGTACAGTGCAACAAAAAGAGTATAAATGGAACTACAGTCCAAATTTGTGGGTGCAGTATCTTGAGACGGTGCTACACCACAATCTCAATGCAGAAAACATGGCGAAAAGGACAATTTCATAGACACAAGAAGTAATGTAGTGCAGCTTTGGGTGTGCTTAGGCCAAGTGAATACTAGTTAGACCAGGAGCTTTAAAAGGTGAGTTTTCAAACAACATTAGAAAGACTGTAGTGAAGGAGAGGTGGGTAATTGAATGGCAAAATCATTCCACCAATGTGGAGCACGGAAAGAGAAGCACAGCCTTAGTTAACACTCAGCAAACTACTCAATGCATTGCAATACAATTTTTAGTGTTTCAAATAAAGAATAAAAGAAAAATATCAAATACTCTATATATGTTGTGTAATGCATACACTGGCAAAGGTATTCATACAAGAAGTAATTTTAAATATAGCTGCAAGCAGTGATGCAGGTTCCTCCGCAAAAGGCAAACTATTATAAACATGTACACTGTGGAAGATTGAGAGTTGGACAACAAGAGAGCAAAACTACTTCATGTTTGGCCAACAACAATAGGCTGGATAGGGATTTGAACTCATGAGTTTAAGGTTACAAGTCAGTCTCTCTATCCTCTCTGCTACACACCAACTGTTGATATTGTATGAATAGAAAGGGCAGAGTATTAGCTTTGGTCAGCTTTGGGGCAAAGGTTAAGAAACGGTTGACATTTTAAGGTGAAATTGCGCATGGTATTTTAGAATGATGTCATCCTGTTTAACTAAACAGATAATCAAAATGATGACAGGCGAAAAGATTGTGGATGGATTCGAACTTACAACTTTATGCTTTGCAGATCACCATCCCAGCCTCATTGAGCTATTCTCAGTGTTGAATATTGTCATGTTCAGTTACTGTATAAAAAAGTAAGCTGTTTCTCCTGTGGTAAGCGTTGTTCGATTCAGCCAATAATATTTTGACATCCCAAGGTGAAATTGTTTGTGGTACTTCAGAATGATGTAATCTTGAACCCTATTAGGTTTGAAAAACCATCAGTCAAAATTATATTCGATTTATTGACACAAAGATATTGAGGCAATGTGTGCATTTACATAAATACACCTCTTTCAGCCATTTTGCATTTCATTCAATTGTCTTAAGTAACTTTTTAAAATACATCAATGATACATATCTGTACACGATTGCAAGTCAATTTGATCTTTTGTTTAAGAGGAGATCGATTTTGAAGGTTTTTGCAAAATGTCGCTGTACAGGAAAATCCATCATGGCGGACCTTATGGGTCCTTGAGGCTTTTTGGTTCCCCATGAGAAATAAGGCAAGTATACAAATTTTCTGGCATTTTGGAGCAATGGGGCGCTGGGGAAATCACGTATACTTTGGGCTTGGCTTATAGTGCCACCTATGGGCGTACATGGGCCACTAGCCGTCTGGGAGTAGTGAGTGACCTGTTGTATCATTGGGCCAAATTAGAAAAAATCAGGTTGAGGACTTTGAGCTATTGAGCCATTTAGCGGAGAAGAGGAAAAATAATAAGAAGAATACTAACAAAAACAATAGGTTTCCTCCTACCAGAGGAACCCTAATAATTCTTACAAAAACAATAGGTAACCCTAATAATAATAATACCAACAATACCAATAGGTTCCCTCCTACCGGAGGAACCCTAACAAACCACACAAAGTTACCTTCATCTGATTTTCATTCTCATGCCTTGACATCAAATTTCATCAATCGTCAATTCAGATCCAGGAACTCACTCTTGCCATGCAACCACCTCATCTGCATCTCATTCCCTCAGCGTACCAGTCCAATTCCATCTGGTTTTTCCAGCCTGTTTTGGACCCTACATGTCTGCCTTCTGGACCTTGGAATCCCTTTGTCAGATTTGTATGCCTCATTGACAGAGCTCTTGGTTTTGGCCTTTGACTACTAAACTGAACTGTCCTTGCAACTTTTTCTGTTTTCTTGTCATCTTTTTGGGTTCAAACATGCCAGTACCTGTGAAGCGTGAAACACTAAACATCTTAAACAGTGGGTCCCAAGGACCAGGATTGAGAAAGGCAGATTTATTGGAAAAGGGAAATATCTTAAATGTGCAGGGCAGGAAGTCCGAAGGACCAGGGGTTTGCTCCATAAAGGCTGCTCACAAAACTTGGATTAAAGTTTGAAACCTGACTTGAATGAACCTAACAAATCAGTTGTGGATAAAGTGGTTCCATGAAGGCGAATTCTAGGTCACATAATCAGACATTCAATTCAGGTTCAAGGAATCAAGATAATTGCTGGTGCTCTGTATTCTTAGGCACGAGAGGTTGAACATGGATCAAATTAATCCACCTTTGCAAAAAGCAATGTTCACAGCCACTATCTTCTACCTGAAAGTATGATCTCTTTAACACTAGAAGTGACGAGCCGGTTAGCAGCATGGTTAGGGGTCAAATGACCCCTGAATCTTCAGATAGGGACATTGTTACTGCAGCGGGGTGTACTTGTTAAAGACTAGATAGGCTATATATACTTAATTTCGAATCAAATATTTAGTTAATAGACACTGCTTTTTGTCTCTGGGCAAGGAAACATTTAGACATTCCAAGACCTGGAAGGGTCTAAATGCCTCAATGGACCTGGAATGCTCTCCTCTCACTTTTTCCGTTACCTGCAAGTCAGACATTGTGCATCACAGTTCTCTGGCTTCCCCGCTGAAACCCTAGGCCAACTCGGATAGTATATTGTCTTTACTACCTCGACAGAAGGGATTAACCTTTCATTTCTATTTGGTTATCCTGCCATTGGACGAGCACTAACAAAGTTAAATCTGCCTGGGAGTGGGAGTGGGCATGGAATTCACACAGGAGATTAGACGATAGACAGGATACACTCCACTACATCTTGTGCTAGTCTTGGCCTTATACAATTTAAGGTTGTGCATATGGCTCAGTTTTCCAAGTCAAATCTAGCTAGAATATATCCAAATGTGAACAATGAATGTGATAGATATCATGTTTCCTCATGTCTCCAAAATCACATGTTCTCTCTGTGTCCTGCCCTTAAAAAGTATTGGGAAATGTATTGAAAGCGGGTGGCAGATCTTTGGGCTACTTTTAACCTAGTGCGGCAGCTGCATTTCTGCCTTGGGGTGACCTGTGCTGGGTGAGAGGGAAATAGCATGGATGGGGAAATTGTGGGAGGAGAGCGAGGAGTAAGAGTTCATAACCTTCACACGTTTCCTTTACTATTGTGTCTCCTCACTTTAATAAAGTAATTGTTGCTCTGTGTCTCGGTTGTGATAGGAAGCGGCATGATTAAATAATTTGTTGTAATGAACAAATGAAACGTGAAAATAGCAGAAAGCAAAAAAAATATTCATCCACAAGTCATTTTTACATTTTAACTATGGAGACATCGATTGGATAAATGTAGTAACTCCTCCGTTGTACAGCCAAAAATATTGGGCTAGTTTTCAGGCATTTTGGGCTGGTTTTGAGCATTCGTTGGGCTGGAAATCTTTGCCGGACCTGGCAACCCTGAACTCACGTTTGATGTCATTCCCAGTCCCGAGTCTACTTAGTATTTATGAAGATTGCATAGATTTAAAAGCATACATATTGTTGCTGCTCATTTACAATTCAAAATACAAAAAGTGAATTGTAGAATGAAACGGTTGATTTTTCATTTCCCCTGCAAGAGGGAATACTGATAAGTGAAGTGCCTTGGGCAAGGCACTTCACCCTACTTGCCTCGGGGGAATGTCCCTGTACTTACTGTAAGTCGCTCTGGATAAGAGCGTCTGCTAAATGTAAATGCATCTGATAAGCTATATACTGGCAGCCAGGGACGGACTGGGAGTAAAAATAGGCCCTGGACTTTGATAACCGGCCAACGAGAACCGGCCACCATATACGCCGCCACAGCTGCCCTGCCAATGCATGCAGTTTCTGTGTTTGACGGGATGTTAGTTACGGAGTTCCAGACTTAATGCGAGCGTGCAAACGAACGCAGTAACATTCGTTACTTCTATTCTATAAAAAAAAATATATATATTCATAAGTATGTAGTGGCATAACGACATCTCTGAAGATGATAACAAACCAAACCGTTTAAAAAACGGTTGAAAATTGAGCAAGTTATGGTCATTTAAAAAGTACATGTAGCATCAACACAATGTTATGGGTGAGCGAGTTGACTGTAGCAAGATGGCCGCCATGTGCGGACGTTCGACTCCGTTGTCCGGCAACGAGAACAAGACATCTACCCTTTATATATATCTATGCGCGTGACTACCTGTAGCAGAACATTCGTTTCGCATCTGTTAACCAGAGCCATAGAAAAAGAGAGTTGCAACACGCTTTGATCTCGCCGACACGTGATCACGTGGTTCATGTAGCTCGCTGTAGTTCCAAGAAACCCCACTGCTGTCAACCGGTTTGAATGGCCAGACTATAAGCCAGGACGTTTAAGTCATAGAGATTAGGTCAATTTTTACACCGGTCTGCCAAATTTATTTGTTATGATTCAACTATGTGGCTGCCTCTTGAAAGGGGAAATGAGAAGACATTTCATTCTACACTTCACTCGTATTTTCAGTTGTAAATGAGCAGCAAAAAAAAATGCTTTAAAATCTATGTAATCTTTATAAATAATAAGTATGCATTTTTATATAAAATATACAGAATTATCAGTTGTAAAAATGTCATTCAAAAACTGACCCCTGTGCAACCGACGCAAGCAAGCACACCCTACAATTTCCCCAGAAATTGTACCCTCTCTAGTTGGGTGTGCTTTGCCTTCGGCAAGGGCACAACCTTTGTTCTCTCACATATATATTATTATTATTATTTGTTTTTTAATTTCTTTTTGCCCCCCTAAAACTCAGTCAATATTTGGCCTACATAGACAACGTAGGTGTCAAAAGTTTCGTCTTGGTAGCGATTGAATTGCTTCTATTGGAATTTACGTTCCGTTGCATGGTTTAGGCTTAAGTTTTTGTGGCGAAAAGTGAAGCTAACGGTGGCTAATTTGCTAGCCACAGTCACTGACGTTACTAACGTCACTAACGTCACGAAAACACGCGTGAATACCTTTGGCAGAACATTCGTTTCACATCTGTTAACTTGGGGGATAGCTAGGCTAACTATAGCTTTACTGCAAGGCAGCTGCAGAAACGCCAAAAGAAAAGAGGCCAGGGTGATAACTATTTACTCATTTTACTTTGTGATATGACACACAATTGTGATGTGTAATGTACAATATAAGCTGATATTATTAAGGAAGTACATCTACTTTCGGAAACAGTAGTCTACTATTTCACTGAAGTATTAGCATCATGACATTAGCCTGTGTTGCCCGGGCAACACATATTACAGTGGTCTATGATGTATCTGTTTTCAATCGTTAAAATAAACATTCCTCACATATACATTTTCGTTGTATGATTTATTATGACATTAGATTACAAGTAAACGATTTGTGGGTGAAATTATCATTACCTGTGGTTTCAATCCAGTGTATCACTGCAACGCTGTAGCCTACGCGAGACACTACAAAAACATCTACACAGCTGTTTAGGAAGTCAAACGGCGACAGAACATGTTCGGCACTCCCCTTACTTAAATCAAAAGTCTATCTAACTACTAACCTGAACTTCATTGCCACAGCCTAAACTTTGTCAATCTGTTCATGAAAATAATTAATTTCAACCAACGCAATCGCTACCAAGACGAACACAGCAGTAGTGTACCGTAGTAGTACCATTTACCGGGGCAGCTTCTCCACACAGGGCTATATCGCATTTTGCGTTGTTACTGACAATGATCGCTACCAGCGAGCTTTTTATGAATGAGCGATTTTCCACTAAATAAATGTCAAGCTTATTTACGTTTTGGGGGGCATATTTTCAGTTAGCAGATGGTACTGTTTGAATCGCGATTCCATCTTCTACCTGCCGGGTAACGTCGTAGAATAATCTTCAAAGGGGGTTCTTTGTTAATGAATGAATGCAATGAGTAGGCTAAATGCTTGAAAATATCACGAGAAGGGAAAAACTTAAAAGGACGTTTAAGTCATAGAGATTAGGTCAATTTTGACACCGGTCTGCCAAATTTATTCGTTTTGATTCAACGATGAGGCTGCCTCTTGCAGGGGAAATGAGAAGACATCTATTTCATTCTACACTTCACTCGTATTTTCAGTTGTAAATGAGCAGCAAAAAAAAAAAATGCTTTTAAATCTATGTAATCTTTATAAATAATAAGTATGCATTTTTATATAAAATACAGAAATATCAGTTGTAAAAATGTCATTCAAAAACGGACCCCTGTGCAACCGACGCAAGCAAGCACACCCTACAATTTCCCCAGAAATTGTACCCTCTCTAGTTATTATTATTTTTATTATTTATTTTTTTGCCCCCCTAAAACTCAGTCAATATTTGGCCTACATAGACAACCTAGGTGTCAAAAGTTTCATCTTGGTAGTGTGGAAGAAATTGGGATTTCCTGTGTGCTTACATTAATCACTAATCAATAGAACTAGTCATTGGATACTAGTTAGTACGTTTATCATGTAAGCTTGCTATTAATAACAGTATATTGTGTCTATGTGTCAGGTTAATAGATGTTCGGGGTCAGGAGAAAGTACTGGCTAAACGGTCCTTGTCATGACTACAAGGAGAGCTCAAACTATGAACTCTCTAGTGTGAGAGTTGTCATGTGTTGGGAGCAGTGAATCTTTCTCTGAGACTGTTGTAACGTCATTCCTGCCTGACTGTCACAATCTATGTTTACATTCTTGTGCCCTATAAAAGATGGTCCTCCGGCTTTCGGAGCGGAGAGAGACCTGGTTGAGACCTAAGCTTGGTGTTGTGTTGTCATTTATGGTCAGAAGACTGGTTTTCTCTCCCAATCTGCAGATTGATAAATACGTATTAAAATCCAGAACTCAACTGAACTTAGTCACTCCGTTTATGAAGAGACGGACAAACACTTTCTTCATCAGTAGCGATTGAGTTGCTTCTATTGGGATTTACGTTCCGTTGCATGGTTTAGGCTCAAGTTAAGTTTTTGTGGCGAAAAGTGAAGCTAACGGTGGCTAATTTGCTAGCCACAGTCACTGACGTTACTAACGTCACTAACGTCACGAAAACTCACGTGACTACCTCTAGCAGAACATTAGTTTAGCAGCTCGTTATAGTGATGGGAAGTTCGGATAATTTTACTGATTCGGTTCATTGAATCTCGTTCAGTAAAATGAACGAATCTTTGTTCGAGTCATTCGTTCATTTCAACGGGGGGGGGGGGGGGGGGGGTGCTATCCGTCCACTGCAAACACGTATCATATTCTCATGTAGGTTAGTGCATGACATGTGCACCAGCAGATACAGATAAATTCCTGCATGAAAATAATGTATCATGACAGTTTGCATGATTTGGTCATTTATTATCACACTAGCATTTAATTATCACGGCAAACAATTACACTGCACTAAACTGTAAGTGTAAATGTAAAGTGAAATAACAAAACCAGTCAGTATGATGACTGGAGCGAATATCATTCACGTCTTACTAAAACAACGGCCATGCGAAAGGGAATGAGGAAACTGTTTCCTACTAAAAAATACAATGCGGGTCACGTGAAAAAAGGATCCAAAGACTCGTAGAAAGACCGAGTCGGGAAATGAACGAATCGTTCGTTTCCTGCATAGGCTCTGTAGTGGTAGCTAGAGGAAATGAACGATTCGTTCATTTCCCGACTCGGTCTTTCCACGAGTCTTTGGATCATTTTTCACGTGACCTGCATAGGCCTCGTACCCGAAGACCGAGTCGGGAAATGAACGAATGATTTGGACGAGCCTATACAACAGTCCCGATGCGCGGCCACGAGAAAATGAACGAATCACTCTTTGAGAGGACTCGTTACTCCCGAGTCCTTGTAAGGATTCGTTCAAAATGAACGAATCGTTCACGAACGACACATCACTAGCTCGTTAACTTCTGGGAGATAGCTAAGCTAACTGCTTTACTGCAAGGCAGCTGCAGAAACGCCACAAGCAAAGAGGCCAGGGTGATAACTATTTACTAATTTTACTTTGTGATATGACACACAATTGTGATGTGTAATTTACAATATAAGCTGATATTATTAAGGAAGTACATCTACTTTCGGAAACAGTAGTCTACTATTTCACTGAAGTATTAGCATCATGACATTAGCCTGTGTTGTCCGGGCAACACATACTACAGTGGTCTATGACGTATCTGTTTTCAATCGTTATAATAAACATTCCTCACAAATACATTTTCGTTGTAGGATTTATTATGACATTAGTAAACGATTAGTTGGTGAAATTACCATTACCTGTGGTTTCAAACCAATGTAGCTCACTGCAACGCTGTAGCCTACCCGGGACACTAGTGAGTAGCTAACAAAAACATCTCCACAGCTGTTTAGGAAGTCAAACGGCGATAGAACATGTTCGGCACTCCCCTTACTTACATCAAAAGTCTTTCAATAGGTGAAACTATCTGACTACTAACCTGAACTTCATTGCCACAGCCTAAACTTTGCCAATCTGTTCATGAAAATAATAAATTTCAGCCTAAACCGTACAACGGAACGTTTAATCAAATTCAACCAACGCAATCGCTACCAAGACGAACACAGCAGTAGTCTAGTACTGTACCGTAGTAATACAATTTACCGGGGCAGCTTCTCCACACAGGGCTATATCGCATTTTGCGTTGTTACTGACAATGATCGCTACCAGTGAGCTTTTTATGAATGAGCGATTCTCCACTAAATAAATGTCAAGCTTATTTACGTTTTTGGGGGCATATTTTCAGTTAGCAGATGGTACTGTTTGAATCGCGATTCCATCTAGCTAATATACTGCCTGTGAGAACGTTGTTATATTGAAAAGCTTGTTTCAAGGGGGTTCAGCTTGTTTCAAAGGTGGTTCTTAATGAATGAATGCAATATGAGTGGGCTAAATGCTTGAAAATATCACTACTGTAGAAAGGAAAAACTTAAGGTGACGTTTTAGTCATATAGGTTAAGTTCATTTTACATTTACAGTACATTTAGTCATTTAGTCATGTGGCTGCCTCTTGCAGGGGAAATGAGAATACATCTAGTTCATTCAACGCTTCACTCGTATTTTGAGTTGTAAATGAGCAGCAAAAAAAAGATGCTTTTAAATCTATGTAATCTTTATAATTAATAAGTATGCATTTTTATATAAAATACACAGGAATATCAGTTGTAAAAATTTAATTAAAAAACGGACCCCTGTGCAACCGACGCAAGCAAGCACACCATACAATTTCCCCAGAAATTGTACCCTCTCTAGTTTATTTTTGCCCCCTTAAGGATCCGTCAATATTTGGACTACATAGACAACGTCGGTGTCAAAAGTTTTGTTTTGGTAGCGATTGAGTTGCTTGTATTTTTATTCACGTTCCGTTGCACGGTCTAGGCTGAAATTAAGTTTTTGTGGCAAAAAGTGCCTTGTCAACAAAGGGTACTCAGTGCTAGCCTAAGTCATAACGTCAGCACACGTTAGCAACGAAGCATGGATACAACGTGCATAGATGTGCTGTTGCACAGCGAGTATCTTATCGTGCCGTGGTGTACTAGCAGCAAATGTAGGTTACATTTAAGCAAATCAAGACTTGCATGTACAGTAAGTAATGTCACATTAAATAATGTATTTAAACTCAAGCTTGTGTGGTGCGTCGCTGTCTTCAATGCTACAGCCTAAATTTGATGTCAAAAGAAACGTTTTTCATTTACGGCGCAGTCAAACAATCCCCTAAGTTTGGCTAGCAACAGCAGCTAGGCTAGCTTGCTCGTAGCACAATTTACTGAGGTCAGCTTCTCCACCGTGCAGGGCCCCGTTCGTCGTAAGGGTTGAAGCTAAGTTAATCAATTGTCCCTTTAGCCCGTTAACATTAGCGAGATGAGTGAGAACAGCAAATATCGGTTTGTCAACGGCTGATCCGCATCCAAATCATGTGGTTAATTTCAATCAGGCTAAACTTATCAGGGAAATTGCACGTGCACGTCCTACTTCAAAAGGCAGGAAAGGTCGATCCCCAAAACCGTGATTTTCTAACGGTATGATGGCGGAAAAGACGAGAGAGAGATGATAGGCTATTCTCGCCATCCGAGCAAACTATTATAATGAGTCTCTACGAAGACAATAAGCATATTATCATGGCTAAGTCAAACACCGCCACCGCTGCCAGAGCAAGACAAGCTGCTTGGCAAAAAAATTGCCGATAAGCTAAATGCGAAAGTTTTGGGGAAATGTATAGGCTCATCTTAAGTGCCTCATTACCCCAATCAATCAGATCACATTTCTTTAAATGTGCCTGCTGGCAGTAGGCTTAATGGTAATTAATAATCGAATGAGATCTTGCTAGCGAAAATAATGATCTCAACTCTTTCAGAATAAGTAGGCTAGATAAAAACAAGGCCAAGAGTAATTGATACGAATTCATAGACACTTATGAGGATATATGTAGGCTACTGCGCTTATATCATGTACTATATATGTGTATGTAGGCCTATGTGTAAATCCCTCTTTGATTTCATTGACTGGGACATGGCCAGGGAATATGATGAATTGATTCATCAGCTGGTTAAGCGCCAAGTCCACTTTTCTTACAGCAATGCATCTGCGGCTTTGCCAATGTTTTCTGCATCGCTTATACTGTATAAAAATGTAGCCTATACCTGACGCAAAAAAACCTCAAGGCTATGCAGAGTCTGAAGCACAGTTAAAGTTTCAAGTAGCTTTATTGTCAATTTCTTCACATGTCAAGACATAAAAAGGAATCGATATGACGTTTCCCACTCTCCCACAGTGAAACATAAAAAGCACAGGCACAACAGCTAAGACAAGACATTTCCTAAAACATAGCGTTACATATTCACATACAGCAGCATAAGCTCATAATAAAGCATAAAGCTTGCTGCGGCGTGTGATATTTGCAATGTACGGCCCGAGAAGGTCTTGCAAATAAATGAGTCCTTGTCGGCTGAATCGATATCGCTCAAACAAGAACTCATCCGTGTGAAATAAAGGATCTTGGCACTCGCGAAGAACTCTATTGGTATGGAAAGCTAATGGAACTAAAATATAGCTCCTTGGTCAACTGGGTCTCTCAAAAAGGGAGCTGCCATGTTATTTTCCGGGGGTGTGGCAAGCTTATCCAGCTACACTTATGTTAGCCTGCTCTGGAGCAGGTTAGTGCTAATTGATATGTTACTATGGTGATTTATCAAAAGTTACTTCCACGAACCAAAAAGAGGGGCATTTTTTTAAATCTTAGCCTGAAAATTAGCTCGCTAAACCGCTTAGCGAGCTACGACGAATACCCCACAGGGCTCTAGTCTAAGATCAAATAGTCGTATTTGGCATTGTTACTGACAATGATCGCTTCCAGCAAACCTCTTTTGAATTAGCCATTTCCGCCTAAATAAATGTAAAGCTTATTTACGTTTTTTGGGGGCATATTTACAGTTAGCAGATGGTACTGTTTCAATCGCGATTCCATCTAGCTAATATACTGCCTGTGAGAACGTTGTTATATTGAAAAGCTTGTTTCAAGGGGGTTCAGCTTGTTTCAAAGGTGGTTCTTAATGAATGAATGCAATATGAGTGGGCTAAATGCTTGAAAATATCACTACTGTAGAAAGGAAAAACTTAAGGTGACGTTTTAGTCATATAGGTTAAGTTCATTTTACATTTACAGTACATTTAGTCATTTTTGCCGTATCCAGAGCGACTTACAGTAAGTACAGGGACATGCTACACAACTGATATGTGTAAATCACACATATCAGTTGTAAATATAGCAGTTAATAAATGGACCCGTCGTGGAAGTTTTTTAGAGAATCAATCGTTTAAGCTGAAGTCGGGTGAAGTACAGAGTTAATGTTTATTTGACGTAGATTTAAACATTATAACGTTATCAACATAACATCATTGACACACAAACATAAGACAATAACACAAAGACAATTCCATACAGCTCCATCTAGCATTCTAGAATGGAACCGGGAGAATCCAGCCCACCAGCACTACCCAGCTGATGGCCCTGAACCACCCAGAACATTCTTCAACAGACCATTTTATAGATACGACAGTTCTCAAAAGTCATTGGTCCATCCTACAGACATGCAGCTATACCAAATCTCTTCTGTCATTGGTTAAATCCTTAGAACAATACAGTTGAATCCACATTGTCTTCAGACCAACTGTCTCTTCCCCCCAGGTGACAAGAACTCTCTCAGGTAACCCAGACTTCCCGTCTCTTAGACTTCACGTCTCCTAGTTAGGTGTCATAAAACTGCAAATGGCATCTCTACCAAATGGAGTTGAATCAACATTCATTGTATCAAGCTTCTTAACCAACTGTAAACTTCTCCTAAAAAACATTCATTGTACATAGGCCCAAAATTTCTTTCACACCCATCTGCAAGCAAGCACACCCTACAATTTCCCCAGAAATTTGCAGGCGACACCACTTCCTCAAGCCCCACTTGCGATATTATTTAAATTGAAGATGCAGCTGTGGGGAGTTAGCGTTAACGACAACAAACAAAATTAAGTCTGACACAGAGAAAAGGACCGATGGCCGTGCAGCCGTGGTACGTCTTGGGGAGAAAAAGAAGAAACGACATTTGGATGAACTTTCAATACGTAGAAGTGGAAAAGAAACAGTATGTGTTGTGGAAAAAGATGGGGAGAAATGCGGCCACAAAATCACAGGAAAAAACACCACAAACCTTAAGAGACATCTCAAGGCATTCCATAATGAAATTGAGGTAAGTCAAGACATAAATGTAATGTTACTTTCTATTTGATAAAACTCATGCAAATTCATGAGGCTGTGGTTAATGTGTCTCATTTTGACATTAGCTTTAAACGCCACTGGAGTTGAGACACGTGTGACCAGCCTGTGTGTGTATATTTGTTTGTGAGAGAGTAAAGTGGGTTAACATGTGTGACTAGTGTGTGTACTGTGTGTGTGTGTGTGTGTGTGTGTATTTGTTTGTGTGAGAGTGTAAAGTGGGTTCTTAGTTCCTACCTGACTGACTGACTGACTCCATGTGTACTAAGCATCCCTTGTTAGCCAAATACTGTAGCTAGTTTTGTCATTCACATAGTAATCACACTGAACTGAATTTGGCATCAACAACATGACTTTGAATACTTTATTCTAGACCAATACATACATTTAAACAAATGGTATTGGCATTAACATTCCTCCCGAGACTACTTCTGTTTTGATTATGTAGACTTTTATTTTATTTTACTGACAGTCAAGTCACTCACTCAGGGGTTGATTTACTATGGTAAAATCATAGCAAGGATTTATGCTACTTCATATTTACAAAAGTTAGATTTTCCAGAGGCTGCATCTGTCCTGACATTGTATCTATTCCTAGCTAGATTCCAGAAATAGCACCAGTGAAGCAACTCCCACCAAAGATGGACAAGCCAACTAGTGCTCAGGATTTCTTTGCCACAAAGAGGTACAATAATAACTCTCCAGAGCGACATACCAAAGAGGAGGGGATAGCGCAGTGGATAGGCTACACAGGACTCCCAGCACGAATTGTCGAAGATGAGGAGTTCATTGCCATGATGGCAAAAATGGACACAAAGTTCAAAGTGCCATAAAGACATAACATTTTAACGCTTGTGGTATCAATGGTCACAATGACACCCTTGTGGTGTCATTGTGACCCACCGTCGTATTGCGACAACTTTACCACATACAAAAACAAAGTGAAGCATTTTCTTTTAACCGTTGGGCTGTCTCAGACCCCCCACATTGCAAAGGTTAAAAGAAAATTATTTGTATTTGTTTTTGTATTGGGTAAAAACAAAGATGGTTCGTTATGAACCTTTGGGTCATGTGACCCGAAGGTAGCACAAGGGTTAAACTTGATTGACAAAATGTACAAAGAAGAGAAAGAAAAGTTCAAACCAAACCAGGCCACAGCACGCAGAATAACAACAGAGTTAGATATTTGGAATAAACAGGGGCTTACAGCTTCCTTCCTGGGAGTTAGATGGCTGAGCGGTTAGGGAGTCGGGCTAGTAATCAGAAGGTTGCCAGTTCGATTCCCCGCCCGTGCCAAATGACGTTGTGTCCTTGGGCAAGGCACTTCACCCTACTTGCCTCGGGGGAATGTCCCTGTACTTACTGTAAGTCGCTCTGGATAAGAGCGTCTGATAAATGACTAAATGTAGCGCCTGTTACTTCAACCCTGAGGACAACAAGGCTGAACACAAACTCCTGAACCTGAAGGAGATGGCTCACACCGCAGAGTCGTTTAGAACACTTGTGGAGGAGTCAATGGAAGAATGGGGGATCCCCAGAGAGAAGGTCTTCACAACGATTACTGACAATGGCAGCAATATGGTGGCTTCGTTCCACACACATGCAGAAGTTGCCAAAACTTCTGAAGAGGACTCAGAGGCGGAGCACAACGATGCCAATGATGACTGATCATCAGGAAAGGGAGGATGACAGGTAAGTCTGTGTATGAAACTATGCTATTAATTCAGAATCAGCTTTATTGGCCAGGTTTGCATATACAAACAAGGAATTTGACTCTGGTTAGTCTCTGCTCTCAAAGTACACAACAAACACTACATATAATGAGTAAAAACACAAGGGGACAGTAAGAAAAATAAATACTATATACAATATAATTCATTCAACATTTATGAAACTGATCATGATTTAATTTCATATACATAAAGACGAAATAAGTTCATAGGAAGGTAACTACTAGAAGTATTTCATTTGGTTCAATAATGTAAGGGCTAAAATGGTTAAATTTGTAAAAATGTTATTTTATTATTTCCATGTAGATACAACTACGGAGCCATGCGTTGTTCACACCGTACAGCTTGTAGTGAATATGGTCCAGAAGGAACCCCCAATCCGAAGGCTGTTGGAGAAAGTGAGGCACTTGATGAACACATTTAGGAAGTAATCTGTCGCCACAGAGCGGCTGCTGCAGAAGTGTGCTCTGGTAAAAGACTGTCCCACCAGGTGGTCAAGTTGCTTTGCTATGATTTCACGCTGTCTTGAAGTCAAGGACCACCTCACAACTGTGGCTGAGTCCATGTCCATGGGCTGGGACAGCCTGCAGCCCAGTGAGTGGCAGAAGATCGGGATGCTGAGAGAACTTCTTCTGCCATTTGTGGAGCACACTAAGTCACTTGAAACTGACACTCAATCACTTTCCCTTATTGTGCCAGCACTCCTGGATCTCAAAAAACACCTGTCGGGAGTTCTCGCTTGCACATGGGCAAACCTACAGAGATGCAGCTTCTCTGGCTCAGAAGATGCTGTCCAGCATGGATAGGTGCTTTAGTGTGTTTCTTGACATAACGGATGACAACCTCTCACCACTACCTGCAGCAGCATGCTTTGTGGACCCTTGTGTAGCTGAAACCCTTCTGGAAAATGATGACAACGAAGTACAGAATCTTGTTAGAAAGGCAGAGGAGTACATTGCTCATCTTGTGCTACAAAGAGTGCAAGTACGAGAAGAGCAGTTGACCGATGATGAGCTAGTCACAAATGAGGGTACAGAGGCTCCAGAGTCAACCCCCGCAAAATGGTGTCAATTTAAGTTCTTCAGTGCTAATCGTCCATCGAGGCCCAAGACAGCCAAGACAACAAACATTAGGCAGGAGATTTTAAAATATAAAGAGGGGCTGTCTGAAGGCCGATATATGCTTCTCCGTTTTCCAAAAAGGGGCGGGGTTGCCGTGATAAACAGGACGAACAGAATCCTTTGACCGCCATTGCTTTAAGTTTTTACAATTCATATTTCAGCTAAACAGTACATGTAAATCAGCATCTGAATTAAAATGTGACGAGAAATGTGCAGTGTAGTTGCTGAAAATGTGCATATTTTATTGATGAAACGGCTAATTTGTAAATGTGCTCCGACTTCTCCATAACCTAGGTAAATAAACACTCTTCTAGGGGTTAATTGTTTTCAGCACCCACAGCCTACGGAGATACCATAAACGCAGTCTATCCGTCGGTATCCGTATGCCCGCCCATCCGTTAACGGAGTCGGAGAAGCATACTGCGGCCTTGAGTCCCACCAGACTGCTGCTACTAGTGCTGAGGTTGAGGAATCTGGCATCGAGTATTGGTTAAGTAAGGGATAATGCCCGACGAGGTGTCCAATATCACCTGATAATGGACGATGCGGAGGCGTGAACGGTTGCTTCCGCGGAGTCCATTATCAGGTGACATTGGACACCTCGAAGGGCATTATGTTTCTAGGTTGAGAGCTTGGGTGACTGCAAATTTCCTTCTTCTAAATTTGGATAAAACCGAGGTTCAAATTTTCGGTCCTAAAAAATATAGAAATAATTTTTCCAATCTGACCTTAGACCTAGACGGCGTCAAAGTCTCTCAAAGCCAGCTAGTAAAAAATTTAGAAGTCACAATGGACCCAGACCTTTCGTTTGAGTACCATATTAAGCAAATTACCAGAACTGCATTTTTCCATCTACGTAATATTGCCAAAATACGTAAATTTCTCTCAAAGGATGATGCCGAAAAACTAATACATGCATTTGTTACGTCCCGATTGGACTATTGCAATGTGTTGTTCTCTGGCCTCCCAATTACCCACCTAAAAAATTTACAGCGGGTGCAAAATGCTGCTGCTAGACTATTGACCACATCAAGAAAGTTTGATCACATCTCTACACTGGCTCCCTATCCAAGCCAGAGCTGACTTCAAAGTTCTACTACTAACCTACAAATCTCTGCATGGATTGGCACCACTGTACCTCTCCGGTCTCCTTGCACCCTAGTGCCCCGCAAGGACACTTAGATCTCAAGATGCCGGCTATCTGGTGGTTCCCAAAGTTAAGAAAAAAACAGCTGGAGGTAGGGCATTCTCATATAGAGCACCTCTTCTCTGGAACAAATTACCCGTCTCAATTAAGGAATCTGATACCGTTTCGACATTTAAAATGAGGTTAAAAACGTTATTGTTTAGTCAATTCTACGACTGTTAAAGGTAAGTATGTTACTAGTTGGAGGCAATGGGGGACGGGTTGCTTTCATCCTTATTCTATAAGTATAACTTATTTTAGAGTTCTCTTCCCCTGGAACAGATTTCATGTTCCAAATGAGGGGGGCTGTCGCTGTCTTGGTGTGTGGGGTTGCATCAAACTCCCCTTTTTTGCTCTGTTAAATTGCTGCACCAGTCCACACTTGACCGGTGGGGATCTCATTCTATTATGACTGTAACTGTTAGCTGCTCCTGGCATTTTCTAATCCCTGCTCTCCTCTCTCTGTCCCCCCCCACACACATCCCTTGTGGTGTGGGGGGTTTGAGTTGTCAACACCTGCCTGGTCGTCGGTCAGCCAACGCTGGACCTGGTCGCGAGTCTCCCGGTCCTGTCCTACATCTATAAAGTTGAACAATGGATTTTGGTGTTTTAAAAACCCATCGACATTGTATGACTATGTTTAGCCTGTGTTCTGCTCCTCTCTCTCACCAACCGTCTCTGGAGGAGGGGATCCTTCTCTGAATTGCTCCTCCCAAGGTTTCTTCCATTTTTTTTCTCCTGTTGAGAGTTTTTTGGGAGTTTTTCCTTGTCTTTCTTGAGGGTTTAGGTTGGTTGAGGGGCAGTTCTATGGGCATATGTGAAGCCCTCTGTGACATGCTTGCGTGTAAAAAGGGCTATACAAATAAATTTTATTTGATTATCCCGCTTATACCATGGTCACTTGCCAACAATATTTTTTTACAAACATTAATTAATGTTTTCAGGTGTTTTGCAATAGAAATCTAACGTTAGCAAACTCTGATAATTCTAGTCCGCTCAGCTCATAGAACCAACACCGGCTTTCCTTTGGCTGAGCTATTAGCCCGAAAGCTAACGTTATGCTAGCAAGATTCAAAGGCAATAACATTGTGTACGGTTGACAAACAGTAAATATAATTGTACAGTATGTTTGAGAAGAAGATTGTCTAGCTAACCAGCCATGTCACTATCCCAAAATCAATCGATTTTCACGAACAAAGTATCGGCCATATGCTAGTACTAGGCTACAGTACGGCCGCAGCCTGTGGAGCGAGTTGAATAGCAAATGGATGAGAGATGACCGTATCAAAGTTGACATTTTCTCCAAACAGTAATTATAATTTGACAGTATGTTTAACAACATGACTAGCCAGCTATCGAGCCATGTCATTGTCCCCAAATCAAAGATAAAGATAAAATCAAGATTTTTAAGAAGAAAATAATCGTCCTTGTGTAGAGTTGCTGCTACTGTCGTGTTGGCCGCAGCCTGTCTGCAGTAGATTGAATAGCGAATGGGATGTGAGATGAGCGGTTACGTGACACTGACGCATTACATTCAGAAAAGTAACATTTTTCAAATAGGTTAAAATAAATATTGAAGTCACTCATTGTAAATACAAGTTAGCTTGTTAAAGTCTTTCAAAATTGTAAATGGAGGCTTTGACTCCGTCCCTGTTGTTATGGTTACTTATTTCAGACACTTTTTACAGGCTCATACTATATGTAGCCAGCGCAATAATTTAGAACGGTGAAAAGACAGTTTTTGGCAATGACGTAGTAGGTGTCCGTTATCACCCGATAATGGACACCCCTGCAGCCAATCAGAATCGAGTATTCACCCAGACCATGGTATAACTCAGTGTTGTTCCACTGCGTTTCCAACACTGAAACCTCTGGCCTTGGACCTCCTGGCGATGCCAGCCTCTCAGGCATTTACAGAGAGGGTCTTAAGTGTAACTGGTTACCTCTCTTGTGGCCGCAGGAACAGGGCTAGGACCATTTTGGAAAGAAGCGCTTTCCTCAAAGTAAACAAGCCTAAGTAGTAGTTAATGGCTGGCCTGAACAGACATGCAAGAAGCATGCATGTACTGTACAAACACACACAGAGCATTTTGATAAGTAAATAAGCATTGGTTGATTCTGATTTGGTTGTGAAGACTTTATTTGTATTTTTATTTCTGAACAAATATATTCAGGTAGTTCAAGCCAACACAGTGTTAACAGCTGAAGGTGTAAACTTTTAACTGTTTAACCTATGTGGGTTTTATGGCAATCAAACAGAGATACTCTATCTGTGCCAGGCACCAGAGAAAATAAAATCTGATGTCAAAAATATAGCCAAAGAGTAATGTGTACACATCCAGGAGGTTACAGGTAATGTAGTTGCTGTTGAGACTGCTGATTATTTGGTTCAGTAGTTGGCATAATTCTTTTAATAGTTTTTATGATGCAAAATCTGACTTCAGTTTACAAGTAACAGACACACACATTTTATTTGCACTTTTTAGTAGCTCGAGCATTCAAGCACATTGTCTCTCTTTGTGAAACTGGAATGTATTACTTTTCTGGCATTGTCATGTGATGCTAATTTATTTATTTTATTTAAATTTGTGTGTGTACTTCTTGGTCAAATAAATATGTTGTAAATTCAAATCAGAGCGCCTTCTGTGTCTGGAATGGATGTATTCTTAAGTCTATAAGGTAAAAATAATATAACAACCTTGTTTGAAATGGGTTTGGCTAAAAGAGAATTTTGGTTTTGTCTATACTACTAGGTACTTCTAAAACTAGACGAAAATAGTCATGGATAATTCGGACTAAAATAAGACTAAAATGCTCAGACTTTTAGTCGACTAAAACTTGACTAGACTAAAAATTGTATGAACGTGACTAAAACTAATAATAACTCAAATGACAGATTGACTCAAGCCTTCGGCGAGCACAACCAACTAGAGAGGGTACAATTTCTGGGGAAATTGTAGGGTGTGCTTGCTTGCGTCGGTTGCAGGTGGGTCCGTCCCCTTAAAGATCCTGTAAAGCAAATTCCATGATTTGCTTCTCTGTACATTATATACGTGTGAAATGAGTTCAGTCAAGACAATCACGTATTAGATTTGAGCATTTATTGTTGCATGACATGGACATGTAGAGTAACTTTGGTGGAGTGGATGATCTAAGGGAAGCACTCCCTGCCTCCTTGATGCAACACATACATACATGACATATGAGGCAAGGAGCAATAGAGATATAATTTCCCTGGTGGATAGAACATACAGACAGCATGGGGGAGAAGTGGATGGTGGAGGGTGGCAGCAGCACTGATCATACAACAAATGGGCTGTGTGTGTGCGTATCCGCGCATCTTTTAAAGAAGACTTATCAATTGATATGCGCCAACATGGGTGTGGTAGTGGGCGAAGGAAATGAAGGTGGAGTAAGACGTCTTACGTCCCTGATTAATGGATGACGCGCGCTGCCCGATTGCCCTGCCTGAACTAGCTGCGCTTATTTCCTTAACCCTTGTGTTATCTTCGGGTCATTCTGACCCATTAGTCATTGTGACCCACCGTCGTATTGCGACAACTTTAGCGCTTACAAAAACAAAGTTCACCCCCTACATTACGAATGTTAAAAGATGTTTGTTTTTTTTTTGTATTGGGTAAAATTGGGTAAACACAACGATGGTTCTTTATGAACCTTTGGGTCATGTGACCCGAAGGCAGCACGAGGGTTAAAGCATGAGCAAAGCGCGAAAACTTGGTCGCACTGAAATGTGGAATTAGACCGTAGAACAGTTTCTCTTCCGTTTTCAGATCATGTTTTAATGGGCGGAGCCAAAAAATCACCTATCTACGTCATTTTGACCCATCTACGTCAGATCACTGAATGGCTCCTCCTGCTGTACTGTTATTGTAGCCTACATCAGCTAGCTAGCTAGCTCCAGGATGTCTCCCTCCACCCGCAACTGCATCTTCCCTGGATGCAAGAACTTCAGCTGCGCTGCAGCGCTATTTAATTTCCCTATTGACGAGGGAAGGAAAAATAGGTGGATTGATTTTGTGAAGAGCCACGCTAATGGAAAGCTTCGGATAAATTCCAACAGCCTCCTCTGCAGTGACCGTTTCACGGCGGATAATTTTAACATGGACCAGAGACAGACGGGGTTCAGGGACACAAGGCTTCCCTTGCAGCGCGGAGCCGTACCAAGCATCGCCCTCCCTGCCGTTCCTCCTCCGGTCGCACTTGGACCATCCACCGCCGCCAGCAGTTCATCACTCAGTTCTGTATGCTTGTTATAATTATACTAGATACCTCTGGAAAAGTTATCTCTGCTATGAGTTAGTGCAAACCGCTAACTTTATATTAGGCTACTCGGTGTAGAATGATGGTATTTTGGTGAAATGGTAGCTAATGTGCTAGAAGTAGTTGGAGAGCTCACTGTCTGCTGTCTTTGGTGTCCATTTTTACTCCTGTGTTACAGCTCAGGGGAACATTTCATTTATATGCATCTGTATGTTTCACTCATTGAACAAATACATTTTAATTCTGTTTTGTTCGGCTTGACCTAGCGTCCATTATCTGGGTCATAGGTAGGCAGCGAGGGGCGGAGCTTCAGCTCCTTCAGGCGACGCCACCCCAGTCTCAAGCAGGGAAGACTGCTGATTTTCTCACAATTTCAAAGCCTAATTTAACATATTTGTCTATGTTTTTTTTCATTTTAATTTGGATGGGTAGCTAATAACAAATTTTTCTGTGGTGTGGTGAACTTAAAACTCATTTTCAATTCCACTTTACAGGATATTTAAGTGTTTCTCTTCTAGTGACATTTTTCAAGCATTCAGCCTACTCATATTGCGTAATTCATTAAGAACCCCCTTTGAAACAAGCTACTGTAACAACGTTTTCACCGGCAGTATTTCAGATGGAATCGCAATTCAAACAGCACCATCTGCTAACTGAAAATATGCCCCCAAAAATGTATCTAAGCTTGACATCTATTTAGGGAGAAATGGCTAATGCAAAAGAGGTTTGCTACGAGCAAGCTAGTTGCGGTGGCTAGTGAGGAGATTGTTTGAAAGCGCCGGAAATGAGAATGTTTCTTTTTACATAAAGTTTAGGCTGTGGCACTGAAGCCAGCGACGCAACACACAAGCTTGAGTTTAAATTAGTAGTGGGCATAGATTATTTTTTTTAATATAGATTAATCTCACTGTAATCTTGGCGTTAATCTAGATTAAAATGTCTCATTTGAATTCCGCCAAAGGCATTCAGAATATGTGTGCTACCCAAATAATGACTAAAAGTAAGTCTTTGAGAACGGGTTTCTCAAGCCAGGTGGCGCATTAGACCAGGGGCTCATCTCCTGTTTCCAAAATGCATCACAAACTGCTTGAGAAAGCTGTTCTACTATGATAATTGGTGAGGAAAATTATGTTCAATAAGATGTACTTGTGTTTATTAACTGTTTATTAGATTAGTTAGCTTGGCTGATAGCTCTGTGCTGACGGGCTTGCCTCGGTTGCACTCAAACATTGTAGTTTGACGACGACTCTTCCCCTGCGCTACATCAGGGCTTGGCCCGGCATCTTCCGCATTAGCTAAGGGATGCTTTGCGTTTAGGTGGTATTTGAGACTGGAAGAACTCCTACAGTAAACTAATTCCGCATAGCACAAGGTGCAAACAACCTTAGTCTTGTCGAGGTTTCCATTGGGAAGCTTCTTAAAAATACATTTTCCCTGAAGCAAACCAGGCGGCTTCATAGCTGCATCCATGTTAGCACGTCACGTTTGATGTGATAATTTCATACACAAGGCATACACACAGGTTCGAAGATTGGTTCTTGCCCCCTACAGTGAAATTCGGCTAGGTATACATCCGCGCTAAAATATCAAGGTGAAAGTCATCATAGCTTGCGTAGTATAGACCCAGCTCCCAACCCAACTTTGAGAATAGATTAATGGCGATATTTTTTTTATTGCCGATAAGAGTCGCAGCGCGTTAACGCCGATAACGGCCCACCACTAATTTATTGTGACATACTGTTTTGAATCCTCATCTAGGAGTAGTTGCTGGTAAGCATGGCTCATATCCAGCTTCGTGAACAGCTGACCTCCAGCCAGTGTTGCAAACAAGTCGTCCACCCGTGGCAACGGATACTCCGCCAGCTTTGAGACTTGATTCACGGTCAGCTTGTAGTCTCCACAAATCCTTGCGGTTCCATCTGCCTTCAAAACAGGAACGATGGGCGCTGTCCACCTTGAAAACTGGACAGGCTCCACGATGCCAAGCACCTGCAAACGTTCCAGCTCTTCCTTCACTTTGCTTTTCATTGCATAGGGCACCACTCTGGGCTTAAAGAAACGTGGCGCTGCCTCGGGGTCAACATGAAACTTCACCGTCACGCCCTTAAGTGTGCCCAGTTCTTCTCTGAACACATCACTGTAGCGTTGCAAAATGTCCTCTGTGGTGTGAGCATACTTAATCTCATGCCAATTCAGTTTAACTTTGCGAAGCCAGTCCTGATCCAATAAACTAGGCCCCTTACCCTTGGCTATTACACATCTGCCTTGAGCCCTCTGACCTCCAGCTGAAATGTTCAAATCTAACACCCCCAAAAGAGGTATAGCCTGACCTGTGTATGTCCTTAGTCTGAGTGTTGATGTCTTAATAGGAGGTGGTTCGTGTCCCCATGTCCTCCTGTGGGTCTCCTCACTGATGACTGATGCTGTAGCCCCAGAAACAATTTCAAACATTATGTCCTTTCCTTCAACAGTCACTGTTGCATAATAGGGCATAGACGGTTCCTCATCGGTATCCACTGCAAACATGTTGAATGCACAGGCTGCATCTCCTTCATCACCTTCAAGATAATGGGTGGGCGCCTGATTCTGCTGGGCTTTCCATTTTTCATTCTTTGCCTTATTTTCAACACTCCTGCACTTTTTCGCCTAGTGTCCCTTTTTATTACAGGCATGACATACAGCTTCTTGAAATTTGCAGTCATTTGCATAGTGTGCCCCTCCACACCTAAAACATGGACCACCAAAGACACGGACCACGAAGAATGATATTTCGAGTTGGAGCTTTAATATGAAAAAGCAGAGGTTGCCATACAGAGAAACTCAGGTACTTTTCTTGTGCACAAAACAGGGATTGAGAACGTGCTAAACTGGGTTTAATATATACTAGAGCTCCCCCTAGTGGTATAAGCCACAGAAACATTACACCACTATCCACAACCGAAGTGTGTTACACAATTCTGTAAGATCGCTTATACTCGTGCATTGCTCTTGGTACCCAGAATGCCCTGCGGCAAGCTGAAAAGCTACTAAGTTAAGGTTAGCTTAGTTAAATAAGCATTGTTTGGAGTTCTATCGTTTTGTTTTGATATGTGTAATGCTATGGTCTATAGTTTAGATAATTTGAGTGTTCACCCTGATTGGGAATGCTGTGTAGTTAGATAGCTATCCAAGCTGTCCGCTGCAAGTAGTATGGATTTCCAAGTAAAACATTGTGAGCATAGGACCGCTCAACGTTGGATGTGCAATGGTAAAGTTTGCATTGAAAGTGCGACTTGTATTCCATTGCGGCTTGTACCCCGATTTACACGAAGTGTTCATTCTGGGGGGGCTTGACTTAAATTCCAATAAATACCTATCTAATACATAAAGTAGCATAGCAGAGCAATAATTAAGTATATTGATAATAAGCTGTAAAGTACTTTCTTATTAATTGGAATAAGCCAAAAGTATAAATAAGCATGCTATAACCGCAATAATAATATATTTATAGTATAATACTTATATATTTGTAAGACACTCAGAATACATTTTAAATGTACTTCTAACACATATAAGGTATACTTGATGTTCGCTTATCAAACATGAATATTAGTACATACACAGCCATATACATAGTGTACAAAGTATACTTGAAGTTGTTCCACTTTAGCACATAAAAGTACACTTAATACATTTTAAATAGTGCTTTTCTACAATTTAATTCCAACTAAAATATATTTAGTACAAAATTAGTTTTTCCAAAATAGCACACTTCAAATTAATTAATCATTCAATAACTTGAAGTATACTGAAGATTAATCAGTCTTCAAGTATACTCGAGTATGCTAAGATTTAGTATACTTAGCATATTTATTTTTTACCTGGGTAACTAGATCTAATTAGACCATTGCATTTTTTATGATGTCCCTGTGTGTTTGTTTATACTTTTGAGTGGGGACAACAACGCAATCTTTTCAGCCGAAATCAACGTATAAAATGTGATGTCGGGCTACTAGACCAACTGTGGTCTAGCCTATCCCGCAACGTGTTTGACATTTAGCCAATATATAACATTTTGCTGAATGATTGAAGGGCTAGACAACGAACGCTCCAATTAAATAATCAGCGACTAACAACACGGAAATAAATGACAAATTGCCAAAGACACATTCATTTTAAGACTGTGCCTTTGCTCCATTTAACAAGCACCATCTAGCGATCATTACATGTCAGTAACAACGTACCTGTCTTTAGACTCATGGGTCAATTTGACCCCTAACGGTGCTGACTCTGCGTTTCTACTGTGAATATGCCTTACCTGTTCGTAGTATGTTTTTATATTTCATTTTAAGCTGCTGCCAAGTGTGCTTTGCGCCCTTGGGATGCACCTACATGAACATGATATTTTATTCAACCACTTCCACCACTTTTTCACCTGTAATATTAACAGACAGAGTGGTTAAATGTTCAATGTATGGATTAGGCTACTGCATTCAAATGTATGCATTGATTTGGCCATCAATTGTCTCCCACTCCTATTGTCTCTCCTTCGCTGCTACAGCCGTATTGCTTTTTACTGGAATATATGCTCAGATTCACAATAAGCACTAAATACTAAAAAGGTGGATGTTTTTTGTTGCCGGGTGCCATGGTGGATCCTAGTATTGGAGTTCCATTGATGTTGGCTTTTAATTCACGGGCTTAACTCAGAGTGGATGTACTCCGAATTGATTTAATTAATTCAAATCAGCTTTTCTGGAACCGAAAAGAGTTTCCCATTTTAGGGTAAATCAACTGAAGAGTTCAGAGTTAGGTTTACAGTTTGTTGATCCCGCTTTCTGGAATACCTCCCTGCATAGGCGATTCTAGGTTTTAAAACTGGGGGACGGTGTTACCGTATTTTACTGAAAATAGGCCGCATTTTCTATAAGCTGCATCCCAACTGAATGGTAACTTTGTTTGTAAATTTCACTGGGTCTTGCAGCTGTTTGATATACTGAAATTATTGTTAAATGTTATGTTCTACTAGCTATTTCCCTACCGTAGCAAGTCATTGTATTTCCAAGCCCTGATAGTGTAGGCCTAACTGAGACGACACAGTAAATAATTCCTCTTTCAGTTAATAAGCCCCCGTTCAAGTGTTGAGCATTAAATTAGCTGGTCTGTAGAGATCTTGGGATGAAGCCGGGCTATAAGCCGCCTTGAAATATAAGCCGTACAACCACAAGAAAACTTTAAAATTGGGGTACAGGCTGCGGCTTTATTTCCAAAATATGGTGGTGATTTTTATTTAGCTTACCAAAACATGCTCAAAATTAATACTAGATCTTAAAATGACAAATTAATCATTAGAGTACAACAAACCATGATAGAACATACAATCAGTTAAAAATGTTATAAAAACATTTCATAGGTTTTTTACATTTTATTTGAAAATGTAAATGTTTTCATCCCAACTGTGGTAAATCAGAATCAGAAAGGGTTTTAATTGCCATGAAAGTTTGCACAGACAAGGAATTTACTTTGGCCGGAAGGTGCATACATTAAACATATAGGAATTTTAAAACTTAAATACGAGGTCTAACTATACTAAAGGTACCAGTCTAACTAATACTAAGGAGATTTATAATTAACCAATATATATAAAATAAAATATAAAGTAGCCATAATTTACAATATAAAAATACAAATAGTGCAAATTGCAATGTGGCATGGTGTCATTGTGCAGTTTGTTATTAGAGTCAGTGTGAGCCCTTGGCCTTGTTCAAGAGGCCAACAGCGGATTGGAAGAAACTGTTTTTGTGGTATGGACTGCAGCCTTCTGCCGGAGGGGAGTGGCTGAAAGTGTGTCCAGGGTGGGAGGAGTCGGCCACAGGGCCGCTCGCCTCAGGGTCCTCGAGGTGTGCAGGTCCTCGAGAGGAGGCAGATTACAACCAATCACCTTCTCAGCAGTGGGGATGATACGCTGCAGTCTGCTCTTGTCCTTGGTAGTGGCAGCAGCGTACCAGATGGTGATGGAGGAGGTGAGGATGGACTCAATGATGGCTGTGTAGAAGTGCACCATCATTGTCTTTGGCAGGTTGAATTTCTTCAGCTGCCGTAGGAAGTACATCCTCTGTTGTGCTTTCTTGGTGAGGGAGCTGATGTTCAGTTCCCACTTGAGGTCCTGGGAGAGGATAGTGCCCACGAAGCGGAAGGACTCCACAGTGTTGACTGGGGAGTCGCACAGGGTGATGGGGATGAGTGGGGCTGTGTTCTTAGTGAAGTCCACAACCATCTCCACTGTCTTAAGAGCATTTAGCTCTAGGTTGTTCTGGCTACACCAGGTCACCAGGTTATCAGCTTCCCACCTATAGTCAGACTCATCCCCGTCAGAGATGAGCCCAATGAGGGTGGTGTCTGTTTGACAGACGGATGACTGGAGGTGAAACTGTTGGTGTACAGGGAGAAGAGCAGAGGGGAAAGGACACAGCCCTGAGGTGATCTGGTGCTGATGGACCGGGAGTTAGAGACTTGTGTTCCCAGCTTAACACACTTCTGTCTGTGATCCACCTGCAGGTGGAGTCAGGCACGTTCAGCTGAGAGAGCTTGTCCTGAAGCAGGGTGGGGATGATGGTGTTGAAGGCAGAGCTGAAGTCCACAAACAGGATCCTGGCGTAGGATGCTGGGGAGTCCAGGTGCTGTAGGGTGAAGTGAAGGGACATGTTCACTGCGTCATCCACAGACCTGTTTGCTCTGTAGGCAAACTGCAGGGGGTCCAGTAGAGGGTCTGTGATGGATTTGAGGTGTGCCAGCACCAGGCGCTCAAAAGACTTCAATACCACAGAGGTCAGGGCGACGGGTCTGTAGTCATTATGTCCTGTTGGCCTTGGCTTTTTGGGCACGGGGATAATGGTGGAGGACTTGAGACAGGCTGACACATGGCATGTCTTCAGGGAGGTTTTGAAGATGGTGGTGAAAGCCGGTCAGCGCAGTGCTTGAGAGTGGCTGGAGAGACAGCATCCGGCCCTGCTGCTTTGCGGCGGTTCTGCCTCTTGAAAGTCTGTTTACTTCTCCCTCCTGAATGGAGAGAGTCATCTCTGTGTTGATAGTCAGTTATAACTTATATAACTGACTAATAACTTATGTTGAGATTTTTGCTACCATATGCTTAATAAGCAGTAACTTCATTTACCAAACACACCAGGCAAGGATGTAGTCAAATCTGGTATCAATGAGACTGACATTTACACATGCAATTTTGAAAATGTACATTTTATACTTTGACTGCTTTAATGTAGCCATATGTTTGTGGTGAGAGCTTCCACCTGGCACCACTTCTTGTCTTGAGAAAGCATTAGATGTAATGTATTAATTTAATTTAGCAGACGGTTTCATCCAAAGCAACATACAGAGAGGAGTTTAAATCTGTAACCTCTGAAATATTCAGGCAAATGCTCTACCATTGAGCTATAACAAAATCTCTTTTGGTATTTGGTTGCTGCTTACCCCAACATTAGCCTCTACCAACATCTTGATATTTGATTTGCACTGGAGTAAATCTTATATCTGATGACGTATGTTCATGATGTATGTTATCATACATCATGAACTTACTATTACATAATAAAAAAAATATGATGTTACTGTGTTGTTACTTAATTGCAATTAGAACTTTTTTTTAGGGCTGCAACTAACGATTATTTTAATCATCGATTAATCTGTCGATTATTTTTTCGATGAATGGGATAAAAATTGGGCTCAAGCCTTCGGCGAGCACAACCATTGTTCTCTCTCATATATATTAATTATTTTTTTTCCACCCCTAAGGATCCCTCAATATTTTGACTACATAGACAACGTTGGTGTCAAAATGTTGCTTGTATAAGGATTTACTTTCCGTTGCACGGTTTAGGCTGAAATTAAGTTTTTGTGGCGAAAAGTGCCTTGTGTGGCAGAAGGGACCTCAGTGCTAGCCTAACACAACTTCAGCACACGTTAGCAACGACGCATAGATACGCCGTTCTAGTAAGACAGACATCTATATTAGCGAGTAGTCAGCATTAGTAACTTAGCTAAAAGTCTAGGAAAGTTTGGCGTCATGGAGCTGACCAGCTAAATACTTATTTAGCACTAGCGTTGCTTCCTGCATATACCTACAGCTGGCAGCTGTGCTCCATTTTGCTCCTAGATTCAGACCTAACCCCGGTAAATTGTAGAGCTAGCTAACTACTACACTTCTGTTGTGTGGGAATTGCAGCAGCTAACCAGTCGAAGGGCGTACAAAAATACAGGAACACATCCCAAAATTCCCCAGAAATTGTACCCTCTCGTGTTTAGTGTGAAATGCTCCCACACCTTGGATGACTTGGTTGTACTGATTTCTCTGCCTCTGCCATGTGTTTCAGAACAACTTTACGGGTCTCTCCGATGGTCTTTCCTCTACCTCCGCTCTCCTCTTTTTTTTTTTTTATCTGCTCTACGCTCAAAAAAATAAAAAAAATAATACTGAAACATCTCTGCGACTTATTGAGCGGCTTAATAGTCGCGCGACACAACAAATCGATAATGAAATTCGTTGCCAACTCTTATCGAATTTTATTGATTCGTTGTTGCAGCCCTAGGATTTTTGAATACAACTAATGCTATGATCTTACCTTAAATTATACTTGCACAACCTACGTTATGGGAACCATATAATCTTCATAGTTTATTGATAACCCCCAAAACATGGTGTACATGAGAGAACATGATTAGGCAATCTTTGTTAAAAGATAACCTTCACTACAAAAGAAATGTATCAAACTGTTTCTCTGATTGAGAGTGAAAATGAATGACAAATGGTTCTCCTAAATGTAACCATTAGCTACCCAGTATATAATAAATAATATACTGGATGTTGTCAGAGATTTTTTAAGATATAAATTTATGTAAGCTAAAAGATCTGTAAAAGGATCCAAATGATACAAACATCATACAAAAACACATACACTTTTAAAAAGGAGACAAAGTATTCTACTAATTACCAACTGTATCATACACACAATAACTACACAACGGACACCTACCTTTTACAATTAAATGGAGGTGCTTTGGTCGTGGGTTGCGTTCACTCTGAATGGAACAAGTGTACAAGCCATCGTCTGTTACATCCACCTTCTGTATCTGCAAACTGTACTCGTGTTTGTCCCCCACACTTGATACAATGGAGACACGTGGGTCCACAGACCATTTGTCATTCCCTGCAAATATGATGCTGGACCGGTTCAGCCAAGCTCCTTTTGAGATCCCATCCAATAGGTAACATCTAGGAGGACAAAGAGAGCAAGGAGGACATCAAGAGCAATCCTTGTATTAGAGTTGTATAATTACATCAAGATAAAAAGTTGCTAAATAATAAACACAGGACAGGACACCTCCATCTTCTTAACATAATGGACTGAATGTTAAAATACAAGTAATACATTTAAAAAAATGTGGATGCTGCTGGAGTGGAAACATTTGGACCAGGTAACACTGTATACAGGGAGGTACATCCTCATACTGTAATGTGTGCTCCAAGGTCGTAAACTACAAATATATATTAGGCTGTGTTGGGATTACAATGCATTAATTACTTTTGCCAAATGGCAGTTTCAAAATCTAGTATCCATGCTGAGCACACATTCTGTATTTATAGCTGTTAGAGAAAATATGAGCATATGAATGCTTGAGTAACATGGATTTCATCATCTTATTCTCATTAATTAAAAATATACTTTTTTTTACACAAACATTATGAGTAGAAAATGCCCTGTAAAGCTTTTGTATAGGTATTTCTTAGCTATTATCATCATGCCACTAAGTATGCCAGCTCAAGAAATAAAGCCACCATGGAAATCAGTTTGGCACCTCATGTAGTACCCTCCATCTGCGCCAAGAAAATGTCCATCAGACACACAAATTGCCCACAAGTGACTCATCATTTGACACACATTGAACATTCCGTTGCAAAGCAACGGTAGTAGGGAGTCAGATGGCTGAGCGGTTAGGGAATCGGGCTATTAATCAGAAGGTTGCCGGTTCAATTCCCAGCCGTGCAATTTGACCTTGTGTCCTTGGGCAAGGCACTTCACCCTACTTGCCTCTGGGGAAATGTCCCTGTACTTACTCTGGATAAGAGAGTCTGCTAAATGACTAAATGTAAGTACAGATCTAAAATGAGCTGCTAACATTTTTAACCATCTTTAAGCACCTTGTGCAGAAGCAGAATGATGACAAGCATCTGTTCAGTCCAGTATGCCACTTATTAAGTGAAGCAGATTGTAATCTTTTTAACCAAACTAATTTAAGCACCTTGGTAGGATGCCATAATAAAAAATTGCACATCATTGGGACATGTATTCTTATTTGCTTTTCAATTGAATGAGTCACACAAATGTTTCTAGGTTTTCAGAAGAGTTACACAGTTACATTTTACATTTAGTCATTTAGCAGACGCTCTTATCCAGAGCGACTTACAGTAAGTACAGGGACATTCTCCCCCGAGGCAAGTAGGGTGAAGTGCCTTGCTCAAGGACACAACGTCATTTGGCATGGCCAGGAATCGAACTGGCAACCTTCAGATTACTAGCCCGCTTCCCTAACCGCTCAGCCACCTGACTCCCTCAGTTACATAGTTTGCATTAAGCATATCTGCACATTTCACTGGAGAAATTAGTCCACTTCTGAATGGGTTGCTCTGAAATCTGAGCTATGTTGTGTAATACTTATGTTATCAACACCCCAGACTTAATCTGTTACTATATTCCTATCTGAGGGTATCTTAAGGGTAAGGGGGGTGCTGCTGTTCCAGATTGGCTGGTAGGTGGCATGTTATCCCTTACTTTTCAGCGTGAGAAATACAAGGTGTGGCACAGTGGTGGACTATCGGGGTATGCATGTTGCCCCTACGCTAGCAAAAGTTCCTTCTTGGATGCCCCTATGGTAGATTTAACATGATAAAGGGTCCTGTACGGTGACCCAGTGTGCCCTCTAGGGTGCCCTACTTGTGGAAAACGTGATGCAGTGCCCTCTAAGGTGCCCTACCAGTGGAGAAAACATGCATCTTATTTTGACTCTCATAGTCCAACGTATTATATTACACTAAGCTTTTCTTTGCGGGCAAATTATTGCGAAAATAATTTGCTTGTGTGCTATGCACGCTAGCATTTACTATTGATGTCCCTGCCTAAGCTGATATCAAACGTCCAAAATGTCCCTGAACTGAGCATATAGTGGCTTAAGCAAGGGAAGTTTGTAAAGTGCATTGTATTGCAAACTTCTCGTTGCAAGCTTAGAAGAAAAACAAAAAAGGGATGAGTATCTCTAATGAGTGGCCTGTGCCCCAGTAGAGCTTTATGTCTTGCAACGCCCCAGTGCCCCACCATATGCAGTTGGTGCCCTTTTTATTTTTTTCGCCCCTGCCCCACAGATAGCGTCTGCCACTGGTGTGGCGTGTGATATGTGAACTGGTTGAAATGCTTGAGTGTCACGGTGAATGCGTGAGACTTAAGAGCCCTGTGCCTAACGTGCAATATGATTTGGGGACTCATTCTTGGATGTAGGCCCTATGGTTAACAAAACAAATAATACAAATACTGATACCCGCTGCAGGAAGAATAAAGGTATATTGGTCCACTTCTCTTTGAGAGCTTCATTTTCTGCATCGACTTGCCTGACTTTTGCGCACGCCATACTACAACTTCTCTCGCTCCAGCTTTTGCTTCTCTCGCCGTCTCTCTCCTAACATGCATTGTAAACTTTCGCTTTGATTGTCTGAGTTTTGTGAAGTGATTTAAACAAGAGAGGGTACCATTTCTGCTGAAATTGTGAGGTGTGCTTGCGTCGGTTGCAGATGGGTCCGTTTTTTTACTGGAATTTTACAACTGAACATTTTTAAATATATATAATAATAATAATAAGTATGCATACTTATTATTTATGAATATGGCATAGATTAAAAGACATACATTTTTTGCTGCTCATTTACACTATTAAATACTAAGAGTAAAGTGTAGAAGGGGGGGGGTGCTGGTTTCCCATTTCAGTATTGAGCGAGTGTGAAAGGGAGGACAGAATGACAACATGATGCTATACAGCAGAGGTACAGAGCCCCAGGCTCTTAATCTCTGCCATAATCCTGTTGACTGGCTTGTCTAAAGCCTTTCAACCATAATCTACCACAGTCCAACACTCACATAACATCCAACATCATCTAACTATACAGTAGATCGAGACAGCCCATTTGTGTTTACATTGCTAGAAAGTTATTATTTACGTTGTAATCTTATCTTGACTTTAAACAATTGTCACCTCCAAACATATTTTCCCACATGCTAGTTTGTCTGTATTTTATATAGACAAAATACAGTTGAACTTGGATTGGATGAAATAAAACCTATATTCCAAAGAGTAGCCAAGTCTCAAGTCCCGGGTTATGTAATCAGCACACCAATGAAAGAAAAAAAGAGGGAAACAAACCTTTATGAATAATTAATATTAAGAGATAAACTACTTTCATGTTGTTCCCCCTTTTCATGTTAGAATCAGAACCTTCACATTTCACAGACTACTTCACAGACTGTTTACTTTAATTGGAACATATGTCAAGGCATGTATTATGGCAATAATTGGTTGGAATGTCTGCTAGCAGGGGCGGTGCGTCCCATTGGGCAAGTCAGGCAGTTGCCCTCATCGTATTTACAATTTTTTATATATATATAATTAAAATAAATCACTTGTCATTGCAAACGAATGACAATTCAAATTAAGCATGAAAACATTTTTTTTTAAATTCTATTCTTTATAGCTAAATTTAATCTTAAATCCATCATGGAACATATGATTCAGATCATGACGTTTCTGTCAGGAGAATTTGTCGTGTGGTGCAGTGTGTATTATTGCGGAAACAACATGAAACGATTTCAAAGTGGCAGTGAAAAAAGAAATAAGAAAAGGGAGAAGTTAAGGGAGAAATTACCTAAGCTAACGCAGTTTTTCCAATCAAAGAATGTGTCCGTGGAAGATGAAGACATTTCTGATAATATTTCAAGTGCTGCTGGGCCAAGTTTAGCTATTGCTAGCAGCAACAGACAAACAGCCACTTCAACACCAACTACCGTATTTTACGGGAAATAAGCCGTGGCTTGTACTCCGATTTGACAGTTTTCTTGTGCGGCTTATATTTCGAAGCGGTTTATAGTCCCGTTTTAGAACAAAAAAGTGGCTTCGTCACTGTCTCAAGACCTCAACAGACCGTGCAGCTAATGTAATGCTCTACACTTGAATGGGGGCTTATTACTTGAAAGAGTTATTATTTACTGTGTCGTCTCAGTTACACTATCAGGGTTTGGAAATACAGTGACTTGCTAAAGTATGAAAATGGCTAGTAGAACATAACTTGTCATAATAATTTCAGTTAATAAAACAGCTGCAAGATCCAGTGAAATGTTATAGGCTTGCTAGAAAAATAACGCTAGCATCGCTAACAACATTACTAATTCAACTTTGGTAGTGTAACCGAGCTCTTTGTAAGTTTGTAAGATATAATTGTATGATTGCGTGGACAATAAGACACGGACGCGGTCTCTTTTCATAACTTGTATTTTACCACTGCTCTTCTTGACATCGCCATTCGAACAGCCCTCACTGATTTCACGTAATGCTTTCAGCATCAAGCCTACGGCAACTCCCGAGGGACAAAACACCCATGTCCGTTGTCACATAGAAAGGTCTGCTACAGTCTGCAAATCCTGAGTATCCTCAGGATTTGCAAGCTAAACTTATACTATATCTAAAATAATTTTGTAGACATAACAATGGATTCTGCCACTAAATGAGTGACTTGGCTTTATTTCTGGACATACTATCCACAACCGAAGTGTGTTACACAATGTGCATTACTCTTGGTACCCAGAATGCCCTGTGGCAAGCTGAAAAGCTACAAAGTTAAAGGTCATATGACATGAAAACGTCACTTTAGGAGGTTATTTAACATTAATATGAGTTCCCCTAGCCTGCCTTTGGTCCCCCAGTGGCTAGAATTTTCGATAGGTGTAAACCAAGCCCTGGGTGTTCTTCTCCGCCTTTGAGAAAATGAAGGCTCAATTGCTCTGTTTGAAAATCTCCTCCTTGTGACGTCACAAGGAGGAAGGTTACGTCCCCTCTCTCTGCTTTGCCCGCCCAGATAATCTGGCCCGCCCATGAGAAACTGAGCTATGACCGTGCAAGGGGCGAGTGCGATATCGTTTTTTCCTGGAGAGACATCATGGCGAGCAAACGAACGAAGCATAACAGTTGCTCAGTGCTTGGATGTACAAATGAAAAAAAGAGTCTTTTTTTAGTTCCTTCATCCGAGCCTCTGCACAACCAGTATCTTAATTTTATTTTCGCTGGAAATGCGCCTGCGCATGCAAAACTTCCCAAAGTTTTGCATGCGCAAAACTGTTTCCACAACTAGGGACAATACAAAGCTGGCCTTGCTGAAATTAAATTCTGGATCAGTACTAACTCTCCTTGGTCCAGCTACAAACCTCGGACAAGTAGTTAACTAACGTTATATCATTTTGTTGCTTTACTGTATATGGTTACCTAGCTTGCTACCCTTAGAATGTGGCTGTAACATTAGCTCTGCAGCTAACAGCTGAGTTACTGTTGCTAATGTAAAGGTAGATAGCATCAAGTATGTGTGTGAATACACATGCTGTAACGCGAGTGTTGTACACTTCTTTGTTATTTGGATAACCGTTCTGCTTTTGGTGTAATGGCGCGCGCGATATCCGCCTTTCCCCTCATTGAAATGACTATGAGTGTGCACCTCTGCAAACCAGGGTGATCAGATGAGAATGGGCAAATTTGAGGCATCTTACAGCAAAGGAGCTACGATACGTCCATTGTAAACATTAGCGCATGGTGCCGCCCCTCTCCTCCTCATTAGTTTAAAGCTACAGACACAGAAACAGAGCGTCTTGAGGAAAGCTCATTGTGGGACTGCTCGTAGTGGCTGTAATTATGCACCAAGGCTTAATTTCGGGAAAGAGACTTCAGATACAGTATTAGGGGACCACTAAGGCCTATATAAAAGCATCCAAAAACAGCAAGTCATGTGACCTTTAAGAGCATTAGCTTAGTAAAATAAGCGTTGTTTGGAGTTCTATTGTTGTGTTTGTTCTGTTTTGATATGTGTAATGCTATGGTCTATAGTTTAGATAATTTGAGTGTTCACCTTGATTGGGAATTTTGTCTAGTTAGATCGGTATCTAAGCTATTCGCTACGACAGTGTGTCTGGGCAAGTAATCAATCGTGAGTACTGGTCCGCTCAACGTTGGTTGCTTAAAAATGCGATTAAAACTCAGATTTACAAACAAAGTGCTCATTCTGGGGGGGTGCGGCTGATGGGGGGCCTCAAAATTGTTCTTTCCCAGGGTCTCCAATTACCTAAAACCGCCCCTGTCTGCTAGCATGGTAGTAGTATTGCTATGAGTATTATGCAAGCTAACTTAGCCCGGAAGCTAACTAAAGCTAGCTAGCTACCGTTTCGGAAAATAACTTACGCTTTGAGGACCGTAGGAAATATTTAGAACTCACGTGTCTAAAGGTAAATACCGTATTTCTTTGTATAAACGCTGCAGTGCGGCTCTTCCATTGCCTCTCGACGAAGGCGGTCACATTTTTCTCTCCCTCCCCGACCCCTGACCTTCCCTGCTTGGCTTCTATTGTATTGTATTGTCTTGTCCTGTATACGAGAGACTCTCTCCGCAGCAAGAAGCATGGAATTGGTTAGCTGGTCTCTAAATGCAATTGACACCATCTTCTCGAAGAGAAGCTTGGGTTCGGGGGAACCTAACTGCCATGACGGGACGTTCGCTGCTGGCTACTCGATGGACGCGTGGGACAAGTGGCTGACTACTCGATGGACGCGTGGGACAAGTGGCGTGTCGTGTCGTGTGCCTAGCGGTGCTTTCCGTGGAGGACGTTGAAGACATCTTTCTATTCGGAACCATGACTACAGACTTTCTGCTGATTGGATTGGGCGGTACCCTGTTTTATCGGAAAATTGTTGAAACGGCTGCAGCTGTCAAAAGCCCCGTAAGGCTGCCCGACATGATTGATGCGGTGGGCAGATCTGTTGGTGCTCAGACTGTGACTTTACAACGCGTTGAACGCAATTTGGATAACATCATGGAGAAGTTAGCGGCTCTGCAAAGGAAAGTGGACCGACTTTGAGGCCAAAACGATGTGTAGACGTGGAAATTGAAGGCGCCTACTCGACCAAACAACAACCCCAATCTTATCTGCATTCGGCCCCGTAATCCAGCTCAGGCCTTGGCCAAGGCCGTTGGTGGAACAACAACTCCCCTGGAGAGCGCTGCAGTGAGACTCTCTGTAGTCTCTTCCCTTCTCCCTCCCACAGACACCTGAGGATTGCGTCTCTGTTTTGGGTCATGACCAAGGATGTCTCCATGGCAATAATATCTGCGGACTGAGAATCTGACTGATTGTGGCCTAGGCGAAGGCGAACAACCCCCAGGCATACTCATACACTAACTTTCACCTACTACAGATATGCCATCACCCCCCATCCAACGCCTTTGCCTGCTTGTTCCCCCAGGGTGGCTGGCGGGTCTGTGACCAGCGCCTACTATGGCTGCCGGTCCAGATGCTGCTCGTCTACCCCACCCCCCCTCCCCGCATGTGTTTCTGTAATGTTGTACAACCTATGTGCTTATGTGCTGAGGTGTTTTTTGCATGTTCCCACACTGTACTCTGGGAGCATAGTCTGGGGGTTGCCTTTTTTCTTCCCTCTCCTCTCCTCATGTTATGCTGAAACTTTCTAGTTGGCGCCGATTATGGCTGCCTCGGTAGGCACCTTCCTGCCAAAGTAAATTCCTTGTCTGTGCAAACTTTCATGGCGAATAAAAACTGATTATGATTCTGTATTACACAATGATCATTTTGGTGCACTGTTTTTTCGAGGGCGGCGTTTATTCGAGGGCGGCTTTTAATTAGTAAGAGAGATTTCGAGAATTGCAGCTGCAGTGCGGTCATAGACAAACAAAGAATAGAAAAGGAAGTCAAACACCAAGCCTAGTGTAAAATTGAGGCTGCGTGTGTGTCTACACATTTTGTAGAAATCTGAAGCAGCATGCCGAAACGTTCTTACACTTTAGTTTTCAAACAGAAAGCTGTGCATTTAATCTTGCAGCATGACAGAGGATCTTTGGTATACTGCCCCACAATTTCTGTTGGTATTGCACCTTGCGTATGAATACATTTAAGGGCCAGGGAGACGTGCACAGAGTACGCACCAAACGAACGCTACGTGCAGCAGTCATTCAGTGTATGCGCACACATACTTAGCTTGAAGTATATTTCAGTCTTTAGACTACACAGGCGTACAGTGTGTCGCTAACTAATACTTTCATGCAACAATTATAATAATTGGCTTTTCACTTCTGTGGTTTGGTTGCTTGTGAAATGTAATTCCAATTCAGGAAATATAAAGAGTTATTAATTTAGTGTGTTTCATTTATTTATTTGTTAATAGACCATTTGTGGGCTTCTAGAGTCAGACTACATGTCTCTATAATTCACCCCTACAGACACATAATCACACCAATTTGAAAGAGAGAGACAGAGAAAGAGTGTGACAGAGAAAGACAGAGACAAGACATAACAGATATAAAAAATGTGTGTACTGTCATGCCAAAACATTTTCATTTAATTTAAAATACTTTTATGTATATCCATGGGAGTCAGGTGGCTGAGCGGTTAGGGAAGCGGGCTAGTAATCTGAAGGTTGCCAGTTCGATTCCTGGCTGTGCCAGACATAATATTCGTTACCTAGCTACAAACAGATGCTTCGTAACTGAAGAGTATTTACTTTTTATTGGCGATATTGACAACAGAGGTTAAGGAACTTGTCTTTAATCAAAAGATGGTCTCCGTTTTCAATTTGAAGCAGTAGATCTAGCTTAGGAAATTTTCCATTGCATCCTCTCTCTAGCTTCACGCCTTCGGTTATTATTCAAGCCTACGGTGTTAATACAGTCTGTAAAAATACCACTTTGACACACTTGCAAGAAATGATCCGCTGGTTAGATGTAGCATGATCTTATTATTTAAGTATAAAAAACTCACCAGGGACAACGACAACATTGGCAACCCTGCACTATGAATTATTATTTTGATGTCATCTTAAATTAAGTGTCTGAACAGGACTGGGTGTGCAGGCACACATGATTAGTTTCTCCTCTGTCTTGAACCTGAAACCTAGATTCTAGGTTAGAAATGTTGCCAGTCTGTTGCCAATGACCAACGGTTGCTACGTTTTTCCTGCAAGTTCAAGTCATTCCAGTGTTGTCCTTTTACCTTCAAATTCATTCAACCCAGACTTCAGAAACTGTTTTTCTGCAGCTCATCTTTCTGAATTTTTGCCCTTATTGTTTTGCATTTTTCTTCTTTTCTTCTCTTTTCTTCTGTTTTCTGCCTTCATCTTGCTGCAGGTCCTTTCTAACATACATTTCAGGCCTTTTGAAACTCCAGCAAATAATTTTCTGCTACATTTTCAAATTCTTCAGAATTATTTATCCTTTTGCATTTTTCTTCTCTTTTCTGTAGTTGTATACCTTCGTTCAGCTCCAGCCCCTTTCAAAAATACCTTCCAGGCGCTTCAGCTTATAACTTTCTACAACATTTTCACAATTTTCCGCTTTTTTAGCATGGTCAGCTATCCCCATTCAGGTTTTCAGCATTCTCACTGCTGTTTCGCAGGAACAGCCGTTTCTAGTTCAAGCATCTTCTTCTTCTATTTCTTCCAAGACACCTTTCAGCGCCTTCAAATCTTCAGCTATTAACACCGTTCAGCTATCATAAAATTCAGCAGTTTCAGGCCATGGGTGCTATGACTTTTCAGCTTTGTACCTCTTATGCTTGAATTAATATAAATCAATATTCATAATATTTTTAACATGGGTTTCCAATGGAGTTTTCTTTCAAATCCACTCAAACTTCTTTAAACTTCTTCAACTTCCAAATCCTTCTTCTTCCTCAATCTTTCAGCTAGAGCCACCATTTCAACTTTAAAATGTTGACAAAACCCTAAACTATTTTTTAATAATTCAGCTTTTTGATATATATTCAACTTTTTTCAATATCACTGATTATGTTTCATTACCTTTTCAAGCCGTTTCTGAGATTTACATGGGTGTGTACGTGAAACCCTAGAGTGCAGACTGAAACGCTTAGAGTGGAGGGTAGCTTCGGATGTCGTTGAAAAAATATTTCTAGTTTGCCAGCATTGCCACAATTTTCGCTCTTCATGCTTCATTTTTGGATCAATAGATAGCTAATTTTGTGTTGGTCGTAGACAGTTGTCTGTTGAATCCAACAGACGTACACATTTGTTCAGAGACCCACGAAAGCGAGACAAAGTCCAACTCTCGCCCCATAGAGACCAATGCAAATCTGGTGACAAAATCGTCAGAGAAAGCAAAAAGAACTCTGAAACTGCCGGTAGAGTCGTATTTCTGACCGCACAGAAATATAAAGGACATCTCTGGTTTCGGCAGAGTCTTGGGTCTCGGAAAATATCCTTATTTTTTGGATTGGACGTATAGTTTTGCGTCTAGGTCAACTTGTTTGAGGTGTGGATGCTAGGTAAATGTTCGTTTTTCTCTCTGCCTAGCCTGTTAGCCATCACAGCTGCGCCATCACCGTGGCAACCAAACAAACACGCACCAGGAAAGCAAAAGGAACACGTTTTCGAAACTGCAGGCAGAGTCGTATTTCTGACTGCACAGACATATAAAGAATATATCTGGTTTAGGCAGAGTCTTGGGTCTCGGAAAATATCCGTATTTTTTTAATAGGACGTATAGTTTTGCGTCTAGGTTAACTTGTTTGAGTTGTGGATTCTAGCTACATTTCTGTTATTTTCTGCCCTCAGCGCGTTAGCAATCATACACCATCACCGTGGCAACGACAGACACGCACCACTCACTCTCTCACACAGGTGATTGGTGCGTTTACTTGACCATGAGAAACCCTATTACTAGCAATTGTCGGTTTATGCCAATAATACGATTACTCCGTTGACATGTGTAATTAATTATGCGATTACTCAATAAACGCGTCTACATGATTCTTTTTATTAATCGTTGTATGCTCCATGGACAAAACTTGCACCATCATCCTTCTGCAACAAAGTGTCTCCGTGTCTTCCTGTATCGGCCCTACTACTGTATGTTTCATTCAATCAACACATTGAATCCTACTAAGAAAGCCGAGTAAACGCACTCAATGATAGGCTACAGCTATTACTACCCCAACTATAATTTCAGCTGTTAAAACTATAATATTCTTGTTATGACTAGCTAGCCTACTTCTTCTGTTTAACAGTTCAGCTTTCAGCTGCTCCCGCATTGTAGGCTATTTAAGCTCTTAGCTTTGTTAGATGATGCAGTTCAGCTTCCACACTCCCTCTTTTGTGTGAATCACACATTTTTTAAATTAATTTCAGCTTTTAGCTTGCGGGTATTTTCTCATTTCTGTATTTTCAGCCATAAAAAAAAAAAAAATCAGATTTCTGCATTCCAACGCATTTTCAGCAGGAAATGCCTTTTCTAGTTAGTGTGTTTGCTGCAAGCAAAAACACTATTGTTATTCTGCATACTTATTATTGGGTGTGCTCAAGCCTTCGGCGAGAGCACAACCTTTGTTCTCTCACATATATATTTATTATTATTATTTATTTTCGCCCCCCTAAGGATCAGTCAATATTTGGACTACATACACAACGGCGGTGTCAAAAGGTTTGTCTTGGTAGCGATTGCGTTGGTTGTATTTTTATTTACGTTCCGTTGCATGGTTTAAGTAGAAATTACGTTTTTGTGGTGAAAAGTGAAGCTAACGGTGGCTAATTTGCTAGCCACAGTCACTGACGTTACTAACGTCACTACGTCACTAACGTCACGAAAACACGCGTGACTACCTGTAGCAGAACATTCGTTTCACATCTGTTAACTTGGGGGATAGCTAGGCTAACTATAGCTTTACTGCAAGGCAGCTGCAGGAACGCCACAAGCAAAGAGGCCAGGGTGATAACTATTTACTCATTTTACTTTGTGATGTGAAACACAATTATGAAATGTAATGTACAATATTAGCTGATATTATTAAGGAAGTAGGCCCACATCTACTTTTGGAAACGGTAGTCTACTATTTCACTGAAGCATTAGCATCATGACATTAGCCTCTGTTGCCCGGGCAACACATACTACAGTGGTCTATGATGCATCTGTTTTCAATCTTTAAAATAAACATTCCTCACAAATACATTTTCGTTGTAGGATTTATGATGACATTACATTACAAGTAAACGATTTGTGGGTGAAATTATCATTACCTGTGGTTTCAAACCAGTGTTGCTCACTGCAATGCTGTAGCCTACGCGAGACACTACAAAAACATCTACACAGCTGTAGGAAGTCAAACGGCGACAGAACATGTTCGGCACTCCCCTTACTTAAATCAAAAGTCTTTCAATAGGTGAAACTATCTGACTACTAACCTGAACTTCATTGCCATAGCCTAAACTTTGTCAATCTGTTCATGAAAATAATTAATAATTCAGCCGAAACCGTACAACGGAACGTTAAATCGAATTCAACCAACGCAATCGCTACCAAGACGAACACAGCAGTAGTCTAGTACTGTACTGTAGTAGTATAATTTACTGGGGCAGCTTCTCCACACTAGCCAGGATCTGCCCTCCTACGTACTTCCACTCAATTTTATTTTTGCTTCTGTACATAGGTCTGGCCATGACGATATGCACTCTGTACAAATGCAATGTACGAGAGTCTGGTTAGGACCAGGCTATCTCCACACAGGGCTATATCACATTTTGCATTGTTACTGACAGTACCAGACATCGCTACCAGTGAGTTTTTTAGTTACTGACAGTACCAGACATCGCTACCAGTGAGCTCATTTCCCCTGCCTCTTGCAGGGGAAATGAGAAGACATCATATTTCATTCTACACCACTCGTATTTTGAGTTGTAAATGAGCAGCAAAAAAAAGATGCTTTTAAATCTATGTAATCTTTATAAATAATAAGTAGACCCTATGCATTTTTATATAAAATACACAGGAATATCAGTTGTAAAAATGTCATTAAAAAACGGACCCCTGTGCAACCGACGCAAGCAGGCACACCCTACAATTTCCCCAGAAATTGTACCCTCTAGTTTCAATAATATTAATAATACTCAATGAAAGCGCTTTGCTGATTATGGACACAGTGGCGCTTTTTTAATTTGCTATGTGTAACAGCAGTAATTTTGGTGTCCCCTTCAGGAATTGCTCTTGTGAAAATGTTATATAATTGTCCCCCCCAATGTTGATAGCAGATTTTCGCCACTGGTCGGATTAAAGAAACTGTAAACTTGAATATCTGGCTCTGTCGTTGTTCTAGCTCGGCAAAGCAAGCTAAGTTAAATAAGCCTATACCTATGTTACTATTATAATGATGATGAGTGTTGCTCACTTTTACTAGTTTACAGTTATTGTTAATGCCATCGTTGTGGTGTTAACTGACAAAAGGTTATAATAATGTAACGACCATAACAATATTGTGGTTATCAGACATGATTTATTAATCTTCGTCTTTGCTCCAGAAAAACATCATTTACGTGATAAATGATGTTTTTCATCATGTTACGGCGTCATCTATAATGACGCCGTAACATGCCACGATATCACTAGTTATATTAGGCTATAATTACGTTTGTCATGCCATGAACATACTAACGTTCATTACAAAATGGTTAAATCTGCATTAAAATAACAGAAATAAACTCTACAAACAACAGTCATGTATGTGTGCAACCATTTGTAAAATGGTAATTGTAATATATATTGTATATAATTTATTGTAATACAATAAAAGCAGGCAACTGTAGATAATCAAGCCCTTTCTCCTTGTTCTCATTCAGCTCAGGTACATCTGCAATCGGCTTATGTTACATTTTGTGCTCATCCCCTGTTCGTACCCGCGAGCACATTCCCATGCAACCTTACTTAACGTAAGCAAAGAAAACGTTTTCTATGAAAAAGCTAGTAGTATGAGCCAGGTTTGAGAATCGAACACAAATTATTGGGGGAGATAGTTTTGGATATGCTGACTGTAGTTAATAGAATAAAAACGACCGGATGAGTCGGGTAGCAAATCGGAAATGCAATACCACCTACATCCACCGGGGCCGTTTCCTCAAGCCGAGGGGTGGGGGTCTGGGTCTAACTCATGACCAGTGATGCCGGTAACGCGTACTTTAGTAATTTAGGAACGAGTTACTTTAATCTGACCACTTTTTTCAGTAACGAGTAATCTAATGCGTTACTATTTCCAAACCAGTAATCAGTTACTTGTCCAAGTCACTGTGCGTTAATATTTTGTCATTAATAGTAAAATATATATTAGATTTGTTCTTGCGTCTCTGGGAGTGAAGTCACGTTTTCAGCATGAGGGTCATGTCACGTGTATATACATAGACCTACCACTCCCTCCCAGCCATCTGACCCAGCGAAGTTAGGTGGCAAGGTAAAGTGTTGTCGTTAGTCTTTAAACTCGGAGAGGAAATTCAGGTGTTTTTGAAGGAGGAGTGTATACATGAAGTTTGCAAGCAACTGCAAGCAGTGAAGGAAATACAGATTACTTTGAAAATCTGAATGAATTCTGTCTGAATTATGTTTTAAGGAGCAAATCTCATCCCTGAGGGGATTCTTAAAAAAATACTTCCCAAACAACAATGCTCAGTACGACTGGGTGAGAGATCCATTCAATGCAGCAGCATCTGCTGAAGAGGACCAGAGGCCTCATGTATAAAGGATTGCGCAGATTTCATACCAGAAGATGGCGTACGGCCAAAACTCGAAAAGTACCTACGCACAGAAATATTCACATGTATAAAACCGCGCAGGACCTGGTCGTACGCCAGGTCCTGCGCACCTTTCACAATCACAATAAATCACAATCAACGTGAGATTGACCGCACGTGAACGAGCCACTGACCCCGCCTTGCCTCCTCCCATAAATGAATATGCAGTTGGACTATAAATGCGCTCCTGAGGTAATTTCTTTGTCTGAATTACCGTATTTCTTCGAATAAACGCCGCCCTCGAATAAACGCTGAAGCGTTTATTCAAAGAAATACGGTGACTGTGAGATCGAGGTTCTGACAACAGAGGTGGAGGCGAGAAAATGTGTCCTGTTTGTCGGCCTGTCATTAGGTATTAGCGACAAAAGAAAGTCGGCAGAGTGGAAAACTCACTATTTGCACCCTTTCTTGTTTTTAACCTGTAGCACTGAGATTTAGCTAAATGTAAAGTGCATTACAAATAAAATCACTATTATTATTATAGGGCCATAAATGATGTGGGTTCAGAGAACCGGACCATGGCAGAAATTAAAAAGAAATGGTCCGATGTAAAACTTTAAATGAAGAAACGAGTGGTGGCGCATCATAACAGCATGGCAGCTATAGGGTTAGCGTGACATGTATTTCCTAAGTGATTTTGTCGTTCGTTTGACACCCTCAAGTTTAACAGAAGTTATTAAGTTGTGGCGGATTAAACAGAAGGCTATAGCCTATAGCATTTCCCGTTTTGGGTTTTGGCATTTTGATGTGATCATCCACATTAATGATCAAACTTGTATTTTTACGTTTTTTGAATAGTCAACATCATAAACGTACTAGCGGAAACTTTATTTTGTAATGTTTGGTGAGTTTCGGCACTTTTCAGTTAGAATTCGCCACGTTACAGAGCCAGACAAGACTTTGCGGACGGTCCGCACATTCTCACGTCTGCTCAAAAGTTTCCGTGACGGCCCGCACATTCTCACGTCAAGTAAATCTTTATACATCAAAAAGTGTGCGTGAAAACCAGCGTACGCAAGCTTTTTGTGCGTACGCAACGTTTATACATGAGGCCCCAGTTCATCGAGATGACAGGTTTACAGTTCAGACAGTGAATTCTGGCTCGGTGTGGAGAGGGAACATCCACTCATAGGGCAGAGGGTATTCTGCTTCCCTTTGACACATCTATGCGAGATGGGCTTTTCAGCTGTTGCCGAAAAGTACAGAGTACAGATCTAAGCTCAACATTGGGCATGATTTGAGAGTTGCAGTATGAAGCCAGCAACACTGTTTTGAAAAGATGTGCATGGAAAAACAGGCTCATTGCAGCCCCTATTGCAGTGATAAGACTGGAGCTCTCACGGATGGACTTGCTCATCTTTCTTGACAAATATCTTTATTTCCTTTGCACAGATTAAACTTTATTAGGGTTCCTCTGGTAGGAGGCATGTTGAAACTGCAGAGCATTAGTAACTACCATACCAAACATGGCCCACATGAGACAATAGGTGGCGCTACAAGGCCACGCCCCAATATGTCAATTTTCAAAGTGATGCCATTTGCAGGTAGCCTGGTCCTAACCAGACTCTTGTACATTGCATTTGTACAGTCTGGCCTCGCTCCATTGACAAGCGTTGACTTCTTTGTATGCGGGTACTCTGTTGTTTAAAGTTGTCTTAAGTTTAAAACTATTGGATCTGCCCGGAGCCACTCTGATCTGCCATAACCAATCGCTAGCGTTCGCCTTAGCCAATTCCTTCAACACTTCTGTAACAGAGCTAGCTGCTGTAGCTGGAAAATCAAACTTTTCCAAAACCCCGTGGGGAGGAGGGCCACAACATCATGGCCACCAACAAAACTCAGCAAAACTTGTTCTTGCTCCGGCTTTAGCTGTTGGATATTCGGCAGTGTTGCCACAAAGGACCGAGTGGCTTTGCTCGCATCTTTCTCCGCCGCCATTACGGAACTACAACACAAATTAGCGCACAACATCAACGTCATCGTTCTCAGCCACTCCCAGCCACACGCAATATCAACTGCGGTGTGATTCTTCGACATGCACTCGGCACAAAAATGTTGTAAAGTCTGATTTCTGATACCGTGGCGGAAGAAATTTAGCCATAGAGGCAATACTGCACTATATATTATAATTCCAGGTTAAGAATACCAATGGAGGCTGCGTTTTAAATCGTAAATCCAACAAAACATTTTGAGTGGAAATTTCATTTGCATTTGTACAGATGTATTCGTTGCCACAACGGACCGAATGGCTTTGCTCGCATCTTTTTCCGCCGCAATTACGGAACTACAACACAAATTAGCGCGCGACATCAACGTCATTGTTCTCAGCCACTCCCTCTGTTCGCTGATTCGCCGGTAGAAAATCAACCTGAAAAATCTGACTTACGTACCTCATGGCCAGACCAATGTTCAGAAGCAAAAGTAAAATTGAGTGGAAGTACGTAGGAGGGCAGAGCCAGGCTAATTTGCAGGCCATAAGTCCCTAAATGTACATATACCTTACTGCTCATAAGGAACAAAAAAGCCCCAAGAACCTATAAAGGCAGCCATATTGGATTTTTCTGTACAATAGATTAGTCCAAAACGACACAATTCTTCTCCTCATGAACCGTAGTTCCGATTGACTTGAAATACTAAACTGATTTGTGAGACATATCTTTGTAGAGGGTGATAAGCAATGAGTAATATTTTACAAAATGGCCAAATAATTAACATAAGGGTGAATTTGCACATGTGGCACATATTTCATGTGTTCATAAATAAGTGCTACATTTACCTAGGGAATTGATCTGTTCCACACACGAGGAAGATACTGCAAAATGTTACCATGTGCAAAGGCAACTTCATATCTCCAAAAGAATTGAATTAAAGGGAAATATACGTTTTTGTTAACACTAAAATATTGCTTTACACATCCACCATTTATTAACACTTTGAAACGTAAGTTCTACATTTCTAGACTGCCCCCACAGCATAAGATTTTTTGAACGTGAGTTTGTTATTAATTTCAACAATCCAGAAGTTTATTATGTAAGGGATAATGCCCGACGAGGTGTACAGTATCACCTGATAATGGACGATGCGGAGGTGTGAATCTGTTGCTTCCACGGAGTCCGGTGTATATCAGGTAATATCAAAGGGCATTATCCCGCTTATACCATGGTCACTTGCCAATTTATGTCACTTGACATTTATGTTTTCAGCCGTTTTGCAATAGAAATAAAAAAATATATACGTTGGCCAACTCTGATATTTCTAGTCCGCTCAGCTCAGAAAGCTAACGTTGTGCTAGCAAGATTCAAAGGCAATAACATTGTGTACGGTTGACAAACAGTAAATATAAAGATTTGTCTAGCTAACCAGCCATGTCACTGTCCCAAAATCAATATCAATATTTTCACAAACAAAGTATTGGTTCTAGGCTACAGTATGGCCGCAGCATGTGGAGCGAGTTGAATAGCAAATGGATGTGAGATGACCGCATCAAAGTTGACATATTTTCCAAACAGTAATTATAATTTGACAGTATGTTTAACAACAAGACAAGGGTTTTTCCTGGGTCAAAATGGGTCTTCGGTGCAAAAAAAAAAAAAGGATGTATATATATTAATTTTTTTCTTCGTTTTTCTAATCAATGTATTTATTCCCAGGTGTTTTGCATCTCCTTCCCCCCCCCCCACCCCCCCATTAGTCTAATAGCTAATGTAATATAGCCCATATTTTCGTCCTATTTCTCCTAAAGCAATAAAGTTAGGCTACTTAAAGACACCTTACACTCAAAGTATGTTCGAGTATTCACCCAGACCATGGTATAAGACGCATTCAAATCAAATTAGTGATGATTTGGTTAATTCATTGGTTATTTTGTTTATCCCACCTTCTCGTGACGTATTTCTTCCGCTTCAGGGGACTGGCGAGACCTTCAAAGTATATATTTTGGCTCTTATTCTGATGACTGAATTATTTGTATAACTCAAATTATACCACCCATATAATTTGCACGATACTGAGATGAATGCTTGAACTGTTTTATTTCACAAGGTGATGTTTTTGGCAGTCAGTCTAACTTGATTGCTATGCATCGTTTTGTTTTCTCTAGCTGTCTTCCATCTCGAGGCTGAGTTGGCAACACAGCCCGTGTTCCCAAAAGAAGTTACTGGGTGGAAACCAGCAAAACAAAAATAAAACAATGCATTAGTTAGTCTGACTGGATGCACCTGCATTATTTTGTACTCGATTGTACTGCATTATATTGTACTCGATATAATCCAACCACACAAACAACGTAACATAGCCTAGTAAATTATCAACAACTGTTGATTGTCAACCAAGTTGAGCCATAGGCGAGACTGGAAAATGACTCCCAGACCCCTCGACGAAAGGCGATCAAGCAAGCTCATGCTGCTTGGATACCTTCAAACTTTTTTGTTGGCTTCTACTAGGGGTGGGCGTATCGATCTAAAGTATCGATAGTATCGATACCAACATTGGTAACAGTATTGATAGATACTCGTGTGAAAAGATTGACACTTAAGTTTAAATTTCTCTTCTCTACATTCAGTACACAACTCCCTACATCATAGTGATTGCAAACACCGCTCCTTTTACTTTGCTCAAGCTCACTTTGCCCCTCCCCCGCATCCCCTGCTATGCTGTGAGTTGTTGCTGGCGTGCACATGCAGTACATGACTCAGTCAGCAGCACACTGATGGCTGCATAATGGCAGAAAGAAAGAGAAGCGCCGTCTGGAGTTACTTTACAGCTAAAGACACAAATACTGCAAGCTGTGATGTTTGCAGGAAACACATACGGTACTGTGGCAACACCACAAATTTAAATAAACACATGAAAACTCATACAAAAGAGAACCCCGAACTGCAAAGTAAACGAAAGGAGGAGGAGGGGGACCCCAAAACAAGAACCCCGGTACTGAGACAGAGCTCACTGGGAGAGGCCTTTCAGCATGGTCAGAAATATCCAGGTAGCTGATTTATAGCAGTACTGGAACTGAAAAATAAATTTATTTATAAAGATATACCTCAAACCTGAAATATGAATATGGCTGAATTAATAACCCTTTTGTGTTAACTGTCAAAGGAACATTAGTATGACTGTATTTTTAGGCTACATGCAAATAGGTAATAGACTTAATTATTTTGTTATTTCATCTAGGTGATTCCCCACGAGCTATGGATATCACAAGGAGCCTTGCTGAAATGATTGTGAAGGACCTACAACCTCTCTCTGTGGTTGAAGAAGTTGTGAATTTTGTGAAGACTAGATCATCGCTACGAGATTCCAAGTAGGAAAACCTTAATGGGAGGGAAAATACCCACACTGTATGAAGAGTGTCGCTCAAAAGAGAACAAATCTCTGGATGTTGCAAACAGTGTTGTACTCACAACAGATATGTGGACATCGAGAGCAACAGAGGCTTATTTAACTGTCTCATGCCATATCATTGATGAGAACTGGCAAATGCAAGCTTATGTCCTGGAAACCAGTAGTTTTCCAGGAAAACACAGTGCTGACAACATTTGCTCAGAATTAAAAAGAATCACTGATGAATGGGGCATAACTGCCAAAGTTCTGGCTGTAATCACAGATAATGGTGCCAACATGGTTGCTGCTGTGCGCAAAGGAGGTTGGGCACATTATCCATGTTTTGCACACACCTTAAATGTAGTTGTAAAAAATTCCATTAAGGCTCTGTTAGATGATTTTCTGTCAGAGGATGGGCCAAGGAAAGCACCACAATGAAAAGAGTTGACTTCGTTTATTAGATCGAGCTGCTCGGATCAGGTCACCACGACAGGCATAGTGGTTGGCATGAGTGAGAAACGTCTCTCAGAAGTCCTTTATATATGGCTGGACTGTACAAATATAGTAACCACCAAAACATGTCCTTGAACGGTACACATTCCACAACTTACTGCACAGGAGAAACAACACACAGGTGATGCGGTCATAACTCATTGTTTGTACTATTCTCTGCATCTTGCTCTTTCCAAAGGTTGAACGGAGCACATTCCCTGATCTATGTGTATTGTCAAAGGCCTGCTACGTGACCTCTTGACCACAACAAGAGACAACCTCACATATGTATAGAAAATCTGCATATCAGGCTCTCCTTGATCTTCTTGACATCTAGCAGAGATGCAGTGCTATTATAGCTTTCTTTCACCACAGCACAAAAGCAACAGAGAAATTCAGAAACAACTGAAGTTTCCTGAACACAAACTGATACAATCAGTTGAAACAAGGTGGAACTCTGTGTTTTACATGTTTGAGAGACTACTTGAGCAAAAGGAAGCGGTTACTACAGTACTTTGTCTTCTTGGAAAAAACTCTGTGCTTGAGTGAGGAAGATTGGTCCACGGTTAGTCTCTCCATTGATGCCCTGAGACCATTTGAAGAAGTAACAAGAGAGATATCAACTGAAAAACATGTTTCAGTTTCAAAAGTGATTCCCCTGGTTATACTGCTTCTGAGATCAACTGTATCTCATGAGTGCCAAGGTACCAAGCTATCTGCTGAGCTGTCAGCACAATGCCAGAAGCGTTTCAGTAGTATTGAATCCTTTTATGGTCTTGCTGTCAGCACCTATGGGCTCAAAACGGGGCCAAAAGTATTGCAAATGCATATATAACGATCCACAAATGTAAAACGTGTTCCACAAATGTAAAACATGTTCCGCAAATGTAAAACATATTTCGCAAATGTAAAACTGGTTCCGCAAATGTAAATTGCTTTCCACAAATGTAAATCAAGATCCACAAATGTGATTAACTGTCCACAAACAATCACACTTTGATTTGCCTTCTAACTACATATTTGCAATACATTTTCAAGGGGATTGCGTAAAATTGGTGCCATAAAGCTTCGCAAATAGGGCCATAAAAAGCTGAACTTAGATCACGTGACTTTTGGCACCGATTGACGCTAGAGTCAAAACGGGGCCAAAAGTATTGCGAATGCACGATCCACAAATGTAAAACGCGATCCACAAACGTAAAACGTGATCCACAAATGTAAAACTGGTTCCGCAAATGTGAAACACATTCCGCAAATGTAAAACACGTTCCACAAATGTAAAATTGTTTTCACACATGTAAATTGCGTTCCACAAATGTAAAAGTAATTCCACAAATGAAGTAGGCTAAATCGCACTGGACACCCGTGATGTAGCAATGTAGGTTCTATGTGCTGTACCCGGACTGTTAAAGGGGTGACACCGGGAGTTGTAGGAGCGTCTTTAGGCTGAAGCGCACCACTGGGTCGGAGTCTCATTATTCACTTGTAATGTAAAGCATATTTAACACAATTTAAGACAATGCTAAGCACATTTAAGATGTGGTAGCACTACTAAGTGTGAAGTGTCCGTGTAACTGTTCCAGATGAATGATTCATCTGATGTCTCTTTTTTCGTAGTAGGCTACAATTAGGCCTACACTGTTTCGTTAGGCCTATTCCATAAACGTCAAACGACAAAACCTGAGCGCATACATGCAAGTGATTGTAATCCATGCGCTGCAATGTTACACGGACGTTAAGTCTTTCTGGGGTCTATAGGTAGACAGGGAGGTGTGGGTTATGGAATCAGACCAACACAGCTACCAACACTCGTCTGTCTCAGCTCTGGCCGTTGCAGAGGCCCCACAAGGTAATTCACTATATGATCAGACAGATACGTACCGCATTGACAATCTAATTAAGTCACCATGTGACGGTTCCATTATTGCTGTTATGAAAAGTATCCATATAAAAATTACTTGTTAAAGGCTATGATTCGTTAGTCTTTTCTAAACTGCAAAGCATCAGTGTAGTAGAAAAGGTTTGCACGTAATAACATTGGGATCAATGTGTCAGTTAAAAAAATCAGGCGTGTGAGACAGGGCTCCAAACTGGCCCTGTTTGCCTCGCCCTACCAACTTTCTTCCGGGTCATCTGACCTGGGCAGCACGGTGGCTCAGTGGTTAGCACTGTCGCCTCACAGCAAGAAGGTCCTTGGTTCGAACCCCAGTCGTTCCAGGTCCTTTCTGTGTGGAGTTTACATGTTCTCCCCGTGCCTGCGTGGGTTTCCTCCAGGTGCTGGAGGCATGCATCGTATGAATGTTGGTGGTGGTTGGAGGGGCCGTAGGCGCTGATTGGCAGCCACGCTTCTGTCAGTCTGCCCCAGGGCAGCTGTGGCTACAGTTGTAGCTTACTGAATGAATACTAGTGAATACTGGACTCTGTAAAGCGACCTTGAGTACTTTGAGTCATAGAAAGCGCTATATAAGATCAATACATTAAATTAAACCTGCTTGGCCACCCCATTGCTGCTGGCAGCTATATTTTCTTTAAAGATTTTTCATTCATTAATTCCAAATATAAAATACCAGGGTTTTTCCTGGAGGTTTGCAGGTTTTTCTAAAAGTCCGCTAAATGAAACCGAAGAATTATCTTTCCTTTATTTTCCTATTATTACTATGTTTAGACCTAAACATTTACATTTATTCATTTAGCAGACGCTTTTATCCAAAGCGACTTCCAAGAGAGAGCTTTACAAAGTGCATAGGTCACTGATCATAACAACAAGATAGCCAAAAAACATCGCGAGTAGCCAAAACATGAAGCACACATTGTGAACAACCAAAGTAAGTGCCAATGGGAAGAACCATAAGAGCATGTAGTTAAACAAGTTACAATTAAACAACCTGAACCGCTATAAGTGCAAGTGTACCTGTGGAAAAAAGCAAGCAACAGTAATAAAACAATATATCACAGCGAGAACAAAAATTTAAAACAGTTACCACTAACCACAAGAGCAACAAGTCTCTAAGCAAGAGTCATTGTGATCCTTGAGGAAACTAACATCGGGTCAAGCGAACCATTCCTAAGTACCGTTGTACTCCCGGAACAAGTGCATAAATGTGGTTCTAGCCAGGTACTTAATTTAAAAACATAATATTTTGTGATAATGTTCACCATATGTAACCCTATAATGATGCTCATTTTCGCTATGTTAAACACTTTGCTAAAAACAAAGTTCTAGTGCACAAGTAAGTTATACATATGCAATACATCCTCCAACCAGCGGTGGTCGGTAACACCGAGGCTACACCTGAAAAAGGGGCCTGAGGAGAGAGTTCCGGTTTGAGGGGCCTGAGGAGAGAGTGCTGCAGTTGGACCCTTCTCGACTAATCACCTGCCTGAACTGTAGTCTGGAGTCTCTATTAGCTACTAAAAGATTGTTTAGAGGTGATTCATTGTTCTTGTCGTTGATAGATCATGGACAAGAGAAAGGGGAAAATGACTTTTTACTTCCAACACAAAGTAGCACTCACCGACCACTTTATTAGGTACACTTCTTCAATTGCTTGTTAACAATAATAGCTAATCAGCCAATCACATGGCAGCATCTCAATGCATTTAGGCATGTAGACGTGGTCAAGACAACTTACTGAAGTTCAAACCGAGCATCAGAATGGGGAATAAAGGGGATTTAAGTGACTTTGAACGTGGCATGGTTGTTGGTACCAGACGGGTTGGTCTGAGTATTTCAGAAACTGCTGATCTACTGGGGTTTTCACACACAACCATCTCTAGGGTAACAGAGAATGGTCCGAAAAATAGTGAATATCCAGTGAGCGGCAGTTGTTTGGACGAAAATGCCTTGTTGATGTCAGAGGTCAGATGGTAGGGGTCAGAATTTGGCGTAAACAACATGAAAGCATGGATCCATCCTGCCTTGTATCAACGGTTCAGGCTGGTGATGGTGGTGTAGGAGATATTTTCTTGGCACCCTTTGGGTCCCTTAGTACCAATTGAGCATTGTTTAAACGCAACAGCCTACCTGAGTCACCTACAGTCACCAGATCTCAATCCAATAGAGCACCTTTGGGATGTGTTGGAACGGGAGAATCCCATCATGGATCTGCAGCTGACAAATCTGCCGCAACTGCGTGATACTATCATGTCAAAATGATAACTCAGTTCATACAATAGTCAAGACCAAGCAACTCTTTCAACTGTAATGTAAAAACACAAAGCACCCTTACTAACAGAAAAATGAGGATAGACGAAAGAAAGAATGAAGCAAATGAGGACATTTGAGAAGGGAGAAGGAGAACTGCAGAATTGGAGGGAAGATATCTACCCATAACACAAATGTAATACACAAGCACTATACAGCAAACGTTTATCAAATGTTGCGCTGATAATGCCAGTGTTGTCATACTGCTGCGAGTCCAGGGTATTGCGCAATAGCCAAGAAAACACCCATTTCAACCTCGCGTTAGCGTTCTCCGGATTGATAAACAGCCTTTAGACGGGCTCTGCATTAGGTGTGTTCGACTTCATGCAGCGCCGGCGACAGACGGCTGCAGCCAGCTGCCTTGAATCTGAGAATGCCATTGGCTGCTTCAAGTCAGCCGGGCTGCAGGCGGCTGCAGACGACGCAGGGGCTGCATGAAGTCGAACGCACCTTTTGTGTTTGGCGCATAGAGTTAATATAACTAGAAGAAGCAACTTTTGTCTTCCAAGATGGCGTCCCCATTCATTTCTATGAAAAGTGCTCAGTGGCGCAGTGAGGCAAGCGAGAGTACGAAACTGGACCGCGCCATCTTTCCACTTCCGACTCTTCCGGTCTAGCTTTAAACAGTGGCTCTTTTTTTCCCTAGCTCCGAGACCTCGTGCACGCTTACAAGTAGCTGTACACGTCATACTTTGCGACAACCAGTGGCGAGCATAGATTTATATGGTTGCGAGCGTGTGAGCTAAGGCATTGCAGTGGCAGAATGGGGTACAAGTCCGATAAGAATCAGAGACATGATGCAAACTTTACGGAAATGTATGCTGTCACTGTATAGTATTCCTTTCACTTGTTTTTTAGAAATAGGCTATAGGGCTAAATATAGGGCTATTCTAGATGGAACTCATCACATATGTTGTTTTTTTTCTTCGTGATTTGAGTATGATTTCCAACGCATTGTATTGGATTAAATAAAATGTTAACATGAACACCGTCGTTGTTCTCGCCAGGCAAAGAAAGCTTAATAGTTATTTTTGTAACAGAAATATTCCATAATGCAGACTTACCATAGCTTACTGTCAACTTTATATTGAAATGAAATGCCACGGAAATCACACTGCCTTCAATTTAACATCAGTGTAGAAATGTAGAATGTAGAAAGGGGAGTCAGGTGGCTGAGCGGTGAGGGAGTCGGACTAGTAATCCGAAGGTTGCCAGTTCGATTCCCGGTCATGCCAATTGACGTTGTGTCCTTGGGCAAGGCACTTCACCCTACTTGCCTCGGGGGAATGTCCCTGTACTTACTGTAAGTCGCTCTGGATAAGAGCGTCTGCTAAATGACTAAATGTAAATGTAAATGTGGCTTGTGTTTTATATGTTCAACGTATGTAGGTACGTATGTACGTATGTTCAATGTAGGGTTAACCCTAACCCAAACGCCTATTAATGGATATAACGTGATCTAACAACACTTGGTAATAATGTAATAAATTGAGAAGTGTGTCTAAAATATAATCTACTTTATTGAACTTGCCTTTGAAAGGGGCATATTAACAGAACTATATACCAGACGTTTCCATCAGATATAAGTGGGGGTTAAACATAGAGTCACTGAGGATCTTCATTGTCCCACAAAAGCAGTCTGGCTTTGACACGATAATAAATAATGAGTGTGTTTAATAAAAGCTTCTGAAGGCAAGACTAATATTATTTAAATATATATATATATATATATATCATTTCCTATTGTGGTTATCAGTTAAAGTACTATTAATCTTTGTCTTTGCTCCAGATAGACATGTCAACAATCTATGCTCACGCTTAACATAATATAATATTAGCCATCATATCATGAACGTTTTTACAAAAAATCAAATCTATTTTAAAATAACGGGAATAAACTATATTAAGAACAACATTTCATGTATGTGTGACAACCATTTGCTAAACTTGCTACAACAGGGCAGGCAATTCAAGCCATTTCTTTCAGCTCCAGGTAAATCGGCTATCGGCCAATGTGAACTTTTGTGCTCGTGCCCTGTTAGTATCCGCGAGCACATTTGCAGGTAACTTTTATTGACGTAAGCAAATAAATGGGGTGTTAGTTTACCCATTTCGGATTGGTTTCAAATTTAGCAAAAATCTGGAAAAATTCTTCTATGAAAAAGCTAGTAGTATGAGCCAGGTTCGAGAATCAAACAAAATTTATTGGGGGAGATAGTTTTGTAAATGTTGACTGGAGTTAATAGAATAAAAACGACCGGAAGAGTCGGAAGTCAAACACGAAATGCAATACCACCTACATCCACCGGGGCCGTTGCTTCAAGCCGAGGGGTGGGGGCTTGGTTTGGCGCTGCCACGCTAGCGTCGCTGGGAAAGATGAGACGTATACAGTGACGTAATGACGTGGCTCTGTGGTGACTCTCTATCCTGTGGAAAAGCAAACCGTTTTTTAGAAGACTCGCAAATTGAACCAGCTCCTAACCGGTTCTAGCACTAGCTCAGAACTAGCTCCCGGTTCACTTTGGTGGAAAGGGGGTATATGAGAAGAGCCGGAAAATCCGAAAGCAAAACTACAATGTTGTTTGAAAAATTTGACAAAATAGCTACTATGCACAGCAGCGCTGGAATAATTGGCAAGTACAGAGTAATCTGGTGAAATGCCTTTTGTACTAGCCTTTTAAATGTTTAAAGATCCTGTAAAGTGGACCTGGAAATGAGTTTTAAGTTTGCCACACCACAGAATGTGTTATTAACTACCCATCCAAATTCTAATGAAAAAATAACACCGACAAGTATGTTAAATTAGGCTTTGAAATCGTGAAATAAATCTGCAGTCTTCTCTGCTTGAGACTGGGGGGGCGTGTCGCCTGAAGGAGCTGAAGCTCCGCCCCTCGCTGCCTAGTGCCTACCTCCGACCCAGATAATGGACACTATGTCAAGCCGAACAAAACCGTATAGAATTTGAATTTATTTGTTCAATGAGTGAAACATACAGATGCATATAAATGAAATGTTCCCCTGAGCTGTAACAGTAAAAATGGAAACCAGAGACAGCAGACAGTGAGCTCTCCAACTAGGCTACTTCTAACACATTAGCTACCATTTCACCAAAATACCATTATTCTACACCGAGTAGCCTAATATCAATTTAGCGCTTTGCACTAACTCATAGCAGAGATACATCTGGAAAAGTTATCTAGTATAATTATAACAAGCACACAGAACTGAGTGATGAACTGCTGGCGGCGGTGGATGGTCCAGGTGCGACCGGAGGATGAACGGCCGGAGGGGCGATGCTCAGTACGGCTCCGCGCTGCAAGAGAAGCCGTGTGTTGGTGATCCCCGTCTGTCTCTGGTCTTAAAACTGTCCGCCGTGAAATGGTCAGTGCAGAGGCGGCTGTTGGAGTTTATCCGAAGCTTTCCATGAGCGTGGCTCTTCACAAAATCTATCCACCTATTTTTCCTTTCATTATCAATAGGGAACTTAAATGGCATTGCAGCGCAGCTGGAGTTCTTGCATCCAGGGAAGATGCAGTTGCAGATGGTGGGAGACATCCTGAAGCTAGCTAGCTAGCTGATGTAGGCTACAATAACAGTACAGCAGGAGGAGCCATTGAGTGATCTGACGTAGATAGGGCGAAATTATGTAGATAGGGCATTTTTTGGCTCCGCCCATTAAAACCTGATCTGAAAACGGAAGAGAAACTGTGACAAAGTTTTAGCGCTTTGCACATGCTTTCAGGAACTCATTTCACACGTATATAATGTACTTAAAAGCAAAACATGGAATTTACTTTACAGGATCTTTAATAGTGTAGAAACTATAAAGCAAATGGTAGAAAGTGAGCAATTGCTCGTTGAGACTTTATCACAGAAGTTAACTAGGTCCAAATTATCTAATTGATTAGTTAGATGTGGATGAAAACATCAAGGATAGATGTATGGAAAGCATGGGATATAATTTTTGTAAAATCATGTTTGGATGATATTTGTTTTGCCTTTACTTAAAGACCTCACATGATCACTGAGGAAACACAGTTTTATTTAAAATAAGAATACTGACAAAACTGTCATAAAGATAGATTTACTTTCTGTAAACTGTAAATTCTGCAATTCTGTCACTCATTAGTTTAAACCTATCATATGGGCTGAAGCCACATTCAATCATCGGAAAATACAATTTAACGTTGAACTGTTTTTGCAGTTACTGTACTTCTTGTTAAGTCAAAACTTGCTAATGGATTTAAAATACACAAAATTTATTTAATATTGTACAACTAGAGATCGAAATACTTAATCCATTTGATTAAAGAACAATGAACTATCTCAAATGGCAAATGAGGTCTGCAGATGTCATTTACCAAATAATTTTCTGTGTGCTATTTGAGTTTTCAATGGCTATCAGCATCAATTAATGATGACTACATGCAGTTGCTTTGCATATAGCTTATAAGTAAAAGCTACAGCTGCAACTCCTTTTCAGCCTGGTGTTATGAGGGATAGCATAAAATAGAGTGCTTCTTTAAACCGAAGCACTACTTGATAAAAAGGCATCCCTGTAGTGGAAATGAGTATCATGTTAAAAAGCAGACTCAAACAACAGTGTTTGGCACTAGTAATAATACATCAGCTTTCCATACATCTGACCTCAGATCAATCAAATCAGCCCTGGATTCTAAGATTGACTCTGGTGCAGCTCCCGGTAATTTAGATTTCACACAGCAACAACATGTCAAATTGTCATCTGAAGGAGGTCAAAATACTTTCAGCATCCTGCCAAGTAGCAATCGATTAACTAAACCCAGGAACACTGGTTCTGCAGTGTCTTGACAAAAGATCTTAACACCGAGTTTAAAATAGATACTGTGACTAACTAGTAGTCTTGAGGGAGCGTTTTGCTATAAAATGTTTTTTAACCACAACACTGGCTTAACAACAATATCAACTGTACAGACAAAATAGATGGATGTCAGCTTCCATTGGGTGACATTAGGCTAGATAACGGATAAGGATAGAGAGTTTTCTGATTCAGAGTATTCAGACAAGATGGAGACTTAGTAAACAAAACTGTGGATGTCTCACTAGGACATGCTTTTAGTTGCCTTTAGGAAGGAGTTATCATTGTCCAAAATTGATATTCATAAGGAAATGATTTAGTGTAATTCACAAGTTTTCTTCCAGATGAGACTAAAAGCCCATAAGGACCTATTTAAAGAACATTTTGTAAAACTAAAAATGGCTAAATGTGCATGACACCTTTGTGAAGCAAATTATAGCATCACAACCTTTTTTGTAATTTTTAGAAGATTTTCAAATAGCCTTTTTTCATCACAATGCATTGTGGGCATTTTTAAAGCTCATTATTAGAAAAAGGAGCAAATTGGTAGTTGTAACTACTGCATGCATTCACTCATTAAACTTGAGCTACTGTTGAAAAAACAAAACCTGCTTTGAGTAGTAGAGATTTGATTGGATCAAACTTTCTTAAAACCAGAGGCTAAACTTGTTGAACTCAACAGAACTTCACTTAGAACGTAGTGTTTGCTTAGAAAACCAAACAAAGTATTTTTGTCTTGGTTATTTAAAGTTCTTAATTTAAGCAAACTGATTGCCTTAAACCATGTGAGTTGGATAACTCATCATTTTGAATTACCAAGTCCTCCAATACCAGTAAGTGCAACAAGGGTTGTTTACGTTGCCTAATTTTATGTAACTCATTCAGATAAATTCTTAGTCCTTAAATTGACTAAGCTTATGCAACTCATATGTTATGTGTTTTATTATTCTTTCAAAGTAAGCTTACACCCACTTTTTCAAAATGGCAAATCTGTCCCCTATATTTTATCAAGAAAAGTTTTTTTTAACAGGAGCATCCTCAGCCAATACAGAAGCTGTCCCACCCACATTTGAAAAGAAACATATGCCCCTGAGTTTTTGAGAAAGTGTTACTCTATTCCTCTAAGGAATTAAGCCCATGTTAAAATAATTGAACTCAAACATTGACTAAGTCAGAAATACAGAATAATCAAATTCATATTACTAGATGGACTTGAGTAAATGTATCTTTCTGTAAATATTAAGCAAAATTAACTAGATTCATTTCGTAAGATCTGCTGTTGGGGTCAGATTGCACTTTGATTTAGAATAAAATAGATTACATTAAAATGCCTTTTAATTTAAGCAAAAATAATGTGTCCTGAAGGTAGATATACTTTTAAAGGTTACATTAAGTACCCTACAACTACATAGCGGTAGGAGGTGATTAGGGTTGGGAATTTGCAAAAATGTGACGATTCAATAGTATTGCGATATTTGGGCCACGATTCAATATTATTGCGATTCTTAACATATTGCGATACAGCAAGTATTGTGATTCAATTCTGCGATATATTGCGATTCATGTCCCCCATATTATTCAAAGACATTACAAAAAATGAAGAAAATAAGACTGTTCAACTCACTTCAAATGTCACATTTAATTCTGTGAACAACATTATCTTCCACACATTAACTGAAGTGCAAAAACTCTGTCCTTGAACATTCAGGACTCAGGACCTTTTGTAATTATTTTCTGAATAGGAGACCTCTCACATGAACGCTGAGTTCCCAGAACATAACTTAAAATTATTTAAATACAATAGAGTAACATAAACCTGAGAATAAACATATAAATAAGAGTAACTTAGAGCTTCAATCAAAATGAGAAAAATAAACAAAAATGTGTACTGCTAGAGTCCAGTCCAGTTGGCATCAAGGTCATGAACCAAAATGTTAAATTCATTTCGGAATCTTGGCATTTTTGTTACTGCAGGAGATATAGTAACGTCCCAGAGGAGCACTTTAATATCTGAGCTGTTGACCAACTCCTTTTTAACCAAAACAATCTGTTTGTTAGCGATGCCCCACTCTTCGGTTGCCGTTTTCAGCACCTCAGCCACATTGGCCCCGGTATGACTCTCATGCATCACCCTGGTTTGTAGAACATGAGCTAAAAGCTGCCATTCATTCGTGACGTGATGCATGGTTATGGTCATGTACGACTCCGTAGCTCTTGAAGACCAACCGTCACACATTATAGCTACTCCTTAGGCTAAACTCAAAGTTTCATTTACCTCCTCTTTGACTTCGCTGTAGAGTTTGGAGACGGCAGTGTCGGTAAAATATTTATGCGAGGGGATCCCATACTTGGGCTCCAGCATGCTAAGCAGATTCTGGAAACCTTCATTTTCCACCACACTGTAAAGCCTGGGACACACTGCCTGCGATCGGCTGCGATCTGCTGCAACGCGCCTGGAAGCGCCGTCTTTTTTCTTTCGGCGCCCATGTTATCAAATGGGACTGACCACACTGGCTGCGAAGCGCCGCGATCGGCAGCGATCGTTTCGGCAGCTGGTCAAAAAAAAAATCGCGAGACGCTTGCGAAATCGGCTGCAAGATGATGAAATACACCCTATTAATTGATATATTTGAATAAAAAAACATGTAATTAAGATTTTACTCCATTAATTGTAGACTACGGTGAACATTTGTAAAGTTGTAGACTTTATAATTACACAATGTTGGTAACGAACGGCCCTTTACATGTGGTTACCCTGATGAAAACAAATGAAAATAAACGGATTGATCTGTTGAGCTAGCATGCCCGTAGTTCTTTTGTTTGTTTGAGAGAAACGAGTTGTCACGCGTTGCACACAACACACACGCGTGCAGACATAGCCTACCGAGAGAGAACCCCCAAGTCGATTTCTAAAATCAGCATCAAATGAATTCTCGAAGTTGAAAAGCACAGGGAGTTGTATGACCCCCAGCAACAATTTTACAAGGACGTAAACCCCTCCAAAAAAGTTCGGAAAAGTTATTTAGGTCGATTATTCCTCCCCTTCAATAATACCAATTGGTATTGTATTTTATATCATGGAAAGCCTGATTAGTCACATTTACAACGAGGTACAACTTGTAAGGATCGTGTATTCGTGGAATGAGCAACACAGCTAACCGTGTGGGTAGCGGCCCAAAAAAATGTGCCAAAATCCCCTACAATATTCTTCTGTTGGTATTCACTCTCGTTTTGAGTTGCTTGGTGGATTGGATAATTGCACTTTCCCACAGTAATAAGGGAAAAACAACACATATTGGCCATTTTTACACTTTATTAATTTTACACTGTCAGGGACCTCAGTAGTGTGTGGAAGATCCATAGCAGCCACAACAGCTTGGCACCTCCTCCTCATGCTGGTCACCAGCCTGGTCACACACTGCTGTTGGATGGCATCCCATTCCTCAACCATTTGAGGAATGGGATTTTGGCAAATTATTTTGGGACGCTACCCACACGTTAGCTGTGTTGCTCAATCCACGAATTCACGATCCTTACAAGTTGTACCTCGTTGTAAAGGTGACTAATCAGGCTTTCCAACGATATAAAATACAATACCAATTGGTATTATTGAAGGGAAGGAATACTCGACCGAAATAACATTTCCAAACTTTTTTTGAGGAGTTTAGATAAGGATCAATGCTGGGATATAGCCAATGCCATGTTTATGTACCATGTCAGCGTAAAGGAAAGCTCAGAGTAGCAGAAAGGCTTGGTGACCGGCGCGGAGAAATGCGCGTCTGGTGTGAACAGCTTTTGCTCAGTCGTAGCCGATCGTAGCCGATCGTGGCGCTGCGCGGCGCGTCCAGGCGCTTCGCAGCCAGTGTGTCCCAGGCGTAAGGCTGTAAATCTTTGGAGATGAAGTAGGCTAATGCCTCAGTGATTTTCTTAGCTTTTGGAGGTAACTTTATCATTGTTGTTTGGTCCAAGGTGCGTTGATTTGGGGGTAGGACAACAACTTCTCCTCCTCAGGGGCCGCTAAGTCCAAATGGTACCTAGTGAGATGGGCTGTCAAGTTTGTCGTATTCCCACAGTACTTAATTTTCATGTGGCAGATGGCATACTGCATGTCAAGGTCTTTACTATTCTCTTTTTGATGGAAACCGAAATGTACCCACCCTTTCGATTTTTAAAGAAGGCGGAGCGTCGTGTACGGGGGGTCAGATGGCTGAGCGGTTAGTGAGTCGGGCTATTAATCAGAAGGTTGTTGGTTCGATTCCCGGCCAGGCAAAATGATGTTGTGTCCTTGGGCAAGGCACTTCACCCTACTTGCCTCGGGCGGAATGTCCCTGTACTTACTGTAAGTCGCTCTGGATAAGAGCGTCTGCTAAATGACTAAATGTAAATGTAAAATGTACGACCGGTTGAGATGGTGAAGCCATTTTCATTTGAATTTGCTGTTGAATGCACGTCAACAAAGCACCGCAACAAGCGCCACCTTGTGGATGTAATATTATCAGAGTAAACTCTGAGTAAACAATGGAGAAAACCCGAAAGTAAAAAAACATATTTCTATAAATAAATATTGCAATACTTTGCGCTACTGTATCAACATAGTTGCATGCGCAAAAAATATTGCGCTACTGAGCATAATCGATTTTTTCCCCGACCACTAGAGGTGATGTCAACTTTCCAGAGATAAATTACATCTTAAACTACTCCCAGACACTAGGGGAGGGCGATTATGGCCAAAATCTTCTATCACGGTATGAGTCATTTTATATCACGGTTACGGTATATATCACGGTATAGTAATTGTTCTGTAAATTCAATTAAGAAATGGTACAAAATAACCATACCATACTTCATCATCACACTCGATTATTTATTACAAACAAAACAACTGCCTCACATGAGACAACACTTGAGTTAAAAACAAGACTCAAAAAAGTTACGAGTACGAGCGTTCCGATTGGCTGATGCGCAGTCATGGCATCCGCATGGTGACCTACTCACAGCTCAATACGGATCCATAAAGCCGACAATTTCAAAATGAGCACCCTCCATTTAACACATGGAGGGTGTAGAACACTAAAGAACAAGCCATTTAAACAGCTGTGACAGACTCAGGTGTGCCCCCAGATGTGATATGCAAGGTAAAAGTAGGCTACCTCCCATGAATGGCTGGAGAGAGCAACTGGCAGACATGTTTGTTTAGGCTGCAAAGTGTCACATTCTGTAAGACCTCTGTACATGTCACTGTTCTTATAAAAATACAGTACACAATTCTTAAAGGGGTCATTGACTGAGTTTTTGGGGTATTTTACACTGTTCCTTAAGGTCTCCGAATAGGGTATATAACATTGGTTGGGCTGAAAATGGCCCGGGTGCTGTTCTATGTGCCCATATGCACCCTGTGAAAAAAACAAGAGGTTTTCTCCCTTTTATGGTATGCTCATGAATATATAGATGAGCTGCGCGCTGATTGGTTGGTTTACAACGAGTGAAGCTGCGGAGCAAAGACGCAACACAGCCGACAGCACTCACTGAAACATCGAAAGTGGAGACTTGAAATACAAATTTACAAATAAATCTATTGTCTACACAACACTGTTTTCAACAGATTGACTAGATATCATTTGAAATGATAACGTTAGTTGTTTCCACTTCTGTTGTCGAAGCAAACGGGATCAACTTCGGTGGGTAACGTTACAGCTTAGCTCTAGCAACTAGGGATGGGCATAATTAATCGACGATAGATTAATTGATCATTAAGAATTTCGTCAATGACATTATTTTCATCGATATTCATCGATAAAACTAATGCATGTTCTGTTGCGTAGTGTGAGTATTGAAGGAAAGCGATGGATTTCGCTATGTGGCAGCAATTAAACATTTTACCACACAAAGGCAATGTTTGAAAACAACGCCACAGGCCTACTCAGTATACCCGCGAGTTTCCATGTATTTCAAAAGTAAACATGGAGTCAGTTGGCTGAGCGGTGAGGGAATCGGGCTAGTAATCCGAAGGTTGCCAGTTCGATTCCCGGTCATGCCAACTGACGTTGTGTCCTTGAGCAAGGCACTTCACCCTACTTGCCTCGGGGAGAATGTCCCTGTACTTACTGTAAGTCGCTCTGGATAAGAGCGTCTGCTAAATGACTAAATGTAAATGTAAATGTAAACATGAAGATGTCACGGCGAAGTGTACCGTGGGACAATTTTCACATAAAAAATGACTTTATTCACTGCCAACACTGCAAAGCTGAGTATAAATAATAACTCCTCCACGACTCAAATGATGTACCACTTGAAAAACGTACATCCGACCCTGGTTAGTGGCGGTGCATCCTGCTCTCGGTCTCAAGTTTAACCGAGCATCAACTCTGTGTTAGCACGGAGGAGCTGCGATGCACAACGAGCAGAGACAATTACACAACGGATCTGCAAGTTCATCGAGATGGATATACTACCCTTAAGTGTTGTTGAGGGCGAAGGTTTTTATGAAGCTTTGTAAATTAGCCTAATTCATTGTTGTCAGTCCAAAAAAATAAAAAACGAGGTCAGTTGTGTTTGAACACCGGCTTCTAGCTGTCGGCTCCGCTGCTTAGGAGTACAGAAAGAGTTGTTCATCTTGTAATAAAGATCTCAATGAGGAAACACGCAGTATTCACTGCATTTTAATATAGCCAATAAATAGTGAATTTTAGTATTAAAATATTAATGATTAATCGATAATCGATCGTTAATTCTCCCGACGATCGATGAAGACAATCGAATGCCCATCCCTACTAGCAACCAAACTATCGGGATTCAACTCAGCTTCAGTTAGCTCTAGCTATCGCTGAAAAATAAAAAAGAACCTGACAAAGATCGGACAAACATTGTAGACAAGAATTGTAGATTTACATGACAACATGGGTTATTGATTAGAATGAAACACAGTCAGGAACATGAAATAACGTTAGCCCCATTGCCAATAATTTAAATCATCATACATTCTACCAATGCTAGATACAGGCAGGATACGTTAGCATTGCTAACTGTTAGCGACAAAATCATACTACAGCTTGCGGTTGTGATGAACATAAGGTCTGAACAGCACCTCTTTTCAGCAACAGCTTCATAGCAAATCCTGCTTTACATTGTCCCAGGTTTTCAAAACTGTTCTCTGTGAAATGGTTCGAGCAAATGTGTAACTGAGGGTCGAACCGCACAGGGATCTTCTCATAGACAAACATCACAGCCGGTCGAGTGTTTGGTTCCTTGGGAAACCTCTGAAAATTGTCAGCATTCCCTGTACAGCCTGGAACACTGCATGTATGACCGTAGTCCATTTTCAATATCCTTGAAAAACATTCTTCTTTGTAATTCCGTGGAAGTACACAGAGCAGCGCGCAGCAAATTTTGGGTGTGACAAAGGTACAGACCAGAGCCAAAAAAGGTGGATTTCAAAACCGACCGTTTTACAGCTACATTTTTTAATTGTGAGATTTGCATAGGAAAGAGGTGTCAACGGACTGTGAGGTTCACTGTATTTCCATTTTACCCACTGAACTGTCGTGAACTGTCAAAAGGTAAATTCGGTTTTGCAATCAATGACCCCTTTAAAGCCAATATGCAGGTAAAAAAAACTACTATTTGGTTCGCATTACTATTTGGTAAGTATATGGAATATACTGTATTACACATCAAGTTGCAGACAAACAAAGACAGACATAGGCCTACACACATACCTGGCTTGTCTTCATTGTACACAAGCTGTAGATGCAGGGGCTGGCATTAGCCCCGATGGTAAATGTTGAGACTTTGAAAGAGCTATATAACAACACTTCTTAAATGACACAGAAGCTTTTTGCCTTTATCTGTAGAGTGCTGATGTGTAGCCTAGCTGTGGCAGGAAAAGTGTGGTGGCATAATTGTGAGGATGAAACTAATTTTGTCAAGTGCTGGGCAGGGGTGTAGCCAGAATAATCTTTTTGGGTAGGCCTAGAAAAATATGGATAGGCATATTTTCATTTTTTTTACTTATTTAATTTGCGGAGATATTTTCGTTTTTGGGTACATCCGTTGTGAAGGCCAGTAAGCTGAGTTGTTCCTTCTTTGGGACACCACACCCAGTACAATCCCTTCTGTATAGCAGCCAAGATTCCACCATTGTGACATCCATCATATGAAAGAATAGTCAGTGGTACCACTTCTTTGATCGTACTTTTGTGCGATACAGTGCTATTAGGGAGTCGAGGAGGTCTACTCCACCCATGTTTTTGTTGTAAATGGATACAACATTGGGACGCACAACTTCCACCATTTATTTGGCGTTCTTGTCCCACCTTTGGACCATGTTGGTTGGATTGGCAGCTGCATATGTGCTTAACAAGGTCACTGAACGATTGTCATGCCATTTCACTGCTCTCAGATACACACCATCATGTTTAGTATCTCTCTCTTCAAAGGTTCCTCTACCTTTTTTCTTCATCATTTTATCCTCTGTAAAGGTACAACCTGGCAACCGATTGGATCTTACTGTTCCAATGCTATGAAATTTCATTTTCTCAAGTTGGACTTGCAGGTCGACGCTGCAGAACCAGTTATCAAAGAACATTTTGAAGGACACTACCAATAGCTAAATCAATAAACAAAGTATAAAATATGTTATTTATCATGTTAATCTCCAAAACAAGTTATGTAGTGGTAGTTAGTAAAATAATTATTGATTTACTGACATCTGTGTCATTTTATAAACATGCATGGCTACATGGAATCCTCAGTCCACTATTGCATGTTGTTGCTTTGAAGCAACATAGCTATTTTGTCAATTTACTCAATAAATATTTCATGGAAATATAAAAACATTATACAAATCAAATCAGAACTTACTCAAGATTGTGAAAATATTTTTTAGTTGATGAAAATCTTCAGGAAAATGCCCCTTTTTGACAGTTTTGGGGACACCAAAAACATGGCTGCCGTGAATGCTATATGTTAAGGAAAGGGGTTTAAAAAAAGGAGGGACAGGTCATATGATCAAATGTAAGCACACTATTGGTTTCCTTTACCTCCTTTCTTTTACAAAGAGCATTTTTAATTGGTGGCAGTCTTTTGCAAGTTTGTCATACTGGGGGGAAAAGAGTGTGTTACCCTGAAGCAACACTATGCAATACAATGAATTTCCCTTTTTATGTGTAGTGAGCCTATGGTTTTGATGGCCAAGAATTTGTTTAATAAATTATTATGGACCTGTCCAAGGCTTTTAGAGCTTTCTTCATTTCTTTTTTCTGGACAGCATATCAGCTTTTTTATTCCCTCACTTTTCCAGATTTTCCATGACCGTGGGTACACTGTATTAACAACGCACTTGTATTTATCTTTACCTCAATGACAATTTAATTTTATTAATTACACCAGTCATTTAATTTAATTACACCAGTCAGAGAGGGGGTGCTGAAAAGTACAACCTTCTCTATAATGTTCACCCTTGTAGTGGGAAATCGATTATTGGGCATGATGGCAACCGGTCAGGTCTGGGGCCTAAGATGGAGAACTGTGGCCTACGAAGTAGAATTACACTTTGAACAGGCTCAAACCAGTATAGAGGAGAAGTCTGGTGGGAGGTTGGTTTGGCAATCTGAGTATGGGAAAAGAGTGTTATGAGAAGAACTTACACAACAATGGGTTGCTAGACAAATCAACAGGATGGTCCTGTCTGAGAAAGGAGGGGGTCCAGATAGCTTACAGCTGTGAACTATCAAAAAGTAAGGACTTGAGAGATAAAAGTAACCCCTAGGGTCAAAGTCATGTCGCAAAAGTAACAGGCAAGGAGAAAGGGGGGCTAGGGTGAGTCAGCATTAGGGGAGACTGTGGTGTGTCTCAATAGCAGAAACAATAGGGGTCTTGCCAAATTTTAGAATGAGAACCCCATAGAGCAGAAGCCAGAAGAAGGAGATATGGCGGATGTGATAATGGGTTAAGCATGACGTGAATGGAGACTGAGAGTTGGGGTGAACTGGAGTTTAGATGAAACAAGGACATTGAGAGTGGGGGCTTTTGGGGTGAAGGAAGTTGATCAACACTTTAAAGGGGTGATTGACTGTTTTTTGGGGGGTATTTCACACTGTTCCTTAATGTCTCCGAATAGGGTATGTAACATTGGTTGGGCTGAAAATGGCCTGGGTGTTATTCTGTGCCCCCTGATACATCCAGTGAAATTTTCCCAGGAAAAAACGCTAGGTTTTCTCCTTTTATGGTATGCTCATGAATATATAGTTGCGCTGCGCGCTGATTGTTGGTTTACAACGATTTAAGCTGCGGAGCAAAGACGCAACACGGCCAACAGCACTCACTGAAACAACGAAGGTGGAGACTTGAAATAACAACGAACAAATAAATCTATTGTGTCTGCACAAAACTGTTTTCAACAGATTGACTAGATATCATTTGAAATGATTATGTTAGTTGTTTCCACTTCTGTTGTCGAAGCAAACAGGATCGCCTTAGGTGGGTAACGTTAGCACTACAGCTTAGCAAACAAACTATCGTGATTCAACTCAGCTTCAGTTACCTCGAGCTATCTTGCTGAAAAATAGATCTGGACAAACATGCATCTTGAATTGTAGATTTACATGACAACACGGGTTATTTATTTGAATGAAACAGTCAGGAACATGAAATAACGTTAGCCCCATTGCCAATAAACTAGGCTAAATCATCACACATTCTACCTATGCTCTTGCGTTAGCAAGCTAAACTAGTTTACATGCCTACAGTCTAGGTGTTTTTCGCTATCTAGCTGTACTTGCATTCCTTGCAAATCAGCGTTAATAAATAGGGGTATTCCTATAGATAAACATCAGCCAAGCCTGTCTAGTGTCTTGTTCTTTGGGAAGATAGTGAAAAGTGTCAAGATTCCCGGTACAGCCTGGAACACTGCATTTATGGCGCTCCATTTTCATCTTGAAAACTTATGAACTTTCTTATTTGTAATTCCTGTGGAAGTACCGAGCAGCGCGCAGTTAGCTAAAAAAGTGTCGGAGATCTACGCGACCTCCGTTTATGTTCCTGGACCAGAAAACCAGAGGGCGGGTACATGTAAAATTTGGGGCGTGACAAAGTTGATGCTGCAAGTTGTGACGTCACAACTTGCACTGTTTCAAAAGCTAGCGTTTGCAAGTTGCAGTTTCAAAAAGTGAAATTTTGATAGGAAAGAGGTTTCAATGGACTTTGAGGTTCACTGTATGTCTATTTTACACACCAAACTGTCATTTTTCAACTATGACAAGGTAAATTCGGTTTTGCAATCAATCACCCCTGTAAAGATCCTGTAAAGTGGAATTAAAAACGAGTTTCAAGTTCACCACACCACAGAATAATGTGTTATTAACTACCCATCCAAATTCGAATGAAAAAAAAACACAGACAAGTATGTTAAATTAGGCTTTGAAATCGTAAGAAAATCAGCAGTCTTCTCTGTTCGAGACTGGGGGGGGGCGTGTCGCCTGAAGGAGCTGAAGCTCGGCCCACTCTCTCAAGTAAGCTACCTACGACCCAGATAATGGACCCTATGTCAAGCCGAACAAAACAGTATAGAATTAGAATGTATTTGTTCAATGAGTGAAACATACAGATGCATATAAATGAAATATTCCCCTGAGCTGTAACACAGGAGTAAACATTTACAGCAGAGACAGCAGACAGTGAGCTCTCCAACTACTTCTAGCACATTAGCTACCATTTCACCGAAATTCCATCATTCAACACCGAGTAGCCTAATATCAAGTTAGCGGTTTGCACTAATTATAGCAGAGATACCTCTGGAAAAGTGATCTAGTATAATTATAACAAGCACACAGAACTGAGTGATGAACTGCTGGCGGCGGTGGATGGTCCAGGTGCGACCGGAGGATGAACGGCCGGGGAGGCGATGCTCGGTACGGCTCCGCACTGCAAGAGAAGCCGTGTGTTGGTGAACCCCGTCTGTCTCTGGTCCATATTAAAACTGTCCGCCGTGAAATGGTCAGGCTCATGGTCAAGCTTTCCATGACCGTGGCTCTTCACAAAATCTATCCACCTATTTTTCCTTTCATTATCAACAGGGAACTTAAATGGCGTTGCAGCGCAGCTGGAGTTCTTGCATCCAGGGAAGATGCAGTTGCGGGTGGTGGGAGACATCCTGAAGCTAGCTAGCTAGCTGATGTAAGCTACAATAACAGTACAGCAGGAGGAGCCATTCAGTGATCTGACGTAGATGGGGCGAAATGACGTATATAGGGCATTTTTTGGCTCCGCCCATTAAAACCTGATCTGAAAACGGAAGAGAAACTGTTCTTCGGTCTAACTCCACATTTCAGTGCAACAAAGTTTTAGCGCTTTGCACATGCTTTCAGGAACTCATTTCACACGTATATAATGTACTTAGAAGCAAAACATGGAATTTACTTTACAGGATCTTTAAGAGCCAGGGGATGCGCACACAGTTTTTGGGTGGATAGGAACGGGTTAAAGAACCTTCTAGAAGGTTCTGAGGCTATTGTGAAATATTAAAGCAGGGCAGGGTTGATGATCCTCATATCTGTCTATATAATGAGATGTCCAAGGAAATGTGAGTGCCTTTTGAACCTTCGGCGTACGCTGCATTTGCCTTGCTGAATAAACCACCAAGCCATCTTGAGTTTTTGAAAGATATTCTGTCTCAGACTCTATTTTTGATAATCCTTCTGGAAGACGTCTAGTTTCTTCAACACCCTCATTGTAGCTCAGGGACCCTTTGTACTTGTAAGAACACCTCATGTATGCAACAAGTGTTCAGTCATGCAAAACATAATAGAACCAAATGTTTCTTGTTCAGAATACAGGGGCTTTTGTTAATGACTAAAATAGGTGCCAATAGAAAACCAGAAACATTGCTACACATGTGGATAATGTATGTTTCTTCCCAAAAACCCTAGCCCTTTTAATTGATAGCACTTTATTGGTTATTAATATGGACCTGTGTGTATATTAATCTGGCAGGCAAGGGGAACACACATGGCCACTGTAACACAGCATTAAGAATTTAAGAGGCTAATGAAATAATGAACACATGAAAGAGCGGGTGTTCCTCTTGGGACGTAATCTATAAGAGAGAAGCATTGACTAATTGTTCACCTCTTGAGGGATGTCACCACTTGAGAATGCACACATTTTACTCACTACAATCAGCAGGGGGGGGGGGGGGGGGGGGGGTAGAAATTACCTTCTGGGTCCTGGGTCTACAAAAACAGGCCTCCATACCCCTAGTCCCCTAAAGGATTAGTCATCAATTCCACAGACAGAAAAATTATAATTCCCCTCAGACTTGCTATTTGTCATTTCAGACCATAAAAGAGCAAGCAGCAATTGTTATTAAAGGTGCTGTAAAGCTAATTCCATGATTTGCTTCTCAGTACGACTGTGAAAGTAGTTGCTGAAAGCATGTGCAAAGCTCTAAAACTTTGTCGCACTGAAATGTGGAGACTGTTGAACAGTTTCTCACCCGTTTTCAGCTCAGGTTTTGTTTAGGCGGGGCAAAAGCCAACCTTTCTACATCACAGCCACCAATCTACGTCAGATCACAGACGGTTTAACCTGCATTCTGTTACTCAGCTGGTACAATGCAAAGACAAAGTAATTAACACATAAAACACTCAGAGACTGCAGGTAGGTCTGTTCTGATATCTGCAATTGATTTAGTTAGTTGTTGCTGTTGTTACTAAATTCAATAAATTCGAGGGGGCGGAGCTTCAGCTCCTTCAGGGGACACCCCCCCCCCCCCAGTATCAAGCAGAGAAGACTGCTGATTTTCTAACGATTTCAAAGCCTAATTTAACATACTAGTTTGTATTTTTTTTCAGTCGAATTTGGATGGGTAGTTAACAACACATTCTTCTGTGGTGTGATGAACTTAAAACTAATTTTCAGTTCTGCTTTACAACCAATTTAACTTTGAAGACCTTGGGAAAACCCCCCCAAAACAATCCCCCAAAGACTTTGCTTCCTTCCTAGGTCTGGCTGTACTGCACTGAGGCAATGATCCTGTTGTGGAATATTGCCCTCTCTGGCAGCCAGTGGCGATTTTAAACTCTTTTTAGGGGTGCTCAAGCATACCAAAATTTAATCACAGCACCCCTAAAAATAATAATAAAAATTAAATAATTGAATAATTATGAATTATTATTATCTTAAATAAGTTTTAGTGCTCTAATGTGTTAAAACAATGTTTATTTATTAATGACACATCATTAGTTTCATTTGATACTGGTAGATCATGAAGAAAGGGACTTTTGTAGTTTTTGCATTCATTCAATATTTTCCATAATAATAAATACATGTATTAATTCTTATCCAGGGAAATTAGTGCTTTATTAGCAAGGGGGTTGAACACTTTTGCAAGGCACTGTATCCATGTCACATTCTCATTGGCGGCTGAGCCCCCCTAAAGGTCTGATCCTAGAATCGCCCCTGCTGGCAGCTGCACTTGTTTGTTGAAGTGATTCAAACCACAGAGATGATCTCTGGCCCAATGAACCACAAAAATTCAGACATAGCTTCTGTCTCTGATCTGAAGGGCCACAACATCATGGCCACCAACAAAACTCAGCAAAAATTGTTCTTGCTCTGGCTTTAACTTCTAGATATTCGGCAGCGTTGCCACAACGGACCGAATGGCTTCGCTCGCATCTTTCTCCGCCACCATTACTGAACTACAACTCAAACTAGCGCACGACAGCAACGTCATCGTTCTCAGCCACTCCCTCCGTTCGCTGATTGGACCACCAAAAATGTGGTTTCCAAAAACCGACTAATATACCGAAATCCCAGACCTAGTACAAAAGCAAAATGAAAATTGAGCGGAAGTACGTAGGAGGGCCGAGCCAGGCTAGATGAACATAGCCATTGGTCATGAATAGGGTTGGATATCGAAAACCGGTTCCATTTCATAACCGGTTCCCAATTTCCAAGAACCGATTCGACATTTTGATTCCTTATTTCAGTTCCTAACTTTATTACGAAGGGTATCATGATCCCTTGTTGGTATTTTTCCATCGATAAAATTGCTAATTTGCAAGAGATTTCTTCCGCACTGATGCTTGTAGGCTACTCCCCCGGTTCATATGGCTATAGGCTGATTGGTTGACTTTACAGCTCAAATATAGACTGAAGACAAAAAGGTTTCTGGCCTACTGCCTCTCTATTAAATGATCGCCCAATAATATGAAACGAAAATGGCAGAGTAGGGCACAAGAAAAGGCAAAATAAAAAATAAAAAATTGTCTGAGAGATATTTATGACAAAATATGGGTTCACCCATTATATTCTTATATTTGTTCTCTTTTTTTGGAATCGGAAACAAGATTCGATAATCTTCTGGATTCGAAATTTCTAATCATGCCCCCTTGAAGTCACAAATAATTTTGACAAAGCAAAAATACATTGTGATTTGCATAATTTCCTCAATGGGCTTCAATGCGTCTTTAAGACACGCCCCATTACAACCTGATCTGTCTGGAAAGCACTGGATGTTTGGTCCTTACACAGCTATATGAATTGTCGTTTAATCGTCAAGGTACACCACGCAGTTTACAATATGTAGCACTAAGCCTATTTAAAACTATAAAACTAACATAAGAAATCAATAGAAACAAAAGAAAATTCAACTCAATTGACAAACATTGTTTGATTCAGGGATGTGAAAGCTATCACATCAATTCGATTACAATACATTACGGAGGGTTGGGCGATAACTTATAATTTGTAGGTTACACTACACAAAGGTTACACACATCGCATGCACTCCAAATTAAACGGTATGTGCGTATTCAGAACATGACCTACAACCCACATTCATGAATAGCCAAATACAAAGCACGGATACATCATTTTCCTCGACATTGAATAGTGGAAAAGACGGCGCTGGTTTGCTTCTGTACGCAGTCCACTGCTATAGCCGACTGTGTAGCGTATCCTTCAAAAGCTAAAACAAGAACTCAATTGGTGGAGATAAACACGCGCCCCACGTAATGTTTTGTGTTAGTCGCGCGGTGAAGATGACCCACTTTACTACTGCCGCCTATATCTTTACATAAATCGGGGGGGTATTTAATATGTATTATTGCTGTTACGGTGCTTCATAAGCATGGCGCTGTAACTCGGTTTCGTCGATGCAGACCAGAGGCTCAGTTGTTTTGCATGTTTTCTTACCTCAGAAGAGCCGTGTCGCCTTGTCTGCTCACCACACTTTCAATCGAAGAATAGTCCACAGTTTGTCCCGCGGGCAAGCAAGACGGCAGAAAGCAGCACAGACTGAGAATTATTGCAGTAAGCCATTGACCAGAGACACAGGCATCCTGCACCGCAAACATTATGTCCATCACAGCTGGGTTGTATATTTCCCAAGTCTTCTAAAAAGAATAACCTCAACACAAATCAGATTTCCACACGGTTCTTTTTACAACCCATTAAAAAATGGCACACCGTATAGTTCTCCTGGTTTGTTTTGTTGAGACGTAGTCCACTGTACAAGAAAGTGTACCCTTCAGTGGCGTGCACACCATCTAGTGAGGAACTGTGATGTAAAATGGGAGCAGACCTAGCAGCAGACAACCCCCAGGCTCTGATCCTGTTGCCATGCGGCCGTTTCCCGGGCAACCTGTTCCCGTGGTTCGTGATAGATCATAAAATCTAGTACCTATTGATACAACAACCCAAACCCCAGAAGCAATCATCATAATTTGATCAGGGAATCATCTTAAATCGAGTCGGAAATGTACATTCTGAGAGGAATTAAAACATTTTAAATGGAACGTTGAATGAGAAATTCTTAAATATTCTTAAATGGTTTTGGGTACGATTATTTGACATGCTGTACAAATATTGATGCTTAATATTATCTAGATGATGTATATGCACACAATTATCTTTCACATTTGCGCACACAATAACATCCTACTGTTGTCCTCTGTGTCCCCTGTCATACATAAACATGCTCACCACATGAGTTAGCACAGTCGTAACCATGGAAATGACATATTTCTCATAGATGACTCCTTGATATCTCTCATTCAAGGGGTTTACACGCTGAGACATGACTGTTAAGTCTATACCCCATTGTCACATGGTTAACAAAACTCCTTCAGATTAGCATAATATATTTACAAAGAAGATCTCATGGAACTGTCCAATGAAAATGAATCAGAATCAGAATCAGAAAGGGATTTATTCGCCATGAAAGTTTGCACAGACAAGGAATTTGCTTTGGCAGGAAGGTGCATACAATAAACATATACCTAAAATTTAAATATGTGGACTAACTATACTAAGGGTACATAAACTAGCAGTACTAAGTGGGATTAGAATATAATTAAATATACAATAAAATATAAGTTGCCGTAAATTACAATATAAAAATACAAAAATACAAATATTACAAAAAAATACAAATGTACAAGATACCATGTTGTAATGCAGTGCAAAAAGCAGAGTGTTTTAAGCAAGAAGTCATTTGAGTCAGTGTGGTCCCTTGGCCTTGTTGAAGAGGCCAACAGCGGAAGGGAAGAAACTGTTTTTGTGGCGTGAGGTATTGGTCCTGATAGACCGCAGCCTTCTGCCGGAGGGGAGTGACTGAAACAGGGAGTGTCCAGGGTGGGAGGAGCCGGCCACAATCTTCCTCGCTCGCCTCAGGGTCCTCGAGGTGTGCAGGTCCTCGAGGGTAGGCAGATTGCAGCCAATCACCTTCTCAGCAGTACGGATGATACGCTGCAGTCTGCTCTTGTCCTTGGCAGTGGCAGCAGCGTACCAGACGGTGATGGAGGAGGTGAGGATGGACTCAATGATGGCTGAGTAGAAGTGCACCATCATTGTCTTTGGCAGGTTGAACTTCTTCAGCTGCCGAAGGAAGTACATCCTCTGTTGTGCTTTCTTGGTGAGGGAGCTGATGTTCAGTTCCCACTTGAGGTCCTGGGAGAGGATAGTGCCCAGGAAGCGGAAGAACTCCAGTGTTGACTGGGGAGTCGCACAGGGTGATGGGGGTGAATGGGGCTGTATTCTTCCTGAAGTTCACAACCAACTCCACTGTCTTAAGAGCATTGAGCTCTAGGTTGTTCTGGCTGCACCAGGTGGTCAGCTTCCCAGCTGTAATCAGTACCAGTGAGCTTTTTATGAATGAGCGATTTTCCACTAAATAAATGTCAAGCTTATTTACGTTTTTGGGGGCATATTTTCAGTTAGCAGATGGTAGGCTACTGTTTGAATCGCGATTCCATCTTCTACTGCCGGTAACGTCGTAGAATAATCTTCAAAGGGGGTTCTTTATTAATGAATGAATGCAGTAGGCTAAATGCCTGAAAATATCACGAGAAGGAAAAACTTAAAAGGACGTTTAAGTCATAGAGATTAGGTCAATTTTTACACCGGTCTGCCAAATTCATTCGTTTTGATTCAGCTATGAGGCTGCCTCTTGCAGGGGAAATGAGAATACATCATATTTCATTCTACACTTCACTCGTTGACTCTTGAGTTTTAAATGAGCAGCAAAAAAAAAGATGCTTTTAAATCTATGTAATCTTTATAAATAATAAGTAGGCCCTATGTATTTTTATATAAAATATACAGAAATATCAGTTGTAAAAATGTCATTAAAAAACTGACCCCTGTGCAACCGACGCAAGCAAGCACACCCTACAATTTCCCCAGAAATTGTACGCTCTCTAGTTCACATATTACTCTCATTCCGATAATAGGACAGTGTAGCACAACATCGACATCAACATCGTTTTTCAAGTGCAGCTCCAAAGTACGTCTATTTTCTTGAGACAATCATTCGGATTTTACGAGTAGCACGACATACAAATCGTATAGGCTCTAAAGTGCAGCACAACATAACTTATATTTTGATGAAACATGAATTAAATAGTCTAATGACAGTTTCCTCAAAGCCTAAGACGAGGGAACCTAGGCTTGTAAAAATCGCCTCGGTTCGTCAAACTACAACTAGCAATACGCTAGAAAGGCAGTGCGCGTTCACGCGTAGGGGAGTGGGATTCTGCGGGGGAGTGAGAATTCGGTCCAACAGCGGCAGGAATCAATTGTGTCTCCCCTGGAGTTCTTAGTCGAGCCTGCCACTTGTCACCCAATCAAAAAAAAGAAAGAGTCTACGCAATAGCCAATCAGAAAATAGCACTATTGTATCTGGGTAAGATTTAACGCAACAACCAATGGACAAAAAGCATATCCTGGATTTGCTAACGTGATTCTGCTACAACGTCTTCCGAAAGTTTTGTTCACCCACAGAGCACACCACTGGAGCTCGAGCATCACTTTGAGCACAGAGTAAGTCATGATCTCCTGTTTTAATGTTACAACTAATTCACAACTTGTTTGACACAAACAATGACAACTTAGAAAATGTTAGAAAATGTTTCTTAATAATTAGCATCAGTTTTTCATGAGTGTAACTTAACCAACAGTTTTACAGCCTGTTCACTGACAACACCTGCTCAGAACAAGTAGTCTAGGCAGTGGCGATTTTAGACCCTTTTTAGGGGTGCTCAAGCACCCCTAAATTTAATCTCAGCACCGCTAAAAATAATAATTAAAGAAATATATATATTATTGTTTATTATCATTTGATGCTGGTAGTTCATGAAAAAAGGGACATCCTTAGTGTCATTCATTCAATATTTTGCATAATAATACATCAATGTATTAATTGTTATCCAGTGAGGGGGGGGGGGGGGGGCGTAGAGGGTCGTGGCCGTGGCCAACACAGCATTTTACCCGTGATTCCCAACTTTACAACTGGCTGTGGAACCAATGCTATACAAAAAATGTCTTTATGGTTAAAAGAACATGACATTGTTTACAAGATCACAGATTCTACATAGATCTAGCCTCTTAATTTTGCTCCAGAGTGCACCAGATTCATGCGTTTAACTTTAAAATGTAATCAATTGGGACCATGCCCCCGGACCCCCCTAGAGGGTAGGGGGTTCGCCGTATCCTTCTCACCTTTTTTACCCTTGACCTGTTTGCATGCCTGTTATTAGCAAGGGGTTTTTGCACTTTTGCAAGGCACTGTATTCATGTCACATTTTCATTGGGGGCTGAGCACCCCTAAAGGTCTGATCCTAGAATCGCCCCTGAGTCTAGGCCTAGTCATATTTTCATTATCACACGATGTCTGACATATTGTCACATTAGAAATATATTTTTCCAAATAGGCTTAATAATTTTATTAGTACTAAATACATTTAAGTGTTTTGCATAGTCGATGTTATAGGTCACTTTTAAAATCATGTCATACCTTATCATTATATCCTGGCCATGGATGCATTAATCATTTCTGCCTTCAAAGATGTCATGTAAAAAGCAATTAATTAATTAATTTGGAGGGGGGGGGGGTGGGGGAGTGGAAATGTCACTCTTGCCTGTCTTCAAAACTTGAGAGCCCTGTCAAATAGCCATGTTTTACCTTGTATCGCCTTGGAACGTATAGTACAAGTTCATATTAAGGGTAATGTTGACAAAGTGGTATTCGCTTACAAAGGGTATGGTAAGTAACACCATGGAAACAAACACGGCTTAAGCCTTTTACAGTCCAGTTTCAGATTACTTACTGAGTAAATAGCCATGTTTTACCTGGTATCGCCTTGGAACGTGTAGTACAAGTTCATACTAGTAGAGTATTTTGTTCGTAATTCTGCTGGAGCTTGGCCGTCTTTACCTACTTAGTAGCAGTGGTATTTACCCAATAACACATTATAATTTACCATATATATCTCCCGTAGTTACCAACTTACTACCAGCGGTATTTAAATAGTAATATTTATAAGTTTCCAGGTAAATACTAAGTTTTGTCTTCTGTCTTTACCTAATTAGGACCAGTGAAAATGAACCAGCAATGACCAGCACGTTATTATTTAGTTAATGGGTAAATACTTCGAATTATCTAGGTATTTACCAACTTGGTACCAATCGGTAATACCCAATAATACAGAAAATATACCCAGTAATGACCAGCACGTTAGTATTTAGTTAATGGGTAAATACTTCGAATTATCTAGGTATTTACCACCTTGGTACCAATCGGTAATACCCAATAAAACACATAACATACCATTTACTTTCTATGTAAATACCTAGTACTTAAGGGACTGTAAAAGGAAGGGTTACCAGACACTTTTGGATCTCAACGAAGGCAGTCGCATTTTTCTTTCCCTCTCCTCCCCCTGACCTTCCCTGCTTGCTTCCCTGTTTGCTTCCCTGCCTGGCTTCTATCGTATTGTCTAGTTATTCACAGAGAAATGCTCTGAAGTTTCAATAATTTGGACAGTTTTTGATGATATTACTCAAAATCAAATACTTCGGATAGGGGCAAAGTGGATCGACTACAACCACAAAAAGGAACAACCTGAGAGGACTGAAGCCCAAGGAGAACAGAAGTATTTTGGGCTGCTCTCCCAGACTGACCACAGACAAGCAAGCTAAAGCTTGTTCCCTGTAGAACTATGGCTTGCAACGATTGCAAACAACTTACTCAGAGGATAGTCGAACTGGAGCTAAGAGTCAGAACCCTCTTAGATATCAGAGAGACCGAAGACTTTATAGATTCCATGCTACCTAGCCCGGAGGCTAAGCTACCGGCCAATGAGCCACCCTTGGAACCAGCTTTCTCTCCACCGGCCGTTGGACCGGATGAGTGATGGCCTGCTCTCGGCGCTAAACCAAAGGGGCCTAGCGCCGCTTCTACCTTCATTGGAGATGGGACTGGCACCAAGGATAAACAGCAAAAAAAGCAAGGCAGAAACTCTTCCCGCATCACCTCTTCTCCTGTCACACTCAGAAACAGATTCGAACCACTGGGAACTCTCTCCCTTGTGTGTGGAATCCAAGGCGAAGAGGCACAGGAGTGCTAGCCACGCAGCTAACAAACATGAAGGGCCCAGATCGCCGACACACCATGATGGTAGCTACTACACACATGCAAATCCAACACATCATCGTCTGCTGCGACCGGGAGTCCTCCATTTCACTCCAAGCCCCTCTCGGACCACTCGAGGCACTGTTCGACCCCCTATCAAGCCTAATCAGACAACAATACCACAGGATTATCAAGATCCAAGGTATGCTAAGACTACCCACAGCTCATCAACACTTAGAGGAGCTAACGCTGCTAGCACTATAGAATCTACTGCTAGCACTGACACAGTGGCTAACCTTGGTCTTGCACAAGGTCCTATCATTGCTAACCCAAATAAGATAAGAACTGGCTCCGGAGCTACTGATAAGGCAAACGTTAGAAATGCAAACACAACACCACATATGGCCACTATCTTGATTGGAGATGCCATGACAGCACATGTTAAACTGGCAAAGACAAAAAATATTTGACTTAGCAACACATCTGTCGAGGGACTGTCATCAGAGGTACAAACAATCCTCAACAATAAACCAAACGACCCTAAGATTATCATCCACACTGGCTCGTTTGATATCCTACACAAGAAAACTGGCACTGAGATACTTAAAAAACATTTCACCCAGCTACTGAACACACTCAACAGATATCAAGATGTATTCATCAGTGGACCGATTGCATGCTTTCGCAGAGGAAAAGAAGCCTTCAGTCGACTACTGGCATCTGTCTGTCTGACACACAAACTGAGATTTATCGATAATTTCAATGTGTAGTTTTCAAGCTGACGGACTCCACCCAAACCGTAGAGGATCTCGACTACTAACAGCAAACATCAGTCACATGCTCCTGACCACAAATCAAGTTTCTCTCCCTATCCCTGTTGTGTCTAAGCTGACTGACTCATCCCAAACAACCTCCCATGGAACAGAACAGAACATTCAAACAGCCTCCTGCAAGGACATGGGCCCTGCACAGATCTGCACCCCCCGGATGAATTCCCTTGTGATGGAACAGCTCAGTGACATAGACTTTCCCAAAGAAAAGCTACGCTAGGACAGCCACCATGCTATTTCATTGGACATACCGGTCATCATCACAAACAGAAAATGGCATGGTAAAATGCATGGTTACAAACCTGAAACTAGTGTTAGAAGTCACAGAACTATCCATATTCTTCCAACAGATTTATCTACCCCTGTTTTATCTGTTAATATCCCACAGATGAAACTGGCCCTTCTAAATGTTAGATCACTAAATAACAAAACATTTCTAGTTAATGATCTGGTCAAAGAAAACAACTTAGACTGCATCTGTCTAACAGAAACCTGGCTAAACAATGACACGGCAACAGCAACTTTGATAGAAGCGTGTCCGCCCGATTACAGCTTTCAGCAAGTTTCTAGGACATCAAAAAAGGTGGAGGAGTCGCAGCTATTTTCTCCTCTAAACTGTTGTTCAAAATCACTGAGCTAAATGAATTCACATCATATGAATATCTTGCTATAGAGCTCAAAACCGAATCAATACTTTTTGTTATTATATATCGGCCACCCAAGCACTTGCCAATATTCAAGAATTCTCTGAACTATTAAGCCTATGTGTCACTAGATATGACAAAGTAGTTTTAAACGTAGACTTAAATATCCAAGCAAATAAAAAAGCAGACCCAAGACCCTTTTGAGCTCTTAAATCTCCTCGACAGTTTCAATCTAACTCAACACATAACAGACCCAACACACCGGCACAGAAACACAGTAGATCTAGTGATAACAACTGGACTAAATATCAATAATATTTCAATAACTGATCTACCCCTCTCAGACCATCATTATATACTTTTGTATGTGGAAATTATCCTAACAAAAAACAAAAAATAATTCTTAGTCCATAGAAGATATTTAGACGATACAGCTATGATGACATTTTGCTCTATATGAGCCGACTAACCATGATTGCTCTCTGAATGAAATGGTAGAGAACCTCAATGATGCACTATTATCTGTGTTAGACTCTTGCACTGTTGCACCACTGAAAACCTAAAAGAAGTGCACAAGCAGAACCTCCCCATGGCTGAGAAATAAAAATTTTAGTGAAACGAAACGAAAATGCCGTGCAGCAGAGAGAAAATGGAGGAAAACAAAGATCACTATCCACTACAATATCTACAAAGATACACTAACCACCTATAACAAAACCATCCGTCTAGCAAGGAGAGAATATTTCTCCAACATTAATACAGAAAATGCCAGAATTTCCAGTGTTCTTTTCTCCACCATTGACCAGCTGCTAAACACTGTCCCTGCTCCACCTCCATCCTCAGCAGTTAAATGTGAAGAGCTTGTTTTGTTCTTCAAGAACAAAATAAATTTGATCAGAGCTAGTATTATTAATAGTGGGGTCGAAACTGACATCAGTAGATTCTGCAACATAACCATGACCACATTTACCTCTATCACACTTAGTGAACTTTCCAAAATTGTCAGCGAATCTAACTCCACAACCTCAGATATTGATCCTATACCCACAACATTCTTTAAGCGAGTATTTGATAGTGTCTCAGGTCCGGTGCTAGAGATTATAAACACATCCCTTAGAACTGGCGTCTTCCCAGATGCCTTCAAAACAGCTGTTGTAAAGCCCCTATTAAAGAAACCCAAATTGGATAACAGTCTACTTGCAAATTACAGACCAATATCAAACCTTCCAAGTACTCGAAAAGATAGTTTTAGTCCAATTAAATTCTTTTCTTGAAGAAAATAACATCCTGGAAGTCTCGCAGTCAGGTTTCAGGAAATATCACAGTACTGAAACTGCTCTCTCTCTTACTCTCTGCTCTCACCAAAATAATTAGCGACCTCAGACTAAACTCTGATGCAAATAAAGTCTATCCTTATCCTGTTAGATCTCAGTGCAGCATTTGATACCATTGATCACGACATCCTAATCAATAGACTGGAAAAGCTTATTGGGTTCACGGATAGTGTATTGAACTGGATGAAATCATATATCACAGGAAGGAAGTTTTATGTTAGTTTAGGAGACCATAGGTCCAAGAAACATGAGAACTGCTACGGGGTTGCTCAAGGAAGCTGCTTGGGTCCATTACTTTTTTCTCTTTATATGTTACCACTCGGCGACATAATCAGAGAACATAACATAGATTTCCATAGCTATGTGGATGACACACAACTATATATATCCACTGAACCCAACGATGCAACGGCCATCAATTCCATTACCAACTGCCTGTTGGCAATAAACAAATGGATGAATGATAACTTTCTTAAATTAAATGAAGACAAAACCGAAGTCCTACTATGTGGCCCCAAATCCAAAAGAGAGATGCTTACTAAGAATCTAGGAGGCTTAACCCCCTGTCTTAAACCAGAGGTGACGAGTCTCGGTGTAATCCTGGACTCAGATTTGAATTTCAACTCTCACATTAATAAAGTGACCAAAACAGCTTTCTTTCACCTGAGGAATATAGCAAAGGTACGACCATTCATAAACCAAAATGATGCAGAGAAGTTAATTCATGCTTTTATATCCAGCCGGCTGGACTACTGTAACGCACTTTTCACTGGTCTTCCCAAGAAAACCACTGAAAGACTACAGCTCATTCAAAATTCTGCAGCTAGATTATTAACCAAAACTAAAAGGAGAGAACACATTAGTCCTGTCCTAGTTACTTTACACTGGCTCCCCGTTACCTTCAGAATTGACTTTAAGGTCCTTTTCCTCACATACAAAGCTCTACACGGACAAGGACCTAGCTACATTGCTAACTCCCTTATAAACTACACACCAGCTAGAACACTGCGATCATCAAATGCAGGCCTATTAGAGGTCAGGTTTTTAAAAGACAACTTAAAACCTACCTTTTTACTGAAGCATTTAAGTAATTTTATCTCAGAAGGGTTTTACTACTTTTATTAGTTATATTATTGTTTTTATAATTTGCCATTTTAATTATTACTTTTATCACTTGTATTATTGTTTTTATTGATTTTATGTAAAGTACCTTGAGCTACAATTTTTGTATGAAATGTACTATATAAATAAAGTCTTACTTACTTACTTACTACTTACTATTAGCATCTGACGCGGGCTCTATCTCTGTCCTGGTTCTCCTAGACCTAAGTGCAGCTTTTGACACTGTGGATCATGAGATTCTCTTGGAACGTATGGAGAACTATGTTGGGATTTCTGGTACTTCACTTCAGTGGTTTAGATCGTATCTATCTGACGGATCACAATTTGTCCACTATGATGGCTGCTCATCCAGGAGTTCCACTTTAAAATACGGAGTACCACAGGGTTCAGTTCTAGGCCCTCTGTTATTCTCGCTTTATATGCTGCCTTTAGGAAACATAATTAGAAGCTCTGGGGTAAATTTTCACTGTTATGCAGATGATACTCAGCTATATATGTCTATAAAGCCTGGAGAAACACATTTTTCCATGGCCTGTGGTAAAAATGTGTTTCTCGGTTAAGAACTTGGATGACAGCAAATGTCCTTCTTCGCAATTCAGATAAAACAGAGATTCAAATTTTCGGTCCTAAAAAATACAGAAATAATTTATCCAATCTGACCTTAGACTTAGATGGCGTCAAAGTCTCTCAAAGCCAGCTGGTAAAAATCTAGGAGTTACAATGGACCCAGACCTTTCGTTTGAGTACCATATTAAGCAAATTACCAGAACTGCATTTTTCCATCTACGTAACATAGCCAAAATACAAAAATTCCTCTCAAAGGATGATGCTGAAATACTAATACATGCATTTGTTACATCCCGACTGGACTACTGCAATGTGTTGTTCTCTGGCCTCCCAATTACCTACTTAAAAAATTTACAGCGGGTGCAAAATGCTGCTGCTAGACTATTGACTAGAACCAGAAAGTTCGATCACATAACATCTACTCTTGTCTCTCTACACTGGCTCCCTATCCAAGCCAGAGCTGATTTCAAAGTTATATTACTAACCTACACATCTCTGCATGGATTGGCACCACCTTACCTCTCTGGTCTCCTTGCACCCTATCGCCCCACAAGGACACTTAGATCTCAAGATGCCGGCTATCTGGTGGTTCCCAAAATTAAGAAAAAAACTGCTGGAGGCAGGGCGTTCTCATATAGAGCACCTTTTCTCTGGAACAAATTACCTGTCTCAATTAAGGAGACTGATACTGTTTCGACATTCAAAATTAGGTTAAAAACGTTCTTGTTTAGTCAATTCTATGACTGTTAAATGTAAGTGTGTGTATGTACTTTCTATGTAAACCTGGGGTGTGTGTTTGTCTGTGTGTATCACATGTAACTTTTACATGTAACATCTAGATTTAGATCGATCTAACTGAACGAACACAAAAACTGAAATCCATCGCACGGCTGTTGTAACCAAACTAGTCTTTGCGTTTTTTGAAATGCCGCCCTGCATGCTGGGTACACAAGGGTGTTGACGCTGATTATCTATCTGTGCTCCGACTGCGTGATATGAGTATTAGCTTTGGTCAGCTTTGGGACAAAGCTTAAGAAACGGTTGACATTTCAAAGTAAAATTGCATGAAATTGCACAGGGTATTTCAGAATGATGTCATCCTGTTTAACTAAACAGATAATCAAAATTATGACATGCCCAAAGGCAGTGGCTGGATTCGACCCTGTATGCGCCTTGCAGGACACCGTTTCAACCCACTGAGCTACCGTCAAGGCTGAGAACATGTGGTCAGTTACTGTATATAAAAAGAAGCCTCTTCTCTTGTAGCACGCATTGTTCGATTCGGCCTAAGTTTAAACAGCTGTAATTCAATGATCTTTTGACATATCAAGGTGAAATTGCGCATGGTACTTCAGAACGATGTCATCCTGTTTAACTAAACAGGTATTCAAATTTAAGACAGGCTCAAAGACTGTGGCTGGATTTGACCCTACAACCTTATACTTTGCAGGTCACCATCCCAGCCCATTGAGCTATTCTCAGAGTTGAATGCTCTCATGTTCAGTTACTGTATAAAAAAGTAAGCTGTTTCTCCTATGGCAAGCATTGTCAGATTTGGTTCAAGCTCAAACATCTGTAATTCAGTCATATTTTCACACATCAAGGTGAAACTTTGCAGGGTACTTCAGGGGGATGTCACCTTAAAGCCTATTAGGTTTGAAAAACCATCATTCAAAATTACATTTGATTTAGTGACACAAACATATTGAGGCAATGTGGACAGTTACATAAATAGACCCCTTTCAGCCATTTTGATTCAACTGTCTTAAGTAACGTTTTTAAATACATCAATGATACATATCTGTACAAAATTTCAAGTCAATTTGAACTTTTGTTTAAGAGGAGATCGATTTTGAAGGTTTTCCCAAATTATCATTGTACAGGAAGATCCATCATGGCGGACCTTATGGGTTTTTTGTTCCCCATGAGAAATAAGGCATGTACACCAAGTTTCAGAAGAATTTGAGCTATGGGGTGGAAATGCCATCACTTTGAAAATCGGACTTTAGGGCGTGGCCTGTGGCGCCCCTTACAGTCGTAGGTGTCCCATATTTGGTGTGGGGGTACCCACTCGGATGTATTATCAATGTGCCAAATTAGAACATTTGTGACCAATAACATGTTGAGTTATTGTGGCGCAAGGAGAAGCAGATTAATAATAATAATAACTAGAGAGGGTACAATTTCTGGGGAAATTGTAGGGTGTGCTTGCTTGCGTCGGTTGCACAGGGGTCCGTTTTTGAATGACATTTTTACAACTGATTTATGTATATTTTATATGAAAATGCATACTTATTATTTATAAAGATTAAATAGATTTAAAGGCATTTTTTTTTGCTGCTCATTTACAACTGAAACTACGAGTGAAGTGTAGAATGAAATAGATGTCTTCTCATTTCCCCTGCATGAGGCAGCCTCATCGTTGAATCAAAACGAATAAATTTGGCAGACCGGTGTAAAAATTGACCTAATCTCTATGACTTAAACGTCATTTTAAGTTTTTCCCTTCTCGTGATATTTTCAGGCATGTAGCCTACTCATTGCATTCATTCATTAATAAAGAACCCCCTTTGAAGATTATTCTACGACGTTACCTGGCAGTAGAAGATGGAATCGCGATTCAGACAGTCCCATCTGCTAACTGAAAATATGCCCCCCAAAACGTAAATAAGCTTGACATTTATTTAGTGGAAAATCGCTCATTCATAAAAAGCTCACTGATAGCGATCATTGTCAGTAACAACGCAAAATGCGATATAGCCCTGTGTGGAGAAGCTGCCCCGGTAAATTGTACTACTACGGTACAGTACTAGTAGACTACTGCTGTGTTCGTCTTGGTAGCGATTGCGTTGGTTGAATTGGATTTAACGTTCCGTTGTACGGTTTAGGCTGAAATTAATTATTTTCATGAACAGATTGGCAACGTTTAGGCTGTGGCAATAAAGTTCAGGTTAGTAGTTAGATAGACTTTTGATTAAGTAAGGGAAGTGCCGAACATGTTCTGTCGCCGTTTGACTTCCTACAGCTGTGTAGATGTTTTTGTAGTGTCTCGCGTAGGCTACAGCATTGCAGTGAGCAACACTGGTTTGAAACCACAGGTAATGATAATTTCACCCACAAATCGTTTACTTGTAATGTAATGTCATAATAAATCCTACAACGAAAATGTATTTGTGAGGAATGTTTATTTTAAAGATTGAAAACAGATGCATCATAGACCACTGTAGTATGTGTTGCCCGGGCAACAGAGGCTAATGTCATGATGCTAATGCTTCAGTGAAATAGTAGACTACCGTTTCCAAAAGTAGATGTGGGCCTACTTCCTTAATAATATCAGCTAATATTGTACATTACATTTCATAATTGTGTTTCACATCACAAAGTAAAATGAGTAAATAGTTATCACCCTGGCGTCTTTGCTTGTGGCGTTCCTGCAGCTGCTTTGCAGTAAAGCTATAGTTAGCCTAGCTATCCCCCAAGTTAACAGATGTGAAACGAATGTTCTGCTACAGGTAGTCACGCGTGTTTTCGTGACGTTAGTGACGTAGTGACGTTAGTAACGTCAGTGACTGTGGCTAGCAAATTAGCCACCGTTAGCTTCACTTTTCACCACAAAAACGCAATTTCTACTTAAACCATGCAACGGAACGTAAATAAAAATACAATCAACGCAATCGCTACCAAGACGAACCTTTTGACACCGCCGTTGTGTATGTAGTCCAAATATTGACTGATCCTTAGGGGGGCGAAAATAAATAATAAATAAATAAATATATATGTGAGAGAACAAAGGTTGTGCTCTCGCCGAAGGCTTGAGCACACCCAATAAATATAGCTGCAAGCAGCGATGCAGGTTCCTCCGCAAAATAGCAAAATATTATAAACATGTACACTGTAGAAGATCGAGAGTTGGACAACAAGGGAGCAAAACTACTTCATGTTTGGCCAACAACAGGCTGAATGGGGATTTGAACTCATGAGCATAAGGTTAAAAGTCAGTCTCTCTATCCTCTCTGCTACACACCAACTGTTGAGATTGTATGAATAGAAAGGGCATCGTATTAGCTTTGGTCAGCTTTGGGACAAAGGTTAAGAAACTGTTGACATTTCAAGGTCAAATTGCATGAAATTGTGCATGGTATTTCAGAATGATGTCATCCTGTTTAACTAAACAGATAATCAAAATTATGACAGGCCAAAAGATAATGGCTGGATTCCAACCAACTACCTTATACTTTACAGGTCACCATGCCAGCCCATTGAGCTATTCTCAGTTTTGAATATTGTCATGTTCAGTTACTGTATAAAAAAGTAAGGTGTTTCTCCTGTGGTAAGCGTTGTTAGATTCATCCAATGTTGAAACAGCTTTAATTCAATCATATTTTGACATACCAAGGTGAAATTGTTTGTGGTACTTCAGAAAGATGTCATTCTGTTGAACTAAACAGATAATCAAAATTATGACAGGCCAAAAGACTATGGCTGGATTCCAACCTACGACCTTATACTTTACAGGTCACCATCCCAGCCCATTGAGCTATTCTCAGTGTTGAATATTGTTATGTTCAGTTACTGTATAAAAAAGTACGCTTTTTCTCCTGTGGTAAGCGTTGTTAGATTCAGCCTAAGTTGAAACTGCTTGTACATTTCCTATAAAAACGGGACAACGGGATGACTGGGTTGCTGCTGTAAAGAATAACTTTCTCATCGTTTTTTTAAACAGGTTGTTTGGAGTGCCATAACTTGTCATGGAAGGGAATTTTAAATCATGCCTAGCATCAGTGGAAATGTGTCCTGGCTTAGGTTACTGAAATGAATTTGTGCAACAGGCAAGGGATCCACCTGAACAATCAATTTACTTCATTAGAGATAACCATTAGAGTTATCTCTACCATGCGTAGACTACAAGTAGCTAGCTACTGTGGTGAACCTGGGTTGTTTTGCAGTGGTTTACACAGTCTCGCTAAACAGATGATCAGAGTGTTGTGATGGGCTCAAATAAACACGCATTGCTATGTTTTTACAACCGGAGGATTGATCGGAAGACTAGAAACCGTTTTGTCAGAATAAAAAACGATGCCCCTTACTGGTTTTGAACTTTCAACCCTTTGCTTACCAGCACAACATCTCAGCCAATTGAGCCATTCCCAGACATTGATTACACAAAACTGGATAACAAAAAAAGATGTTTCTCCAATGGCGAGCATTGTCAGATTTGATCGAAGTTCAAACAGCTGTAATTCTGTCATATTGTGACATATCAAGATGAAACTTTGCATGGTAGTTCAGGGGCATGTCACCTTAAAGCCTATTAAGTTTGAATAATAATCAAATTCAATAATACATTTTATTTAGTGACACAAACATATTGAGGACATTTACATAAATACACCCCTTTCAGCCATTTTGTATTTGATTCAATTGCCTTAAGAAACATTTGTAAATACGTCAATGTTACATATCTGTACACAATTCAAGTCAATTAGATCTTTGGTTCAAGAGAAGAGGAATTTTTAAGGTTTTCCAAAATTATCACTTTACAGGAAAATCCATCATGGCGGACCTTATGGGTCCTTGAGGCATTTTTGTTCCTCATGAAAAATGAGGCATGCACACCAAGATTCAGAAGAATTGGAGCAATGGGGTGGGAATGCCATCACTTTGAAAATGTGACTTTTGGGCATGGCCTGTGGCGCCCCCTATAGTCTGATGTGGCCCATATTTGGTGTGGGGGTACCCACACGGATGTAATATCAATGTGCCAAATTAGAAAATGTATGATTAGGGACTTTTTGAGATATTGGGGTGCAAGGAGAAGAAAAATAAGAATAAGAATACCAACAATAACAATAGGTTCCCTCCTACCGGAGGAACCCTAATAATTATAATAATAATACCAACAATTACAATAGGGCTCCTCCTGACGGAGGAATCATAATAATTTTATTTTAACCTTCGCAATGTGGGGGGTCTGAGAAAATGCTTCACTTTGTTTTTGTATGCGGTAAAGTTGTCGCAATACGACCGTGGGTCACAATGACTGATGGTCAGAATGACCCATCAGTAAAATTGCTCAGCATGACTAAGAATATATCATTATTATATTACGCGTGCATATGTAATCCAAATCCAATTATTACTATTCTGGCTGACAGTGTATGGACAGCTGCCCCATATTTCCAGATTTCCAATTAACATAGTCTGCCTCCACAGATCCAGAGGGGGCTTGGACAGTGACAGACTGTGGCTGTGCCAAGGGTTGTCACAGCCTCACTTTGAGAAAGCATGCCCTAGTGGGAACATTAGGGGAGACTGTTGGGCAACAGCATCTAATCATCTTCTTGGGAAAGGGCAACATTTGGGACACTGTCATATAGGGGCAGCATAAAGGGCACTTCATAACAGCACCCTTTTCCATTGGAAGTAAGGGCATGGGAACAGTCCAATTTAGACCATTGTAAGGGCACCTTATAGGGTACTGCATTATATTTTCTCTACTATAAAGGAACTCATGAAGACATGTTTTTACATTTATAGAGGGCACACTGCCAGTTATTGCATGGGGCATCCTGTGCACTCAAGCATATTTCACAATGTGAATGGCAGACAGTAGGGCACTTGGTCTTGGTAATTTTTCCCACTCTTGAGGGCATTTTAGAAACACTTTTTCAACCATGGGGGCACCAGCCCCACAATTAAATATATCTAGATAAACTATGCTGGGCCTGCTGAACCTATACTTCTTCCACAGATACTGGTCAGGGAAGCATTACTTCTGTCTCTGAAGACCCTTGGGACTGGTGGGATAAACACTCTTTGTATAATCTGAGCACCTTCATCCACCACAGGGTTGTCAAAGAACGGATACGCTATAATTGATTGTAACTTGTATCGACGCTCTGCTTAGTTTCTAAGGCCTTATTTTATGTAAATTAACCAATGGCTTTTGAAAACAGTTAAAGTGACATTATTTCTTAACTTGTTTATTTAAATTAATATATTTTTTGGAGATAAAGTAAACACGTAAATCATTCATGTCTGCACTTCAAAAAGTCAGAATTTACGTTTCCGAACACGGACTAAAGTGCTTTGCACGCAGGAATTTACTTGACGGAACTGTCTTTTGAGTTTCCCCCTGTTTGAAATTATTTGCAACACATTTTAGTTTAGCCTGACACGGATCGGGCTAGTTCCGAAGTATAAGTTACCTTGGTTACGTAGCTAGAACTAGAATAAGGCCACGTTTACACATAGCCAGGGCCCCGTTCATCGTAAGGGTTGAAGCTAAGTTAATCAATTGTCCCTTTAGCCCGTTAACATTAGCGAGATGAGTGAGAACAGCAAATATCGGTTCGTCAACGGCTGATCCGCATCCAAATCATGTGGTTAATTTCAATCAGGCTAAACTTATCAGGGAAATTGCACGTGCACGTCCTACTTCAAAAGGCAGGAAAGGTCGATCACCAAAACCGTGATTTTCTAACGGTATGATGGCGGAAAAGACCAAAGAGAGAGCGGTGATAGGCTATTCTCGCCATCCGAGCAAACTATTATAATGAGTCTCTAGACAATAAGCATGTTATCATGGCTAAGTCAAACACCGCCACCGCTGCCAGAGCAAGACAAGCAGCTTGGGAAAAAATTGCCGATAAGCTAAATGCGAAAGTTTTGGGGAAATGTATAGGCTCATCTTAAGTGCCTCATTACCCCAATTAATCAGATCACATTTCTTTAATTGTGCCTGCTGGTATAGGCTTAATGGAAATCGAATGAGATCTTGCTAGCGAAAATAATGATCTCAACTCTTTCAGAATAAGTAGGCTAGATATTCTTGATCTATTCTAGATCTAATTGATACGAATTCATAGACACTTATGAGGATATATGTAGGCTACTGCGCTTATATCATGTACTATATATGTGTATGTAGGCCTATGTGTAAATCCCTCTTTGATTTCATTGACTGGGACATGGCCAGGGAATATGATGAATTGATTCATCAGCTGGTTAAGCGTAAAAAGTACACTGTTCTTACAGCAACGCATCTGCGGCTTTGCCAATGTTTTCTGCATCGCCTATACTGTATAAAAATGTAGCCTATATCTGACGCAAAAAAACCTCAAGGCTATGCAGTCTGAAGCACAGTTAAAGTTTCAAGTAGGCTAGCTTTATTGTCAATTTCTTCACGTCAAGACATAAAAAGGAATCGATATGACGTTTCCCACTCTCCCACAGTGAAACATATAAAAAGCACAGGCACAACAGCTAAGACAAGACATTTCCTAAAACATAGCGTTACATATTCACATACAGCAGCATAAGCTCATAAAGCATAAAGCTTGCTGCGGCGTGTGATATTTGCAATGTTCGGCCCGAGAAGGTCTTGTAAATAAATGAGTCCTTGTCGGCTGAATCGATATCGCTCAAACAAGAACTCATCCGTGTGAAATAAAGGATCTTTGGCAATCGCGAAGAACTCTATTGGTATGGAAAGCTAATCGAACTAAAATATAGCTCCTTGGTCAACTGGGTCTCTCAAAAAGGGAGCTGCAATGTTATTTTCCGGGGGTGTGGCAAGCTTATCCTGCTACACTTACGTTAGCCTGCTCTGGAGCAGGTTAGTGCTAATTGATATGTTACTATGGTGATTTATCGAAAGTTGCTTCCACGAACCAAAAAGAGGGGCGTTTTTTATGCCTGAAAATTAGCTCGCTAAACCGCTTAGCGAGCTACGACGAATACCCCCCAGGTATTTACAGAAACAAATATTTCTGCCCCTCCATTAAAAAAAATTACGTACACAAGATCGTTTTCAAAAATGTTTCTGTTTACATTAACCCGCATAAATACTCCCCCGAGCGCTATCATAACTATGCCAAACCTGCAGTGTAACGAGAAGGATAAAGCCATGCAAACCAATCAGAATTCTCAAAATCAACAACAACTACGAATAACACGATCAACTTCCTTTTCCTTTCAATAGTAAATATGGCAGGTTCATTTGTTTGGATGATTCACAAATAAATGTAACGCTTTGCACAAATGTATTTCGTGAGTCACAAATGTAACGCGATTCACAAATAAATTACCCCATTACATTACTACAAACATAGGACGCTCACATGATGTGATGCATTTTTTGTCGCATACTGTGACGTTTGAGAACCTAAAACTCAGTTTAACCTAGTGCACACTGTTGTATCATGAGAGGCTAGACCACTGTGTGGGGTGTAGGGCGGTGCGTAACAACCGGACAGAGCAGGGCCCCGTTCGTCGTAAGGGTTGAAGCTAAGTTAATCAATTGTCCCTTTAGCCCGCTAACATTAGCGAGATGAGTGAGAACAGCAAATATCGGTTCGTCAACGGCTGATCCGCATCCAAATCATGTGGTTAATTTCAATCAGGCTAAACTTATCAGGGAAATTGCACGTGCACGTCCTACTTCAAAAGGCAGGAAAGGTCGATCACCAAAACCGTGATTTTCTAACGGTATGATGGCGGAAAAGACGAAAGAGAGAGCGGTGATAGGCTATTCTCGCCATCCGAGCAAACTATTATAATGAGTCTGTCTCTGCGAAGACAATAAACATATTATCATGCCTAAGTCAAACACCGCCGCTGCCAGAGCAAGACAAGCAGCTTGGCAAAATTTCCGATAAGCTATAAATGCGAAAGTTTTGGGGAAATGTATAGGCTCATCTTAAGTGCCTCATTACCCCAATCAGATCACATTTCTTTAAATGTGCCTGCTGGCAGTAGGCTTAATGGACATTTTCAGAATAAGTAGGCTAGATAAAAACAAGGCCAAAGAGTATCTAATTGATACGAATTCATAGACACTTATGAGGATATATGTAGGCTAATGAGCTTATATCATGTACTATATATGTGTATATGCATGTAGGCCTATGTGTAAATCCCTCTTTGATTTCATTGACTGGGACATGGCCAGGGAATATGATGAGTTGATTCATCAGCTGGTTAAGCGCCAAGTACACTTTTCTTACAGCAACGCATGCTGCGGCTTTGCCAATGTTTTCTGCATCGCCTATACTGTATAAAAATTTAGCCTATACCTGACGCTAAAAACCTCAAGGCTATGCAGAGTCTGAAGCACAGTTAAAGTTTATTGTCAATTTCTTCACATGCCAAGACATAAAAAGGAATCGATATGACGTTTCCCACTCTCCCACAGTGAAACATATAAAAAGCACAGGCACAACAGATAAGACAAGACATTTCCTAAAACATAGCGTTACATATTCACATACAGCAGCATAAGCTCATAACGCTTGCTGCGGCGTATGATATTTGCAATGTACGGCCCGAGAAGGTCTTGCAAATAAATGAATCCTTGTCCGCTGAATCGATATCGCTCAAACAAGAACTCATCCGTGTGAAATAAAGGATCTTGGCAATCGCGAAGAACTCTATTGGTATGGAAAGCAAATCGAACTAAAATATAGCTCCTTGGTCAACTGGGTCTCTCAAAAAGGGAGCTGCCATGTTATTTTCCGGGGGTGTGGCAAGCTTATCCAGCTACACTTACGTTAGCCTGCTCTGGAGCAGGTTAGTGCTAATTGATATGTTACTATGGTGATTTATCGAAAGTTGCTTCCACGAACCAAAAAGAGGGGCGTTTTTTATCTTAGCCTGAAAATTAGCTCGCTAAACCGCTTAGCGAGCTACGACGAATACCCCCCAGGAAAAAGTGGGTTCAAAACAAGGCGTACGGTTTATTTACCAACAGAAAAACTTCGGTCCGGAAGCAAAACATAAAAATTATGTTTAACACAAAAAGTTGCTCCTCGGCTTGGATCCTACCAGGTATCTTCAACTCAAGGTTCTTCTGGCGTTGACCTCTTTGTGCCAGGTACGCTCTCTCCCTTTTGGTGGGTCCGGCCTTTTGTTCTCTCTCCCTCCCCCACCTGAGCTCCCGCCTCAATCAGGGGATGGAGGTAGGTGCACCTGGTGGCATGGTGCCTTCTGGGAGGTGTAGTCCTCTCGGCAGCCATCTAACCCTAACCCTCTGTTTTCGTGTAAATGAAAGGCCAAACCGCATGAAAATATATGTTTTTCCTCCGTGTAAACGGGGCCTAAGCCACCTTAATGGAACGGAACTCTCGCTAAAGTAAGTGAGACTTGGCGAAATAAGTCTCGCTTTTTCTTAATCGACGTTGATGGAACACCCCCCAGAAGGCCAGGGTGATACTCTATACCAAAACAAGTGAGCCAAGAAACCACATCAACCTCACAGTCCATGTCAACTTGCAGTTCCTCTGCCATCATCTCACCATGTGGCAAGTCATCAAGCTCAACGTTTTTTACGGGTCCACAGTCAATACTTTTAAAGGGCATAGTTTCCCAATGGTATGCTACAGCCATATGATGTTTTTTGGCTAAGGACTTTGTCAGATTTTTTAAACTCTATTGTGTTTTTGAAAAACCTATGTTTGGCCTCAAATCTCATTGTCCAGACATGAAGAACTGGGCCTATTTTTCGAATCCATCTCGGATAATGAATCATAAAATTATGTTTCGGAGTCAGGTGGCTGAGCGGTTAGAGAATCGGGCTAGTAATCAGAAGGTCGCTGGTTTGATTCCTGGCTGTGTCAAATGACATTGTGTCCTTGGGCAAGGCACTTCACCCTACTTGCCTCGGGGGGAATGTCCCTTTACTTACTGTAATTCGCTCTGGATAAGAGCATCTGCTAAAATGACTAAAAAATGTTTAGGGATTAATTTGCGATGTGGATAAAGCTCTTATAATAATGGGTTGGGATAATAAGGGATGGGTATCGAGAACCGGTTCTTGTTTAGAACCGGTTCCCAGTGAATTGATTCCTTGGAATCGTTAGCAAAATTCCTTAACGATTCTGTTAACGATTCTCTGTGCCGTTAAACAATTAACCACCAGATCCTGCTCGCCAGACTTTCTGAGATGGGCATCACTGGCACTGCACTCCAGTGGATCTCATCCTACCTGTCGGGAAGATCCTACCAGGTTTCCTGGGGAGGCAAACTGTCAGGCCCTCGCCAGCTCTCCACTGGTGTCCCACAGGGCTCCGTCCTTGGACCCCTCCTCTTCTCTCTGTATACCACCTCACTTGGACCAATCATCACCTCCCATGGCTTCTCCTACCACTGCTACGCTGACGACACGCAGCTGTACCTGTCGTTCCCCCCGACCGATCCGGGGATCTCAGCTAGGATTGAGGCCTGCCTCACAGACATCTCCGCCTGGATGATCGAGCACCACCTCCAGCTGAACCTCGCCAAAACAGAACTTCTCATCATCCCGGCTAAACCCTCCATCTCCCACGATCTCTCAATCACCCTGGGATCTGCGACGGTGACTCCTTCATCCTCTGCCAGGAACCTTGGGGTTACCATGGACGACAAGCTCTCCCTCACGGCCCACATTGCTGCGGTCTCCCGGTCGTGTAGATTCCCCTTCTACAACATCCGGAAGATCAGGAGATACCTGTCTGAGCACTCCACCCAGCTGCTAGTCCAAGCACTTGTCCTTTCCAAGTTGGACTATTGCAACTCGCTGCTCGCTGGTCTCCCAGCATGTGCAACCCGCCCTCTTCAGAGGATTCAGAACGCAGCGGCCCGCCTGGTCTACAATCTACCCAGACGCTCCCATGTTACCCCGCTCCTCATCTCTCTCCACTGGCTACCTATCATGGCCCGTATCAGATTCAAGACCCTGGTATTGACCTTCCGAGCAGTGAACGGGACTGCACCCGTCTACATCAAGTCTCTCCTGCAGCCTTACACCCCCACCCGTCACCTACGGTCTTCTTCAGACAACCGCCTGGTGGTCCCACCGCTCAAGACCGCCCGGTCCCAACACAAGCTCTTCTCCTGTCTGGCCCCCCAGTGGTGGAATCAACTCCCCACCTCCATCAGAGACACTGACTGTCTCTCCACCTTCAAGAAAAGGCTCAAGACGCACTTGTTCCGGGAGTACAACGGTACTTAGGAATGGTTCGCTTGACCCGATGTTAGTTTCCTCAAGGATCACAATGACTCTTGCTCAGAGACTTGTTGCTCTTGTGGTTAGTGGTAACTGATTTAAATTTTTTGTACTCGCTGTGATATATTGTTTTTATTATTGTTGCTTGTTTTTTCCACAGGTACACTTGCACGTATAGCGGTTCATGTTGTTTAATTGTAACTTGTTTAACTACATGCTCTTATGGTTCTTCCCTTTGGCACTGCCAAGGACAAGAGCAGACTGCAGCGTATCATCCGCACTGCTGAGAAGGTGATTGGCTGCAATCTGCCTACCCTCGAGGACCTGCACACCCCGAGGACCCTGAGGCGAGCGAGGAAGATTGTGGACGACTCCTCCCACCCTGGACACTCCCTGTTTCAGTCACTCCCCTCCGGCAGAAGGCTGCGGTCCATCAGGACCAATACCTCACGCCACAAGGCGTTGGCCTCTTCAACAAGGCCAAGGGACCACACTGACTCTCATGACTTCTTGCTTAAAACACACTGCTTTTTGCACTGCATTACAATAATGGTATCTTGTGCATTTGTATTTTTTGTAATTTTTATATTGTAATTTACGGCAACTTATATTTTATTTTATTGTATATTTAACTCTATTCTAATCCCACTTAGTACTGCTAGTTTATGTACCCTTAGTATAGATAGTCCACATATTTAAATTTTAGGTATATGTTTATTGTATGCACCTTCCTGCCAAAGCAAATTCCTTGTCTGTGCAAACTTTCATGGCAAATAAATCCCATTCTGATTCTGATTACTTTGGTTGTTCACAATGTGTGCTTCATGTTTTGGCTACTCGCAATGTTTTGTGGCTATCTTGTTGTTATGATCAGTGACCTATGCACTTTGTAAAGCTCTCTCTTGGAAGTCGCTTTGGATAAAAGCGTCTGCTAAATGAATAAATGTAAATGTAAAATGCTAAGTTTAATAATGGATTAAAAATCGATATGCTCAGTTTAATAATGGGACACGCGAACGTCTGTCTGAATAAACTATAAAAGTTCGCGCATACAGACTGCAGCAAACATGGCAACTAGGAAGAAGCGTTCTAAAGTTTGGTTGTATTTCACACGACAAAATGACAACAACGCCACTTGTAACGCGTGTAAAAAGTCTATTTCGTCGAAGGGAGGAAATACTACAAATATGAAGAAGCATTTGAACACACAGCATGGAATGAAGTTACTGGAATGTGTTCGATGCATGCAGCAGCGCAGCTAACGTTCGCGCTTCATCTCTAACTATCTAAGGTAGAACTAAACTGCTCAAAAGTGATCACAACCACTTGTTACTGTGTGAAGCAATTTGCCTTTATTGTGTTTGCAACAGAAGCAGCAAGTCTCCAATGTGCATTTCCTTCTTGTACAACATCTCCAAATATCAAGGGCATGTTCCGGATTAAGCAAAATGTTTGAATAGCATTTAGACCTATTGTGTTGCCAGTGTGATCCAAGTTGATTCTGGTTGGACGATTTTTTCGCTCAACAAAGCCATAGTTGTAGGAGTAAATTCTATTACATACATCCATCTTTGATATGATGTTGTTATCTGAAAGGTAACCAAAAAGCAACTTCAACTCAAACTGCCCTACTCCTTCCAAAATGTCATGCATAATGTCCACAGCATAATTGTCAGATACATTATAGTACTGCAGATCATTGAATAAACATGTTTTTCTAACCGCAAATGATGAAGACAGTGTGGGGTTGACCATTAGGTCATTACAATTCTGAGCATGCAGTACCTTATCACGCAATGTTATGTTTGGATCATCACTTAAACCTTCTGTGCAGTTTGTTTGTCTACACAACAGTAGTGGCAATAATAGTTTGCGCTAAATGACTCCAGATACCCAAGGATTGTGTGCAATCCTAAATTTTCCCCAGTTACTTGTGCAATTGTCCCATGAACTGGTTCATCAGAGAAAGGAACTTGAATTCCTGCACATTCAAGGACTTTCTATGTGCGTATGTGAAGCCCTCTGTGACATGCTTGCGTGTAAAAAGGGCTATACAAATAAATGTTGATTTGATTTCAGATCAGATACAAAAGGCTCTAAGATAGTATCAAATCCATACTTCTTCATGTCTTAAGTATGAAAAAGTGCCAAAAGATGAATATTCATAAGAGCAGAGTTTATCTTTGGAGGTTCCTTAAAACAAAGTATATACCTCCAACCTTATGGATACTACGCTTGGATCCTAGTGGATTAGCTGTTTCAAAATCATCATAGAATATTTGTATTTGGAGAGAATTCAGTGATTTAGAGAAGAGAGGGTGATTTCTAAAATAGCTATCATCACAGAAATCTTTGTAAACTCCAGTCTCCTCACAAGGCTGCACAAAATGATCACAGATATCTTGGTTGGTGAATATGAACTTTAAAGTTTCTAAAAGAGGAATGTACACAAATGTGTCTGTTACAGGAACTTGATCATATGTGCCGGTAGTTCGATTCCTTCTGGTGTCATACTTCACTCCTAGGGCAACCTCAACAGGCTCTACAATACTCCACTTTTTACTAAAATGTTTTCTCCATTTTGTCTCTGTGTCCATTTTACTGAATGGATTTTCAAGCCTGTCAAAATAATCATCAAATTTTGCTTTCATGTCCTCATCATTAGGGAGTAATTTTGCAACACCTTCTTTGACATTTGAATGTAATTCCTCTACAAGCTCCTCCATATTTTCAACAACAGACTTGATGACATTCGTTGCTACACAACAACACCACCCATGAAGCTTTGCAATAAGGGATGCACACATTTCTTGGGTATGATGCCTGGTCTCTCGACAGGTTTGAGAATTCTGTGGGTGCTCTGGCATTTGTTGACCAGATACATCAACTGAGGGAGTGGCAGTTTCGTTATCAATTTGATCTAGAGTTTCAGTGCTGTGTTTCCTATTGAGATGTTTCCTAAAGCCTGAAATAGTGCAAAATCTCTGGTGGCAGCCTTCCTGGTCACACAACATTTGAAACCTTTTACCAGGATAAAAGGCACGTGAAAGCTTGAGATGACAGAGCAAATTTGGAATGGTCACAAAAGTGGCCTTACAAACAAAGCATCTAAACATTAAAAAAAATCATGTATTGCCAGGATACTCAGTTGAGGAGCTTAGCCCTAAGGTCCTTTACTCTAGGAGTTTCGTGAGAAAGACCTACATCGATGTTGTAGATGGTGGTCTGCACAAATGTGTACAGCCCATTTAAGGGCGGGTCATATGAGATTCCAAACACATAATGTGCAAGTTAATCGAAGGCTGACACGGAAGACTTGGCCTTGCAGGGAAGAAGCTCACCATCCAACGCAATGTAGTACTCATGGATGCTGTTTCTTGCTGTCCCAACTGCTAGGATGTAAGGCTGCTTGCGCTGGTCAGGACCGGTGTGCTCCTGAAGGCTGCGACATGACTGAAATAAAGGAAACTAGAGAGGGTACAATTTCTGGGGAAATTGTAGGGTGTGCTTGCTTGCGTCGGTTGCACAGGGGTCCGTTTTTGAATGACATTTTTACAACTGATATTTCTGTATATTTTATATAAAAATGCATACTTATTATTTATAAAGATGACATAGATTTAAAAGCATTTTTTTTTTGCTGCTCATTTACAACTGAAAATACGAGTGAAGTGTAGAATGAAATAGATGTCTTCTCATTTCCCCTGCAAGAGGCAGCCTCATCGTTGAAACAAAACGAATAAATTGGGCAGACCGGTGTAAAAATTGACCTAATCTCTATGACTTAAACGTCATTTTAAGTTTTTCCCTTCTCATGATATTTTCAGGCATTTAGCCTACTCATTGCATTCATTCATTAATAAAGAACCCCCTTTGAAGATTATTCTACGACGTTACCCGGCAGTAGAAGATGGAATCGCGATTCAAACAGTACCATCTGCTAACTGAAAATATGCCCCCCAAAACGTAAATAAGCTTCACATTTATTTAGTGGAAAATCGCTCATTCATAAAAAGCTCAGTGGTAGCGATCATTGTCAGTAACAACGCAAAATGCGATATAGCCCTGTGTGGAGAAGCTGCCCCGGTAAATTGTACTACTACGGTACAGTACTAGACTACTGCTGTGTTCGTCTTGGTAGCGATTGCGTTGGTTGAATTGGATTTAACGTTCCGTTGTACGGTTTAAGCTGAAATTAATTATTTTCACGAACAGATTGACAACGTTTAGGCTGTGGCAATGAAGTTCAGGTTAGTAGTTAGATAGACTTTTGATTTAAGTAAGGGGAGTACCGAACATGTTCTGTCGCCGTTTGACTTCCTAAACAGCTGTTTAGTGTAGATGTTTTTGTACAGTAGTGTGTCTCGCGTAAGCTACAGCGTTGCAGTGAGCTACACTGGTTTGAAACCACAGGTAATGGTAATTTCACCAACAAATCGTTTTCTAATGTCAGAATAAATCCTACAACGAAAATGTATATGTGAGGAATGTTTATTTTAACGATTGAAAACAGATAACGCTACATCATAGACCACTGTAGTATGTGTTGCCCGGGCAACACAGGCTAATGTCATGATGCTAATACTTCAGTGAAATAGTAGACTAATGTTTCCGAAAGTAGATGTACTTCCTTAATAATATCAGCTTATATTGTACATTACACATCACAATTGTGTGTCATATCACAAAGTAAAATGAGTAAATAGTTATCACCCTGGCCTCTTTTCTTGTGGCGTTTCTGCAGCTGCCTTGCAGTAAAGCTATAGCTAGCCTAGCTATCCCCCAAGTTAACAGATGCTAAACGAATGTTCTGGCAAAGGTAGTCACGCGTGTTTTCGTGACGTTAGTGACACAGTGACGTTAGTAACGTCAGTGACTGTGGCTAGCAAATTAGCCACCGTTAGCTTCACTTTTCGCCACAAAAACTTAACTTAAGCTTAAACCATGCAACGGAACGTAAATTCCAATAGAAGCAACTCAATCGCTACCAAGACGACACTTTTGACACCTACGTTGTCTATGTAGGCCAAATATTGACTGAGTTTTAGGGGGGCAAAAAGAAATAAAAATAATAATATATATGTGAGAGAACAAAGGTTGTGCTCTCGCCGAAGGCTTGAGCACACCCAAATATAACAAAACTGTACATGACACTTAATGGTGGATAAAAGTCGAAAAACCAATCATGGCACACTGACCTTGTGAAACTTGACTAAATGGTCCACGGATTCACGAACACTGATCTTCACAGCTCCCTTCTTTCCTCCTGGTGGTGGTGGCAGGTAGACCAGCAGCAACAATTAAGCCATGTCACTATCCCAACCTGATAAGTACAGAGGAGAGGGGCAGGGGGCACCTTCTGTCAGCATGAAATACACCAGATACATTGCATACACCAATATTAATATTGTAAAAGGTTATTATCGTTAATAAGTACAAAACAAAAACAATTAGGATACATTTAATGCATTAGTCAGCATTAGAAATAATAACCATTTTAGTCATTTAGCAGACGCTCTTATCCAGAGCGACTTACAGTAAGTACAGGGACATTCTCCCCGAGGCAAGTAGGGTGAAGTGCCTTGCCCAAGGACACAACATCATCTGGCACGGCCGGGAATCGAACTGGCAACCTTCTGATCACAAGCCCGCTTCCCTAACCGCTCAGCCACCTGACTCCCAACCAGCTGGACACAAGGTTAAATCTCATTCAATAATTTACCTGGGACCTCTTCATCTTCATCTGGGTTTTCCTCTGCAGACTTGATGAGGTTGTCCAGCATTGGTGTCTTGCTGATGGTTTTGGCTTGCTGTATCACCTTTGTCTTTAAGAATGCTCCCCATTTCTCAAGAAGTTTTGATGAAGTCTCAGCTCCAAACAACAGTTCAAAGTCTTGCAGCACCTAAAGGGGAGGATCCAAGTGTGGTATATTTGATAAAGATGGTTGTAAAAGGTGGTGAGCATTTTCATTTATGCACAGCTGTACTAGATAAAAAATATTTACTATAAAAATCTGAAACTTACCAGGCATTTTGTGTCATGGAACCTTGGGAATACCATAAGCACTGTGCTGCATTTCTCAGGATCGTGGACCAACTTTTGCCTGTGCTGGAAAGTTTCTCTAATTTTCAAGATTATCTGTTGTTTGTCTGTGCTGTGTTTGAGTAGAGATATGGCCTCCAGACACTGGTCTCCCTCCAGCTGCTGCTCTACAGTCACTTATCTATCCAATTCTGGTCCGTTCTCATATAGAGCACCTCTTCTCTGGAACAAATTACCTGTCTCAATTAAGGAGTCTGATACTGTTTCGACATTTAAAATTAGGTTAAAAACGTTATTGTTTAGTCAATTCTACGACTGTTAAAGGTAAGTATGTTACTAGTTGGAGGCAACGGGGGACGGGTTGTTTCCATCCTTATTCTATAAGTATAACTTATTTTAGAGTTCTCTTCCCCTGAAACAGATTTCATGTTCCAACCAAGGGGGGCTGTCGCTGTCTTGGTGTGTGGGGCTGCATCAAATACCCCTTTTTTGCTCTGTTAAATTGCTGCACCAGTCCACACTTGACCGGTGGGGATCTCATTCTATTATGACTGTAACTGTTAGCTGCTCCTTGCATTCTCTAATACCTGCTCTCCTCTCTCTGTTCCCCCCCCCCACACACATCCCTTGTGTTGTGGGGGGTTTGAGTTGTCAGCACCTGCCTGGTCGTCGGTCGGCCAACGCTGGACCGGGTCGCGAGTCTCCCGGTCCTGTCCTACATCTATAAAGTTGAACAATGGATTTTGGTGTTTCAAAACCCATCGACACTGTATGACTATGTTTAGCCTGTGTTCTGCTCCTCTCTCTCACCAACCGTCTCTGGAGGAGGGGATCCCTCTCTGAATTGCTCCTCCCAAGGTTTCTTCCATTTTTTCTCCTGTTGACAGTTTTTCTGGGAGTTTTTCCTTGTCTTCCTTGAGGGTTTAGGTTGATTGAGGGGCAGTTCTATGGGCGTATGTGAAGCCCTCTGTGACATACTTGCATGTAAAAAGGGCTATACAAATAAATTTGATTTGATTTGGTCCGCTGCCGTCTAAGGTCTGAGACCTCCTTCTCCTGCAACCACTGCTGAGATCTCGCTGTGTGTTTTACTCTTCCAGGCAATGTAGCCCTCATTGCTGTCTGCATCAAAAACGTGTTCCTGAAGGCAACATCAACAAAGTTGGAACTGTTAAGAAAGGGAGTTAGATTAACTAACTAAAGTTTGGGAGGAAGATAGCGCACCAAGACTCCTCCTCTACTCCAATCAAGCAACTCGCATCAGCCTAGCGAAAGCACGGAAGAATGCGACCAAACTCCCCGTATCAATTTACGAGGTTTGTATGAAGTGTCTTCCGTTGCTCTGGTCCTTGTGCTAGCATGTTTGTCGTCGCCCTCCCCTTTTCTCTGCTTCTCCCTGTCATCTATACAGGCTCCCCGGGGGATCCGATCGAGCCGCTGCTCGGCCGTGACCCATAAGGACTCTCCGCCACACACCGAGTCCATACCCGGTAACTATACATGCACAACTGGTAACTCACCTCCATCACCATTCTCTGCATCCCCTAATCACACTCTCATCCTCCCAGGAACCCAGGCCCGGCTCTGCTACCGGCCTCCATCAGCACCAGGCTCGGCTCTGCTACCAGCCTACACCAACGCGCGGGGGGGCGACCGACCGACCATGTAGAGACAGAAATTACATGCCGTCATGTAAATAAGATAAATAGCATAAAGCCATTTAGTTTGTTTAATAAAAGAGCAAGCTATAGATCTGTGATATAGGAATGGTAACCTTAAATTACTTTTTTTGTGATCTGGCGCTATATGCAATTTCTTTTCATTATTCTAATTTTTTTTTACAAAATGAACTTGAACTTCCAGGGGGGGCGGGGCGCCGCCCTAATATAATGATAGGGGAAACACTGCATTGCACAGTCAGTCGGTGAACAAGTTTAAGAAAGCTTTATTGCTTGCGGCCGGCCCACAAGGAGACAAAAACAAAACAAGCCATTGTGCTACAAAGTTTGTCTGCTACCATGTTGTGCTAGCTAGCTATTTAAACAGACCCGCTCTTGACAGTCATTGGTTAAAACAAAGGCATGCAAATGTCCCATTGGCTCCCTTGCATAGACCTGGGCCCCGTTCGTCGTAAGGGTTGAAGCTAAGTTAATCAATTGTCCCTTTAGCCCGTTAACATTAGCGAGATGAGTGAGAACAGCAAATATCGGTTCGTCAACGGCTGATCCGCATCCAAATCATGTGGTTAATTTCAATCAGGCTAAACTTATCAGGGAAATTGCACGTGCACGTCCTACTTCAAAAGGCAGGAAAGGTCGATCACAAAAACCGTGATTTTCTAACGGTATTATGGCGGAAAAGACGAAAGAGAGAGCGGTGATAGGCTATTCTCGCCATCCGAGCAAACTATTATGAGTCTCTAAGAAGACAATAAGCATATTATCATGGCTAAGTCAAACACCGCTGCCAGAGCAAGACAAGCAGCTTGGCAAAAAATTGCCGATAAGCTAAATGCGAAAGTTTTGGGGAAATGTATAGGCTCATCTTAAGTGCCTCGTTACCCCAATCAATCAGATCACATTTCTTTAAATGTGCCTGCTGGTATAGGCTTGATGGAAATTAATAATCGAATGAGATCTTGCTAGCAAAAATAATGATCTCAACTCTTTCAGAATAAGTAGGCTAGATAAAAACAAGGCCAAAGAGTATCTAATTGATACGAATTCATAGACAATTATGAGGATATATGTAGGCTACTGCGCTTATATCATGTACTATATATGTGTATATGCATGTAGGCCTATGTGTAAATCCCTCTTTGATTTCATTGACTGGGACATGGCCAGGGAATATGATGAATTGATTCATCAGCTGGTTAAGCGGCAAGTACACTTTTCTTACAGCAACTCATGCTGCGGCTTTGCCAATGTTTTCTGCATCGCCTATACTGCATAAAAATGTAGCCTATAGCCTACCTGACGCAAAAAACCTCAAGGCTATGCAGTCTGAAGCACAGTTAAAGTTTCAAGTAGCTTTATTGTCAATTTCTTCACATGTCAAGACATAAAAAGGACTCGATATGACGTTTCCCACTCTCCCACAGTGAAACATATAAAAAGCACAGGCACAACAGATAAGACAAGACATTTCGTAAAACATAGCGTTACATATTCACGTACAGCAGCATAAGCTAATAATAAAGCATTAAGCCTGCTGCGGCGTGTGATATTTGCAATGTACGGCCCGAGAAGGTCTTGCAAATAAATGAGTCCTTGTCGGCTGAATCGATATCGCTCAAACAAGAACTCATCCGTGTGAAATAAAGGATCTTGGCAATCGCGAAGAACTCTATTGGTATGGAAAGCTAATCTAACTAAAATATAGCTCCTTGGTCAACTGGGTCTCTCAAAAAGGGAGCTGCCATGTTATTTTCCGGGGGTGTGGCAAGCTTATCCATCTACACTTACGTTAGCCTGCTCTGGAGCAGGTTAGTGCTAATTGATATGTTACTATGGTGATTTATCGAAAGTTGCTTCCACGAACCAAAAAGAGGGGCGTTTTTTTATCTTAGCCTGAAAATTAGCTTGCTAAACCGCGTAGCGAGCTACGACGAATACCCCCCTGGTGCGCGTGTGTGCGTGCGTGTTCGAGTGTGTGCGTGTGTGCGCTCTCTGACCCCTCTAAGCTTGACCATCTCTTTTATGGCCTCTCCAGTAAGATAGTGATCAAGCCCAGGTTCCCTTTTACGTAAGCCTAGTGTTACCCAGAGTTCAGATTTGGGGGTAGGCCTCTCTGCACACAAGGAATACTGAACACAGAATCATTCTTATACAGGATAACAGTTACATCTTTAACTTTTCTAACATTTACCTACCCATATTTTTCAAACATATCAGCAACAAAAATGTTGACAAGATTGCGGCGAAAAACGATGGCATCCTTCATCCCTGCCATCGTTTTGTATTCTTGAAGAATCTTCTCCCCTCCTGGCTTTTGTTCCAGGACTCTTTGAACAAGCCTGCCATTGAAAAAATTGCAAAAAAAAAATAAAAAAAAATCAAGCAAGAATACACAAAACAATTTGATGCTACTTGTGGTGTATGTACTGTGCCCCGAGACACACTGTAGACTAAATGGCCCAAAAGACAATCTGTAATGCTTTGGGGAAAGGCAATAGGAATAGCATTAGGATTTATGCTTGATGTTATAACCTGCCACTCCAATTCTTTCAAAATTACAGACAGTACCATGCTGTGTCAGGCTTTCTAGTTAGTGCCAGAAAGTGAATGAGGAAGGATTGGCATGGAGAGGAACCATTCACCACTCTCTTCTGCTCTACTGGAGCATGGCTGTGAGGTTGGAATTGAATAATCCCTGTTGTTGCCTTGCATATAGTTTGTCAAAAGTAGTTCCTCTAAGGGCACATTTTCTCCACATATCTGGTTCTTGGCTACATTTCACATTGTGATTACTTAACTCATAGATGTTAAAGATGGCTAATGTTTGTCCAGGTAAATGTCATCATTTCTAGTGTTGTTTGGCATTTCATGAGGTACTTATAAATGTGTCCTTAACACTCGCAATATTGTGTGAAAACTTTCTACACTTAGAATAACTGGAATATGTAATGAAAAGGTTTTTTTTTTTAAACAACACCCTATATTTGTCAATTTTACATCATAATTTACTTTGAATGACATGCCCTCTTCTGGTATGTCAGTTTGACACTGGTAGTGGTCACAGTGGACTGACTGATGAAGTGGACACACTTTTCTGCAACCTTCGACCCCTTGTCCTCGATGTGTATTTACTTTATGGCTGACTGCTGCCAAATCGGAGTTGACCACAACTTCAGGCTCCTCACATGTTGTCTGATTGTAAATCAAGTGAAGTATTTAAAGAAATCAGTTGAACAACAGTCTTCCACTCCTGGATTTCACCATGCGCGGGTTCCTGCTCTCTCTTTGTGTAGCCCTTGCAAGTATGTTTCATTCATAATGTAAAATGTCATTCATTTAGCAAAAAATACTAATATTAACTACTTGAATATATTTTCTTTTACTTCTAATTTTCAGTCTGTGAAAACTATGGTGAGTATTACCAGTTTTGTTGGTTATTTTGATTAAGATCAAGTGAGTCTGTTAAACCTTATCATGTGTCTATTTTGTTCCACAGAACCAGGCCTTAACCCCAAAAAAACCTATGAATACAAATATGAGGGATCTGTGAATATTGGACGAGGCATGCCAGAAATGGCAGAGTCTGGTGTGAAACTAATGTGTACAGTTGCAATTATTGGTGTGTCAGATCAAACCTTTCTTCTACAGGTATAAATATCATTACAATGATTATGCAAGACAATCATATTCTTTACAGTCATGAGTAATATATGTCTACTAATAAAATATGAAAAGAGTAGAACTTATTTGATTGTATACATTGTTGTAAATATATACATATGTGAAAAAGATTTGTCTAAGCAGTTGACAAATTATTTTAAGGTTTCTGACGTGGATTTTGAAGAATTCAATGGCATCCAGGGGAAGAACACATTCAACGCCTCCCCTAAACTAACTAAACGGATGGCTGCAGAGCTTGCCAAACCCTTCATGTTTGAGTATGCCAAGGGACAAGTTGGTGACATTTATGCCCCTGCTGGGATCCCTGACACCATTGTCAATATTGTGAGAGGCATCATTGGATTCTTTCAAGTCACGGTCAAGACCACCCAGAGAGTCTATGAGCTTGAGGAGGTAATCCACCTTAAACTGAATATACAATCAGTGTCCATCCACCTTAATACTTTTTGGGAACCAACAATATAAGCCGGTATTTTTGTAATATTTGTACCTGTACCTACTATTTGTAACAGGCTGGTATTCATGGATTGTGTCAGAGTATCTATGCTATTGTGGAGGATGTTAAATCTAAAGATTTGGCCATCACCCAAACTGTTGACATCAATAACTGTCAGGAAAAAGCAGCACTCTACAGAGGAATGGCTCTTGCGGTTGAAGACAAGATGTCAAAAGAGGTTTGCCACTAACCTGACTATTTGAGGAGTATGAGCTGTCTACTTTACACTAATTCAAAAATACTTGATTACATATTCTAACATATTGTATGTACTATATGGAAAATGTGTGTCCCTGTAAAATCTGTGTTTTGTGTCCTACTTGGATGTAGAGAGGTGATTCCATATTTTCCACAGTGAGATACATCTATAATGTCAAATCAACTACTGACGGAGGTCTAATTACCAATGCTAATGCCTTGGAGCGACAACATTTCTCTCCCTTCAACGTGAAGGGTGGCAACTCCAAACTGCAAGCCATGTATGACAATTACACAGGAATCTTTTTGTACAATACACTCCAATAAATTGCTATTATACATCAGGTCTGTTAAACCTTACAGGACACAACCTCCAAAAATTGATTGTTGAACACTTTGGAATGGGCTTCGGCAGTGGCATTTTTGTACTGGCATTGATCAGAGGCAATATACTGTAAATAGACTTATGCCCATTATAAGACTATTTTCTTTTTCCAGTTTCAAATGGTTATCCTCATACCAAACCTAATCTTTTAGTTTAGATCTCTAAACTTGTTGACTTAACACTTAGGTTAAAACACCCCTGTATCACATATTTTGGCTAATGTTCTTGTACCTAAGCAACAATATGAGGTATATTTGTGTACCCAGAAATCTGAAAATATTGTGAACTGAAATGACTGAACTGAAATGAAGTTTCAGTGTGCAATAAGGTTGCTTTTATGTATTTTCCTCAAGAAAGGAACTGGTGCTGCTGGGGGTGAAAGACACAGGAGTAGCCCCTAGTGTTGTTCCCATGCAGAACAGAGGGAGTTTGGTTTACAAGTTTGTAAATGAGCTTGCTCAAATCCCCATTCTGATGAAAAATCTGGATAAACCCATTCCAAAGGTAAGGGCTGTGTACTTTACATAATCATCTAGTTAAAGATTACATGGTTGACATGATTGTGTTATAATGTGATGGTATAATACATTTTTCAATAATATTCACAGATTGTAGAAATGATCAAGCGCCTGGCCAAAGCCAATATCTATCAGATTGACAATTTAACAAGTGAGGATGTTGTAGATGTGTACCAACTTCTGCGTGTTATCACTCTTGAAAACATGGAGGAATTGTGGAAACAGTTTTCAGGAAATGATGAACACAGGTGTGCAGTTTTATTTATTAAGAAATGTATTTTGTCTTTTTTATTTGAGCAGCTTCCTTCTTTGATTTGAACAACTAGCCCTAACCCTAACTTGAGTGTCAGGTTATGTGTAGATTAATGTTTACTAATGTTTATCCCTTTCTTTGACCAGGCGATGGTTTTTGGACATGATCGTTGAGATGACTGACGCAAAAGTCCTCAAGTTTTTAATAAACAGATTCAAAGCTGGTGATATATTTGCCAATGAAGCAGGACAAACACTCCTTGTTACCTTCAATCATCTGAATGCAGAGGCTGAGTTAGTTGAGACAGCGAAAGTGGGTTTTTTAACTTATGTTATGATATTTGCATATTCAGTTGCATACATTATATACATATATGTCTTCTTTACAGGAATTTCTATCCATGTCCTTCAGTAAGTCCCATCCTATGCTGTGGAACACTATAGTGTTAGCCTATGGCTCACTGGTGTACAAGCACTGTGCCTATACAACACCTTGCTCAGTGACTGCTGTTCAGGTAAATTTGACATTTGCTGGTAAATCTCTTTCAATATCATAGTTAATTAAATACATGCAAATATGTATCTGTTTGCTAATGTCTTTGGTTAAATTCTTCTGATGTCTGTTTGCAATAGCCTTTGTTAGACTTGGCTGATGAAAGCCTGAAGACAGCCAATGAGATGGACATGATCATAGTGCTGAAGGCCTTGGGGAATGCAGGCCACCCCTCCAGCATCAAGACTATAATGCGCTTTCTCCCTGGCGTCGCTGCTACCCCTGTGGACCTCCCAGCCCCAGTGCTGAGTGCAGCCGTGCAGTCTATGAGACACCTGGCTATTAGAGATCCTCACAGTGTAAGGAAAAATTGTCAGTCTCTGATGCTGGTTGTTCAGCACCTATTTCAAGGCAGTATTGTGAATAAGTGAATTGATGTTCAGTATATCTTAAAACACTTAAACATATTCTAGAATTACTTAATCTGCTTGTAGGACTTGAAAGGTTGTTATATGAAAATGAGTCTGCCTGGCAGAGTGGCACAAATTATTTTGAGTCAAAGCTCCCATATGTTCATAAATATGTGTCTATGTTTGTGGTTCCAGGTGCAGGACATCACCCTAACCTTGTTTGTGCAGAGGGAACTTCCTACTGAGATACGCATGCTGGCCGTTATGATCCTGTTTGACACTAAGCCACCACTGTCTATGGTGTCAACAGTGACTACATTTCTATTAGAGGAGACTGACTTGGATGTTACTAGCTTTACTTATTCCCTCATGAAGAGTATTGCTACATCCAGGACTCCCGACAACCACTTCCTGTGAGTATTTCTTAGCACAAGATACACAATAATCATCTGTGTTATGTGAATTCAGTGCTTCTCATTTCATAAAAGTCTCTGCAGGAATCTTATCACCAAACTGAGCTGATATTAGTTATGGGGTTTAGTGTCATTGGGGATAAAATGTTTAGGTACGTAGGGAATATGAAGGGAAAGAGACTAACCCAAGCTATTTGGTGGCCTTGTCTTTGAGCACAAGCAGACACCTAGACTAGGGCAATGTTGTTAAGTGCCTATTCAGTGTGATTTATATTGATAGAGCATAGATCAATATTTTGTGTAGCATGTGGCTGAATGTTGGAATTATTTGTTAAAGACATTGCTTAACAATGTTCCATGTCAGTGTCACTTAGTCAGTGTCTGTAATGAATGTGATTGTGTGACAGGGGAAAGCATGAACATTTCATACATTTCTTTGACCAATAGATGCTGATGAACCATCATAAAACACAGATCGTTCCTTGGCATTAATATCACTGTAATGCTGTTGGAACTGTGCACTTCTAGTCCTTGTTTATCGACTGCAATTACTGTAAGCTATTTGAACATCACTGTGGTTAAAAGCATGTGCTAAATTAATAATTATGTATATAACTGTAACTATAATCTAAATATTGCCCATTGAAAGTAAAATATAAATATGTGCCCTAACCCTATAAGTTAATTTATGTGAATATATATATATATATATATATATATATATATTTTACTATACACACAGATCAACCATAACATTATGACCACCTGCCTAATATTGCGTAGATCCCCCTCTTGCCGCCAAAACAACCTGTCGACAATATTAGGCAGGTGGTCAAATTGTTATGGTTGATCGGTGTGCAGGCCGATTATGTAGATGTTACTAACTTCCACTGATACATTAACATGCAACTCTAGCTGTGACTGAGGAATGAACATAAACAAATGTGTAAGCCGGTGACAAGGCCATACATCTCTACAATTCAGAATTTAGATTTTTTTTGTGTTTGTTTTATATAGATCGACAGCATGTAATGTGGCTGTGAAAATCCTGGCCCCTAAATATGGTCGTCTTAGTTTCCGCTACAGCAGAGCTATGCGCCTGGATTGGTTTAATGGTAGGTTCAAATAAACTGCATGGAGGAAAAGTTAGCCCTGAAGATTTAACTAAATGGTATTTCTTGGCATACATGTTCTTGTTTCTTTTTCTAGTCTCCACAGATCCTTTAAAGTTGTTAGTTTTTATTCCTTTGTCAGTATGAAAGGCTAATGCCTCTTTGATTTCCAGATGACTTACTCATTGGCACAGCAATGGAGGTATTTATGTTGAAAACGGCTTCAACCTTCTTCCCAACAGCCATCATGGCTAAAGGAAAATTCCATTTCATCGGCAGAATATTGCAACTTTTGGAGGTAGATTATTTACATAAACTCATAATTTTTTCCTTCACAAAAATTCCTTCACAGCTTTCACACATGTTTATGTCCTACAGTTTGGTGTCCGTACTGAAGGAATCAAAGAATTGTTTGAAAATATTCCTGCCTTCAAAGGAGACCTCAGTCGCAATGACTTGGCGATCATCCTCAATGTGGTGAGTTTTTGTCTGTCTTTTCAAAACATATTTCATACTCTGCTTAGTCCTTTCATTTGATTGGTTTAATGTTTAATTAAATAAAAAGTATGTAATTTCTAGATGAAAAACTGGGAAAAATTGCCTACTGACAAGCCTCTACTGTCTGCCTATTCACGACTCTTTGGTCAAGAGTGGTTCTATGCTGCTGTAAAGACGGATTTTCTTCAGAAAATAATTATGGTAAGATTTCAAGTCATTAAACTTCCAAGGAACTCACAGCTTCACAACCTCATTGGGTATTGTGACAAGACCCTATTATATGTCACCATGAAGGGTCTCATCTTCGTTTTTTCCTTGCAGGCTTTTAATTCCTCAGCAGGTAAAGAGAGCCCAGTCTGGACAATGATGGAAACTCTTCAGAAGGGGATGTCATGGCATTGGACAAAACCCTTTCTTATGTTCGAAACACGCTACATCCAAGCCACCACCCTTGGTCTACCACTCGAAATAAGCAAATATTACAGCTCACTAACAGCAATTACTCTAAATGGTGAGCATATAATACCTATGGTATGGCATATGGGTGCATAATTGCATTTGATGACCAAATTATCACACATTTGTTGTCAATTATGCAGCAAAGGCCGGAATCAGTCCACCACTGACAGATCAGTTGGGGCCGCTGCTGACCTCCAATATTTCCCTGGAAACAGATGGCTTTGTTGGGTGAAGTATTGTCCATACAGTAGAGCAGCTACATTAATTATGTATTTATGCTGGGGTCAAATCTTAGTCTAGTATGATGTGCAATGGAACTGAGTGTGTCTAATTTGTCTTTTCAGAAGTACCAAGGATAACTTTGTCTTTCATGGAATCAACACAGACATATTCCAGTGTGGAACGGAACTAAAGAGTAAAATGATTTATTCCATGCCGTGGAGATTTAATTCAAAAATCAATGTTAAAAGCATGAAGTTTGAATTTGATCTTCCTACTTTGAAAAAGGACACAGAGTTATTTTCCATCAAGTATGTACATGGAAAACCTAATAATACATATCCACCAATTTTACAATTAACATAATTAACTCAAACCGGTATCATTGGATTTAAATGAAACAATATTCTACTTACTATTATCTAATTTTATGAAATAGCTTCAACATATATGCAGTCTCAAGAAATATTGAGGATCCAAGTTTGAACAAAATGACCCCAATGATGTCAGACTCGATTGACTCAGTAGAGGAAGTGCAGTCGGTGAAGGAGCCACTAAACTCTTCGGACCAACAGAAAATTGTACAGTAAAATTATTTATTGTTAAGTTACAAGGTCATTCTGAACAATGGAATTCTTCTGACATTGCAAGCAATAGATGCAGGTGAGTGAGGAAGGAAACAAAACTCAGATCACTGAACATACTTTATTCATCTGAACAGATTGTCAAATCAGATATCTACCAATCAAGGTCAAATGTGTGTGCTGAGGCTAAACTCTATGGGGCAGCTCTCTGTTTTGAGTCTGAGGTGAAGAGAGCACACTTCATTGATGAGTACCCTCTTTACTACTTCTTGGGATTCAGTCACCTTGCATATACACTTCGAACAGGTACCAACAAAAGGCCTTGGAATTTCAAATATTATTTCTGCATCACTTGTAGTTAGACGATAAGAATGGCATGTGAAGATAACATTTTACTAGATACCTTATCTCTCTTCTCTCAGTCCAAGCGAACAAACTTGTTGACAAGATTCATATTGAGATCAGTCCTGGACGAGACAAGCACGCAGTGAGTGCATGGCAACACCCAAGGCGTTTTTCCAAGGCTCACACAGTAAATACTTTACTTATATTCATGTTTGTGTCTACAGGCAGCAGCCAGGCTCTCCTCTGGCTCCTCAAGCAGCAGACATAGTAGCAATGAGCCTGTTAATGCCAAGGTAATAATAAAAAACAGTTAAAAGCACAACACAAAAATACATGTCTTTCTTACTTGTAATCTTAATTACATTAGTGATTTGATGAAATAGTGCATTAGAAACTACATTGTTTGCCACACTTTCTTTCCAGGTGTGGGATGCTACTCCTGAGCTAGTGTTTAGCATCAAAGCTGTGGCCATGGATAGCAAGGATAAGCCTGACGGTTACGAAGCAGTCGTTTACCACACCACCACAACTCTGATGGCCAACACTGAGGTGATTGTGTCGCAGGTTGGAGAGGAGGCCAACTGGAAGATGTGCACTGATGTCAGCATGGACACCATTCATGGAGATTCCAAGGTAACACCGAAATGAGTTTGCAGAAATACTCTAATCAACACTGGTGTCAATGTCTAACCAGAGACTGACAATAACTGAGGTTTTGATAAAAACAATAACAATTCTACAGTAAGCGATGTAAATGGAGTAGTCTGTAAGCTGTAATTTCATTGTCTATTTGAACAGATGCACCTTAGATGGGGTGCTGAGTGTCAGTCCTATGAAATGTCAATGAACGCCGCCACTGCACACCTGCCTGGATTGAACCCAACACTGAAGGTCAAGATGCACTGGAACAATGTTCCAGAATACATGAAAAAGTTAGGCAAAAGGTGAACCCAGAAGGCTACAGGTTCAGATGCTGCTCTGATAAGCACTAAGCATCTACCATTCCAATAGCTTAGATTATATTGTCACTCGGAGTCAGGTGGCTGAGCGGTTAGGGAAGCGGGCTAGTAATCTGAAGGTTGCCAGTTCGATTCCCCGGCTGTGCCAAATGACGTTGTGTCCTTGGGCAAGGCACTTCACCCTACTTGCCTCGGGGAGAATGTCCCTGTACTTACTGTAAGTCGCTCTGGATAAGAGCGTCTGCTAAATGACTAAATGTAAATGAGAAATGTATATCCAAATTTAGCTTTAAAATATATATATTTTTAAAAATGCTCTGAGCTAGATGATGTTTAAGATTCAGCTGTGCCACTAAATAACTTGTACTGAACAAATACAACTCAAGTCCACAAGGACTAATCAGGAGTCAAAATGCTTTCTGATTGTGTTCTAAGATTCCAAATACTGTATAATGCATTAAATCGTGTATAAATTCCTCCCTCAGAGTTGAAGAGTACATCCCTGGAATAGCATTCTTTGTTGGGTTTTACCAAAAACATGAATCAAATATCAAACATGAAATTTCTGCATCCGTTGTGGCCACCTCTGCTGATTGTATGGATATGAAGATTAAGTTTCCAGAGGTAAGAAAGAAACTTTTAGTCTATGCACATTTAATTTACTACTTTTTATGACATATCCTATTTTCTTTCATCTCTTTAGCTGACAGTGTATCAACGAGCAATACCTCTTCCGTTCCAAGTGCAAGCCTATACAGGCAACGTAACTTTGGGCATGCATTAAGAGGAATGAGGTGAGTTATATTTCTAGGGGGAGTTGTTTTTGGAACTTTCCATGCTTAAAAAACGTGTATGATATGTGCATATTTATCTATAATATGTATTGCAGAAATACACAATTTCTGAGGACCAACTCAAACCTGAACCAAATTGGAGAACTTTACCCACCCTAAACAAATTGTATTCATAATAAGTTTTTCTTTTAACACATTTGACCAGTTTGTTGGGTATTCCATAATCTGATTTACATCTGATATGTTGTTTAATGGAAATTGTTTCTTTGGAAAATTATAGTCCACAATACCTGAACATATAATAGGCTTTCTTTAAGGTGTGTTCAAAACTATGATGTATGTGATCAAGAAACAAATATGAGTTTTTCATTATTAAAATTCAACCATTGGAAAAACAAAACGGAGCATTACTTTTCTTGAGATTTCCTGTATTGTATCCATTGGACAGTGTAGCTTGTGCTGATAGCAGATTTACATTTCACATGGCATAACATCCTGCATACTGCTGCACCTTCTGCTCAAACTCTCGCTGGAGGATATCAGACAGATCTGATCGATTTCTGTTCCTGTCACTGTTGTTTTTGAAACTGAACTAGGCAAGGCTAAATTGAATTTAAACCCTAGATTTTTAGGATGATAGACATTAGGAAAATAAATAATCTTTTAACCATAAAGCCTATATGCAATATGATGGCATAGTGGCACAGTGCAAGACTGCAAATTTGAAGGTTGCAACTTCAAATCTGTCATAATGCTTTAACGTCTAATTTAGCGTCTGCTAAATGCATAAATGTAAATGTAATACCAACCTCATTCTTAGGAAAAATCTGTACTACAAAAATGGATATTCGTAATGAGTACATGGATTGGCTGAATTTAATTTACATTTAGTCATTTAGCAGACGCTCTTATCCAGAGCGACTTACAGTAAGTACAGGGACATTCCCCCGAGGCAAGTAGGGTGAAGTGCCTTACCCAAGGACACAACGTCATCTGGCAGAGCCGGGTTCCCAGCCCGCTTCCCTAACCGCTCTGCCACCTGACTCCCGATTCACACGATTAAATGATTTTTGAGTAGTAAGATGATGATTATATTTACATTTAGTCATTTAGCAGATTTGATTTTATCTGCTAAATGATATTTGATTCAAACCTAAGGAAATGTATAATTACATTGCTTAAAATCAATTAAAGATGTTTCACACAAATTTATGCTTTGAAATGCATTGTTTTACATTTAGTCATTTTTAGCAGACGCTCTTATCCAGAGCGACTTACAGTAAGTACAGGGACATTCCCCCGAGGCAAGTAGGGTGAAGTGCCTTGCCCAAGGACACAATGTCAGTTGGCATGACCGGGAATCGAACTGGCAACCTTCAGATTACTAGCCCGACTCCCTCACCGCTCAGCCATCTGACTCCCTTTTAGGAGTTTTATTATGATAATTTAGTTTCTGATGATTTTTAGAATCAGAATTTGTTTTTATTGCCATGTAAGTTTTCACAAACACAGAATTTACTGTGGCAAGAAGGTCCATACAAAAAACATATAAGGATCTTAAATAAATAAAAAAGCGCACCGGACTGCCATCATCGGCGCCATCTTGTATTGTATACACTCAATAGGTAGGCTAGTGTATTTTCAGAATAAATAGAATGAATAAATATATACTAAATTGAGAGCACATGCTAGATTTTAAGAGCTGAACGTGAAGAGCGTTTATTAGATTGTTTGCGCTGGGTCAAACAAACTGTTTGAGAATCTCATGTTAATCGCAGGGCTGAGGGAATCAGCATGTTCAATTTGCAATTAATTGGGCGTGCTTGCCTTCGGCAAGAGCACAACCTTTGTTCTCTCACATATATATTTGGGTGTGCTTGCCTTCGGCAAGAGCACAACCTTTGTTCTCTCACACATATATTTGTTGGAATGCTGAAGTATTGTTCTTTGAATCTTGAATCTTATTATTTTTCTTCTATTTCTTCCGTGGCACCTTTCAGCGCCTTCAAATCTTCAGCTATTAAAACCGTTCAGCTATCAAATAATTCAGCAGTTTCAGGCCATGGGTGCTATCGCTTTTCAGCTTGGTACCTCTTATGCTTGAATTAATATAAATCAATATTCATAATATTTTTAACATAGGTTTCCAATGGAGTTCTTTCAAATCCTCTCAAACTTCTTTAAACTTCTTCAATTTCCAAATCCTTCTTCCTCAATCTTTCAGCTAGAGCCACCATTTAAACTTTAACATGTTGACAAAACCCTAAACTATTTTTAAATAATTCAACTTTTTGATATCTATTCAACTTTTTTCAATATCACTGATTATGTTTCATGACTTTTTCAAACCGTTTCTGAGATTTACATGGGTGTGTACGTGAAAGCCTAGAGTGCAGACTGAAACGCTTAAAGTGGAAGGGAGCTTCGGATGTTGTTGAAAAAATATTTATAGTTTGCCAGCATTGCCACAATTTTCGCTCTTCATGCTTCGTTTTTGGATCAATAGATAGCTAATTTTATGCTGGTCGTAGACAGTTGTCTGTTGAATCCAACAGACGTACACATTTGTTCAGAGCCCCACGAAAGCGAGACAAAGTCAAACTCTCGCCCCATAGAGTGCAAATCTGGTGACAAAATCGTCAGAGAAAGCAAAAAGAACAAGATTCTGAAACGGCCGGTAGAGTCGTATTTCTGACTGCACAGACATATAAAGAATATCTCTGGTTTCGGCAGAGTCTTGGGTCTCGGAAAATATCCTTATTTTTTGGATTGGACGTACAGTTTTGCGTCTAGGTTAACTTGTTTGAGGTGTGGATTCTAGCTAAATTTCTGTTATTCTCTGCCCTCAGCGTGTTAGCAATCATAGCTGCACCATCACCGTTGCAACGACAGACACGCACCACTCAGTCTCTCACACAGGTGATTGGTGCGTTTACTTGACCATGAGAAACCCGATTACTAGCAATTGTCGGTTTACGCCAATAATACGATTACTCCGTTGACATGTGTAATTGGGTGTGCTTTGCCTTCGGCAAGGGCACAACCTTTGTTCTCTCACATAAATATTATTGGGTGTGATTTGCCTTCGGCAAGGGCACAACCTTTGTTCTCTCACATATATATATATTTATTTTCGCCCCCCTAAGGATCAGTCAATATTTGGACTACATACACAACGGCGGTGTCAAAAGGTTCGTCTTGGTAGCGATTGCGTTGGTTGTATTTTTATTTATGTTCCGTTGCATGGTTTAAGTAGAAATTGCGTTTTTGTGGTGAAAAGTGAAGCTAACGGTGGCTAATTTGCTAGCCACAGTCACTGACGTTACTAACGTCGCTACGTCACTAACGTCACGAAAACACGCGTGACTACCTGTAGCAGAACATTCGTTTCACATCTGTTAACTTGGGGGATAGCTAGGCTAACTATAGCTTTACTGCAAGGCAGCTGCAGGAATGCCACAAGCAAAGATGCCAGGGTGATAACTATTTACTCATTTTACTTTGTGATGTGAAACACAATTATGAAATGTAATGTACAATATTAGCTGATATTATTAAGGAAGTAGGCCCACATCTACTTTTGGAAACGGTAGTCTACTATTTCACTGAAGCATTAGCATCATGACATTAGCCTCTGTTGCCCGGGCAACACATACTACAGTGGTCTATGATGCATCTGTTTTCAATCGTTAAAATAAACATTCCTCACAAATACATTTTCGTTGTAGGATTTATTATGACATTACATTACAAGTAAACGATTTGTTGGTGAAATTATCATTACCTGTGGTTTCAAACCAGTGTTGCTCATTGCAACGCTGTAGCCTATGCGAGACACACTACAAAAACATCTACACAGCTGTTTAGGAAGTCAAACGGTGACAGAACATGTTCGGCACTCCCCTTACTTAAATCAAAAGTATTTCAATAGGTGAAACTATGTGACTACTAAGCTTCATTGCCACAGCCTAAAATTTGTCAATCTGTTCATGAAAATAATTAATTTCAGCCTAAACCGTACAACGGAACGTTACATTGAATTCAACCAACGCAATCGCTACCAAGACGAACACAGTAGTCTAGTAGTACAATTTACCGGGGCAGCTTCTCCACACAGGGCTCATTTTGCGTTGTTACTGACAATGATTGCTACCAGTGAGCTTTTTATGAATGAGCGATTTTCCACTAAATAAATGTCAAGCTCATTTACGTTTTTGGGGGCATATTTTCAGTTAGCAGATGGTACTGTTTGAATCGCGATTCCATCTTCTACTGCCGGTGTTGGACCGAATTTTCACTCCCCCGCAGAATCCCACTCCCCTACGCGTGAACGCGCACTGCCTTCCTAGCGTATTGCTAGTTGTAGTTTGACGAACCGAGGCGATTTTTACAAGCCTAGGTAACAACGGCAAGTGTAGAAAGCCACAACTAGAATCTTCCTTTAGGGTTTAGCGTATTTTGATCGTAACCTATTGTCTGGGTTCACAGTGACGATTTAAGTAGGCTAATTTGTAAGATGTAGTTTCATAAGGGGCTGTGGTATCGTGGGAAATTTGTCTATTGCCTCCAGACAACCCCTACGCGATTAGCCTACACATTCAGGTATTTTCTGGTGTGCCCACGATTAACTTAATTAACTTATTTCACAAACATAACATGTGAAAACGTACTGTGATAACAACACTGTGATAACAACATATACACATTCACATAACACTTAAACATTAATGCATATTATAGGACTTATACCTGAAAAGGGGAGTAATTGAATAAACGATGCACGTACAAAACTTTCCCTCACATCGTGTATTTAACAACTGAAGGGAGGGAGCGACGTGCACCGAAACCTAGCTCAATCGTTTTAAATTCCCCCTGCTGGAGCCCTATGGTAACTACAATGCTCCCGTATTTATAACGACACTTTGCACATAAAAAACAAGAACCGACAACAACACCCGAACCATAAACCGTGATATACCACCAATGCACATTATTCCATCTGTCACACTGTTAGGTGAACGCACAGCTCGCATGCTTACAGAAACCAGGTAGTCTGGAAACCAGGGCGATAACACCGCGGGTGTCCAGCACCTGTGCTAAGGGGAGCTGTAGAGCGCTACCTGTATGGGGGGTGACATACAGGTAGCTCTACATACCCCAAAAACCCAAGCAATTTTCTTTCAAAGGACATTTTTAAATTGTGTGTAACAGTCAGGTGGCTGAGCGGTGAGGGAATCGGGCTAGTAATCCGAAGGTTGCCAGTTCGATTCCCGGTCATGCAAACTGACGTTGTGTCCTTGGGCAAGGCACTTCACCCTACTTGCCTCGGGGGGAATGTCCCTGTACGTACTGTAAGTCGCTCTGGATAAGAGCGTCTGCTAAATGACTAAATGTAAATGTAATGTAAATGTAAACAGGGTATGAATGCATTGATGTAGGCTAATGGGAGTCAGATGGCTGAGCGGTGAGGGAGTCGGGCTAGTAATCTGAAGGTTGCCAGTTCGATTCCCGGTCATGCAGACTGACATTGTGTCCTTGGGCAAGTCACTACACCCTACTTGCCTCAGGGGGAATGTTCCTGTACTTACTGTAAGTCGCTCTGGATAAGAGCGTCTGCTAAATGACTAAATTTAAATGTAATGTAAAACGTGTTGTACATGATGGATGTAAGGACAGCAATTGTATTATCACTACAATGGCCTTTTACAAAATTGAATAGATTTAAATGTAATGTTTTGAGTCAAGTTAACTCTACATTTAATCCAAACTGAATAAAAGTTACATGAGAAAATAATATTATGTTTTTTAATAAATAAAAAGGGATGATTTGCTCAATGATTGCCTCAATGCACTTCATTAAAGTTCAGGGGTGTAATTTGGATATAAAAGGTGCAACACAGACAAAGGAAATCAGATTTTCCGGGGAACCCTCTCGTTGCTGCTCCATGCTGTTTTTGGACTTTGAAGAAGTTGAATTTGGACATAGAATATGATCAGAACTTTGAAAAAAGTATCCACAACAGTGCCTCTGTCAGTTGTGTTTCTATGTAAACTGCAAAGGTAGCCCACATGACCTCAACTTGCTCACTATGATTTCCTCAATGCACTTAATTAAAACGTACAAAAGAGCTGAAAGCGGTAATTTAGGTGGGGGAAGGGAGGGTTGGGGAGTGTTTCTTGCACGGGTGTGATTGTCTTTTTCAACTGATACCGTCTGGCACTTTTGGCCTTGTTTGAACACACCTTGGAGCCCCGTCTTGTAATGTTTCTAATATATATTAACTAGCAACTATAGCAAATGCGGTCAACATGTGCCTTCAGTTTGGTGTGTGTGTGTCTTCTACTAAAGAACCTGCTGCTATGTCGTCAAGATTGTAGGCCTTGAAAGAAGAGATCCAAGATGGCGCCGACGATGGCTGCCTCGGTCGTTAGGTGCGCCCTTTTTTGTCTTGTTTTGTCAATGCCCTACCAGAGAAGGAAACACCCTGGATCACTGCTACTCTACAATCAGCAAAGCATACCATGCGGTCCCCCGAGCAGCACTGGGTCACTCTGACCACGCCATGGTCCACCTGATTCCTGCATACAGGCAGAAGCTAAAGCGCTGTAAGCCTGCTGTGAGGACATCAAAACAGTGGACCAGTGAAGCTATGGAGGATCTGCGGGCGTGCTTGGACTGCACTGACTGGGACATGTTCACGACTGCTACCAATAGTCTGGATGAGCTCACAGAGGCTGTGACATCATACATCAGCTTCTGTGAGGACTGCTGTATACCAACACGCACCAGGGTAAGCTACAACAACGACAAACCCTGGTTTACAGCTAAACTCAGAAGGTTGAGGTCAGAGAAAGAGGCCGCGTTTAGGAGTGGGGACAAAGACAGTTTCAAGGAGTCAAAGAACAGGTTTAGCAAGGCGGTGAGGGAGGCTAAACGACTGTACTCAGAGAGGCTAAAACACCAATTCTCTGCAAACGACTCTGCTTCTGTCTGGAGAGGGCTCAGGCAAATTACCAACTACAAGCCCAGAGCCCCCCACTCCACTAACGACTCCCGCCTGGCCAACGACCTGAATGAGTTCTACTGCAGATTTGAAAGACAATTGGACAGTCTTGAACTACCCCTTCCCACCCAGGAGGCCTCCCACCTCCCCCCCTCTACAGTGACGACTCTCTCCATTCAGGAGGGTGAAGTTAACAGACTTTTCAAGAGGCAGAACCCCCGCAAAGCAGCTGGGCCGGACTCTGTCTCTCCAGCCACCCTCAAGCACTGCGCTGACCAGCTGTCTCCGGTGTTTACCCACATCTTTAACACCTCCCTTGAGACATGCCATGTGCCAGCCTGTCTCAAGTCCTCCACCATCATCCCTGTGCCCAAAAAGCCAAGGCCAACAGGACATAATGACTACAGACCCGTCGCCCTGACCTCTGTGGTAATGAAGTCTTTCGAGCGCCTGGTGCTGGCACACCTTAAATCCATCACTGACCCTCTACTGGACCCCCTGCAGTTTGCCTACAGAGCCAACAGGTCTGTGGACGATGCAGTTAACATGGCCCTCCACTTCACCCTACAGCACCTGGACTCCCCAGCATCCTATGCCAGGATCCTGTTTGTGGACTTCAGCTCTGCCTTCAACACCATCATCCCCGCCCTGCTTCAGGACAAGCTCTCCCAGCTGAACGTGCCTGATTCCACCTGCAGGTGGATCACAGACTTCCTGTCTGACAGGAAGCAGTGCGTTAAGCTGGGAACACAAGTCTCTGACTCCCGGTCCATCAGCACCGGATCACCTCAGGGCTGCGTCCTTTCTCCTCTACTCTTCTCCCTGTACACCAACAGTTGCACCTCCAGTCATCCGTCCGTCAAACTCCTGAAGTTTGCGGACGACACCACCCTTATTGGGCTCATCTCTGGTGGAGACGAGTCTGATTATAGGTGGGAAGCGGCCAACCTGGTGACCTGGTGCAGCCAGAACAACTTAGAGCTCAATGCTCTTAAGACAGTGGAGATGGTTGTGGACTTCAGGAGGAACACAGCCCCACTCACCCCCATCACCCTGTGTGACTCCCCAGTCAACACTGTGGAGTCCTTCCGCTTCCTGGGCACTATCCTCTCCCAGGACCTCAAGTGGGAACTGAACATCAGCTCCCTCATCAAGAAAGCACAACAGAGGATGTACTTCCTTCGGCAGCTGAAGAAGTTCAACCTGCCAAAGACAATGATGGTGCACTTCTACTCAGCCATCATTGAGTCCATCCTCACCTCCTCCATCACCGTCTGGTACGCTGCTGCCACTGCCAAGGACAAGAGCAGACTGCAGCGTATCATCCGTACTGCTGAGAAGGTGATTGGCTGCAATCTGCCTACCCTCGAGGACCTGCACACCTCGAGGACCCTGAGGCGAGCGAGGAAGATTGTGGCCGACTCCTCCCACCCTGGACACTCCCTGTTTCAGTCACTCCCCTCCGGCAGAAGGCTGCGGTCTATCAGGACCAATACCTCACGCCACAAAAACAGTTTCTTCCCTTCCGCTGTTGGCCTCTTCAACAAGGCCAAGGGACCACACTGACTCAAATGACTTATTGCTTAAAACACACTGCTTTTGCACTGCACCACAACATGGTATCTTGTACATTTGTATTTTTTTGTAATATTTGTATTTTTGTATTTTTATATTGTAATTTACGGCAACTTATATTTATCCCACTTAGTACTGCTAGTTTATGTACCCTTAGTATAGTTAGTCCACATATTTAAATTTTAGGTATATGTTTATTGTATGCACCTTCCTGCCAAAGCAAATTCCTTGTCTGTGCAAACTTTCATGGCGAATAAATCCCTTTCTGATTCTGATTCTGATTCTACAGATCACAGGATAGTTTTTTTTAAAGCTAGTCGTTGCTGCCCTCTGGTGTTCGCAAGTAATAACACCCCCAATCATTACACGTCTCTCCCCTCTCTCTTTTTCCCTTGTGCCAGTACCCATAATACGGCCGATCAAACAAATGAGTAAATACCGTTAAATACTCGTTATACCGTGTTATACGGTTATTCCGTAATTCCAAAATGAAACAAAACAACAGAAACCACGCATTTCCCCATCATCTGGTTCTGACATCCGAAATGGACAAATCGATATTATTTCATCTTTTGCCGATATCAGCATAAATGATATGGAATAATCAAAACAACGATTAATGGCTCGTTATACCATTTGTGTTATATGGTTATTTCATTATTCAAAAAAAACCGAAACAACCAAAAACAAGCCGTAATACTTAAATGTGTCTTTGAGTTACTAAAATGACAAAACGATATTACTGCCCTATTTTACGTTTGTCAACACGGGTTGCAAAATAGAAAAAACAATGGCCACAAGGTACACGGACCCGAAACGAACCATAAGTTCATCAGGTAGGTCAAATATTTTTGCTCAATACAGTAAGATACATAACAAATGAATAATGTGATATTTTTACAAACTCAGGAATGAAGACAAATGATTTTGTGTTTTTTTTCTCTCCAGATATGGCCTTGTTATATTTGGAGGGATTGATGGCTTCTCACGAAAGGTAATATTGTTTTTACCTATAATCATTACTTAAGACTAAATGAGATAATGACAATTCTAAATGACAGACATGGTTCTAATTCTGGATTGAAAAATGCTTTTATTTGATTTCCAATGAATGATATTCTCTTCTCTAGATCATGTACCTGGGCGCTACAACCAATAATAAAGCATCCACTGCACTTGATTTCTTACATTTAGTCATTTAGCAGACGCTCTTATCCAGAGTGACTTACAGTAAGTACAGGGACATTCCCCCGAGGCAAGTAGGGTGAAGTGCCTTGCCCAAGGACACAACGTCAGTTGGCATGACCGGGAATCGAACTGGCAACCTTCGGATTACTAGTCCGACTCCCTCACCGCTCAGCCACCTGACTCTTCTTGGAGGCAGTGCAGAAGTATGGCATTCCATTAAGGTAAATCTAAAAAAGTGTGGCTCACTGTGGTACTCATTTTTTAGTATTTTCTTTGTGTGACACGTTCTTTTTAGAGTGAGAGGTGACCAAGGAGTGGAAAACGTTGGCATAGTGCTAAGCATGTTCACCATTAGGGGTTGTGGAAGGGGAAGTTTCCTATCAGGAAAGAGTGTACACAACCAAAGGTATGTTTTTGTAATGGTCACACGTCAAGAGGCCTCAAGACAGTTGCGGGTCCAATAGAAAGGTCTGCACACTCCCTCAGTATCTCTGGTTACGTAACAATTACACTGGATCATGTGACGAGTATGTGACCTGAGTATTTGGGTTATTTAATGATGACATCTTTATATTTGTCATCTATTCCAAGGTTATCTAATAAATTCAACTAAAATGAGCTGCAGTGTGCTTATCTTTTATTACAAATTCAAGTGCAAGTTCAAATATACTGTACAAACTTGAAGGTAATTTGATGTTTTCTTTTAACAGAATAGAACGTTTGTGGCGAGACGTTTGGATGACTGTTTCAAATGTCCACTACGAGACACTTCACAGCGTTGAGGATGAAGGTGTTCTAGACCCTTCTAAGAGCATCCAGCTGTTCTGTGCCCAGCATGTGTTTCTTAAACATCTGCAAAGGGATCTTGTCTTCAGGGTGAGGTGGGATAATCACCCTCTAAGAACAGAGCAGAATCTCTCCCACAACAACTGTGGATGATGGGGCTCCTCCGGAATCCTGTTGATGCTCTAGTCCTGGCAGAGGTACTCATTGAATTTTTTTTATTGGTATAGTTTTGACCACTAATCCTTTATCATAGAATATAAATTCTCACATTTAATGAAAAATATTTTAGACAAGCATTGTTTAAACAGCTTTACAACACTGTAAAGAAATAACTGAGAACGTATTCTATGAAAAAGCTTAGAAGTGTAATTCTATTTTCCACTGTATATTACACTAATGATAAAAATTGGAGCAAGAAGATGAAGTAAATTTTTTGGCATCATTTTATATTGTTTATAAAAACTGATGTCGAAATGTGGTTTCCAATCACCAGTGTCAAATTAAGGAAAGATATAACAGTTAATTCTATCCAAATTGAAATAAGCATTGCTTATTAACTTTCTTACTATTATTAAAGTGATGCTTAAAACTAATGGTTTAAAGGCTGAACAACTCATATTTCTTAAGTCACATTGGATACAAATATAAGAGTTGATACTGGCATCAGCATGGCATCATTTCTGTTCACAGTAATCTTATTAAAATCTGCTTATATTTATAGCTTCATGTTCCCTGATTTAAGTGACTTTTTTTATTTGAAATGTAGCAAATTGAGGGTGCAGATCTTCATTTCAACACTGCCAATGAGGAAGATGTGACCAGTCCTGGAGGGATTCTCCTACCCATTGAATGTCCTCTCTCTGAGCAGGACATGCCAGGCCTTAGGGCCACTATTGATGTTACAGGACCATCAGATTCCTATGGGCGAGACATTTGCTTGGCTGTATTGAACTATGTGCTAAATCAAGTACTGTAGATTAAAACATTTTGTATTTCATGATCAGTTTAACACCAGTGGACATTGAATTTGTTTTGAATGTTTTTTTGAATGTTTTTTGTTACTGACAACCATGTACAAACATTCTTGAACTGCTGTGAGTGCTGGGTAGCAACTTATACAACTTATAAAACATGATGCCAATACTGGATGCACAACCTTGTTTGTTTTAAGACCAAATAAATACAAATGTACAAAGCGCGTCTGGCACCTTGGTTTCCCCTATTCAGCCTCTCGGCGGCAGAGTTTGAGGATCACAAATTGGCCGCCTACATTTGTCAGCAAAACAACCTCAAAATCAACGGAAAGGAAACGACGCGAAAACCACACACGCAAGCCCCGGCAACGGATCGTAGGACGGCAGCCGCCCGAGAGAAACCCAGCCAAACAGTGGTATGTAACCTGTGTTGTAGGCGTACTGTGCTACGGTTTGCTTGGTACGCAGTTTGAACGGGTTACCACCACTTGTTGAGTTTTTGTTCTGGCGGGTGAATTGCCGCTGTGTGGGATTGTGTCTGCAGCGTTTTTGGAGCGGACCTATCTGATCTATGTGTGTTGTTTCAGCGCGCTGGTTAGCGTGCCTGCATGTGATTGCAGCGGCTGTCGGTGTTGGGTTTTTACGTTGCGTTGATATGTGATTTGCATCCGTCTACATGCACAAGATGAGTAGTTCAAGGGCTGGTTCAACTTCATAAAAAATGGAAAAGAGAAAACTCACAATGACTGAAAAGGCTCTGGCAAACAGGATTGAGTCAATTCAGAACCAGCGTAAAAAGGAATTAAGCAAGGTAAAGAAACATATAGTCTCTCAAAGAGCTCATGAAGGATGAACAAAATGCTTCACAAGTCAAAGCACAGTTGGACGTTCTGTTGCAATTGTCAGAAAATGCCACTGCCTTGCATGAATCTCTGATGTGTTTAATACCACCTGATGAACAAGGAAACCAAAACGAATGGTTCACAAGCATCACTGGATACAATCAAGGATTTGTTGAGGATGTTGAAGTGTGGATTTCAGAAACCATTAGGCCTCGTTCAGAGCTGACCAATAACATTGAGCCACAGGAAGTTCTGCTTGAGAAAAAAGGTGGAGTTCATGAGGATGGAAAAATGGGACAGTGGGCAAAGCCACTCTCATCTCACCAGGAGGACGACCAGGATGACATATTGCCACGTGACAGTATATCAAACCTAAGCAGCAGAAAACAAGGTTCAAATGTTGGGGTGTACCTTTAAATTCGGCATAACTATTCAGGAGAGACCCTTGACCCGCAGAGGGATCCTTTCGACGGTTAGCTCTTTCTATGACCCTCTGGGGATCCTGGCTCCTGTGGTTTTTACAGCTAAAAGGATTCTTCAGGATCTATGTCGGAACCGGCTAGGATGGGATTACGTCATACCAGAAGAAGTTGCTCAGGGGTGGATAGACTGGTTGAAGGAGCTACACCAGTTGGAAGGATTCAGCATCAGACGATGTTTAAAACCTCTGAACTTCGGGGAAGTAACCACTGCTCAGTTGCATCATTTTGCCGACGCAAGTGAGGAGGGACATGGTACTGTTACTTATCTGCTACTGCGCAATGAACATTCTCAGATACACAGCGCCTTCATAATGGGAAAGTCCAGGGTGGCACCTTTAAAGACTGTTACTATCCTACGTATGGAGTTGACAGCTGCTGTCGTAGCAGCACGTATGGACCAACTATGGAGAAAGGAGCTAAGACTACAGCTTCAAGATTCTGTTTTCTGGACAGACAGTTTGTCTGTCTTAAAGTATATCAAGAATGAGACTTCGAGATTTCGAATCTTTGTAGCAAACAGGGTTTCAGAGATTCTTAAGGTTTGTGACGCATCTCAATGGAGATTTGTGGACACTGCACGCAATCCTGCAGACCTTGCCTGCACCAGAGGTGTAAGGGCGGAGCCATTCCTAAACAACGACTTTTGGATATCCGGTCCCTCGTTTCTCTTACAATCAGAAGAATGCTGGCCCGTTAATCCAGACGGATTGCAGGAACTTCCATCTGAAGACTTCGAGGTAAAGGTATCAGCTGCAATTGGGGTTTCTACAACAAGGAATGAAGATGATGCCGTGACTTGTTTGATAAATCGCACCTCATCTTGGACACGTCTAATAAGAGTGATGGGTTGGATCCTAAGATTCAAGGCATTGCTTTTGAAACTCAGGAGAACGGAGGACACTGCATGTCTTACTGATGCAATGCAACACAAAGATGCTCTCACTAAGGACACTCGTGATTCCAGGAACAGGCTCCGTGGTGGTTACCTCTCATCGGGAGAGATCAGAGGAGCTGAACTTGAGGTTTCTATTTGATAATAGAAAACGGAAAACAAAAAAAGTACAGTTTAAATTATATTTGTCGAAGAAAGCTATATATTACAAAAGGTTACCAGACATCTATAACATCATTCACAAACACAATGCCCTTTTCATACCAATCATATTTAAACAATGATTTCCTATTGATTACAATGACCCTATTGTTCCATAAGGCTCAAATTTGTTAAGATATAAATTTTTAGACTCGAAGTTGATAGGCTCGAAATGTTTAAGATCGAATTTTTTGGCGGGCTCGAATTTGAGCAACCTGAATTTCCGAGTCTTGAATTTTTGGGTCAGATTTTTTTTTTCATTGAAATATGTGAATTCAGTGTTGTTTAAATTATTCAAAGTATTCAATGCCTTTTAAAATTCAAAACATGTCACTGATTTACTTCCATACAAATGGCAAATGACCGATTTTGGTTTTCTAATTTCAAAACGAAAATCCATTGGCCGCAAAGTACACGGACCTAGCTCCACCAGTACCCCTAGCAAAAATAGGACGCTATTCTCCAAGAAACAAATCCCTGTTATGTACGACAAAGTAAGACGAGAGATAGCTGAGTCATTGAGAAAAACCTTAAAGTAGGTCATTGATAAGATGTAAATTCTGGAGAAGGCAGACCGGAAGGAGTCACGACAATTATAAAAGGGTTGACTCGGTTTTATTAGCTCGACGTCGGATCATGCCACCAATCCACAACAGAGTAGCTGCATGAGTGAAGACTCTCTCTTACAAGAGTGCTTAAATACAGTATCTGGACATGTTCAAACATAGAATGCACAGAATCGCTTCCTAAACGGGTCTTCAGTGGTCAGTACACTGATACACTAGAACGTTCAACAGGTGAAGTGGTCGTTAATCACATAAGCCTTATTTGTACATGATTTTCCTCACTGTCTCCCCACTGTCTGGACTGCATGCTATATTCTGCTCAGAGGGGGCCTCGCTGTATGACCTCTTGACCTTACAGAGACACAAGCTGTACATGTACCCAGAAACTCTGCCTTACAGTCATATGAGTTCAATTTCGTGTGTGGTGTTATGACAGTGTTTACAGCAGCTTGTGACTGCCAGTAATAGTTTACCCTTTTTTACATTCAAAGAACACATACAACAGGAAAGAAGGAGTGTTTTAAGGCAAGGTCCAGGCCTGATGTTATTTTATCTTTTGTCAGAGACTTTGTTTATATGTGAAGTAAAACTTTCACTTGTTTAGTTAATTGATGATTTTCTGTCTGACAAAGAAATAAATCATTATGTACCATATTAAATTGCATAGCATCATATTATTTTGCATCGCATCACACATTCGCACACGATTTGTTTGGAATAAATATGTTAAATCGTGATATCTTGTTTTGGCTTTATTGAATATTTTTATTTCTTGAAAATGCTGTATTATTACATTGAAGTTTAATTAATAAAAGTAGTAGTTATCGGAAAAGAACAGCCTGTAATGTAATATCACAGATATATCTTGTAAATTTGGAACTGGAGCGTGTCATAACATGGGTTTATAATGTGAACGTACACAACATATATATGTTTGTACAATTACAAATCGTTTTTCCCCCGCAAATCTGGTTTATTCAGGATAATAGTACACATTTAAAATTAGAAATGTTTTTTTTACAGAGAAGTTCAATTAATAAAAGTCATATTTACCGGCAAAGAACAGCCTGTAATGTAATATCACAGATATATCTTGTAAATTTGTTTCAGAAAAATTACAATTATTTAACATTAATGTTAATAAAAAATTAAAAAATAAATTTTATGGGTTTAATCTGGCGTCCCAGCTGCCAGATTGTTCCTTTTTTTTAATGTTTTTTTTTACAGTGTAGGCTGGCTCGTTGTCAGAAATATTAATCTATCAAGCATTGCACAGTCAGTCGGTGAACAAGTTTAAGAAAGCTTTATTGCTTGCGGCCGTAAGGAGACAAAACATCAGACGCCATTGTGCTACAAAGTTTGTCCGCTAGCATGTTGTGCTAGCAACCTATTTAAACAGTCATTGGCTAAAACAAAGGCATGCAAATGTCCCATGGCTCTTCCTTCATTGGCTACCCTTGCATAGACCTGGCGCGCGTGTGTGCGTGTTTACATGTGTGCGTCCATTGCAATGGACATTTACAACATCAACCCTACTCCCAGAAGGTGACAAGCTAATGGTCACCAGACCTCAGTCTTCTTTTTTAGCTCTGTCAAACAGTATCTCCTTTAAATAAACAAACAAACCCCTTGTTCTTAGTCCTTAGCCCCAAGATAAGGGTCTTGTATGTTTACCCAGAGTTCAGATTTTGGGGTAGGCTTCTCTTTTCACACAAAGCTAAACACAGTGTAATTTTATACAGAATAAAAGTGTTACATCTTCGATTTTTCCGACACTCGTCACTGTCAGAGATGAGGCCCACAATGGTTGTGTCGTCAGCAAACTTGAGGAGGTTGGAACTGTGCGTTGCAAGGAGACGCAAGGAAACAAGAGAGGGCTGAGCACACAGCCCTGGGGGTTGCCTGTGTTGGTGATCAGTGTGGATGAGGTGCGGTGACCGATTCTCACCACCTGTGGCCTCCCCGTCAGAAGGTTGAAGATCCACTTGCATAAGGAGGTGCTTAATCCCAGGTCCACAAGCTTGGAGATTAGTCTGGAGGGGATGATGGTGTTGAATGCTGAGCTGTAGTCAATGAACAGCATCCTCACATACGTATTCCTTTGTCCAGGTGGGAGAGAGCGGTGTGCATAGTCAGGGTGATGGCAACATCTGTAGACCTGTTTACCGGTATGCAAACTGCATTGGGTCCAGGATGGGATGCAGCAAGGAGCAAATGAATGATTTGACTAGCCGCTCGAAGCACTTCATGATGACAGAGGTCAGTGCTATCGGGCAATAATCGTTCATGCAAGTGACCTTAAAAAAGGTTAAAATCAGACCATTTATACAATTAGGCTACTGAAATGTGTAAGCATCATTATTTGAATTTAAAAAACTGAAACAAGTCAGGAGTGGTTATAGTGGTTTGATTTACTATTGAAGAATTAGCCTACATGAATTACAATATTTGAATTTGGGTATTGTGTGCCGTGTTAGGGTCTTGTTCTTGGTCTGGGTCTCCAGGAGGTATAGATGTAGATGCAGACGCTTTTATACAAAGTTACATACAAATATTGGATTTAGTGCTAGATGGTACAGCAAGTAAATTAACAATTTAGTGTAATTGAGAAAGATATCGATACACATTTGTACTTTTTTCTCTTCAAACTATCATATTCTTACTCAACATAATACATACAAACCTTCAGAGACTCATTTCTCACACGCGATATGCACCTGTTTCGAACATAAATGACCATTGCAGTCTCGCGCTCGCTCTTAATACAAAATCCCTGAATTCCGGGAGATTGTATAGCATTTGCGGGCGTTCGGGAGCCGCTATTGAAATGCGGGAGACTCCCGGAACTTCCGGGAGACTTGGGATGTCTGAGATAACGATTATAACATAGGCAAACTGACAACTTCGATTGGGGGACTTGGCTGTGAGGAAAGGCAAAAACCGATGACAGCTAGCCTGCCTAGCCAGCCAGTTGCACAGTTTGCTGAAGGCTTTTAAAATTATAGTTAAAAAGTACAAACGAATGGGTGAAACTTCTTTGTTAGTGTTACGAATCCCTGGAGGGCAGGGAAACGTAATGGGCCACTGCAAACATAAACGCGGAACCAGGGTGAGGAAAATGGAAAATGAGGAAGGGGACACAGAACAACCGGGGTAACAGAAAGAAAGGGAGTTTATTGTCTCCTCACCAATACACGGAATAACAATGATAATGATACTGATTAATGATGATGCTGGGAGAAGGGAGCTGAGCAGGACCAAAGCAAAGAAATCAAAGATGTAACGTACCCACCCCTAACCTGTCCTAACTCCCTACCCCCAAAACTCAAACTAATCTGTCACACAAACAAGGCGCCCTAAGCAAAACAATACAGGGGGTGGTCCGCTCAATGTCTTAGCTAGGGTGTATAGACAGAGTATTTCCTATGGGTGGAATGTAAGCCCATGGGCATCTTACCTACAGGCATCCCCCTTCCACCCAGGGTTAAACAAACGGCGAAACACTGATAACATACACTGGGTACAAAACATAAACCATACATCGCCCAGTCAAGGTATCACATAGTAAAACAAAAACCCTCCACACAAGGGAGAACAAATGAACTTAAAATAGCAATAAGAAAGCTCTGATTGGTGCAGGGGCAGATGGGTAATTGATAATTGGGTGTCACTGATTGGATGTCACTGATTGGATGTCACCGATTGGATGTGACCGATTTCACAGGAGGGCAGGACCTGGAACCCCTGGGAAACATAGACATGGACAGGACAGAGGGAGACAAACAAACAGTACAAACAGGGATGGCTCTCGGGACGTAAAAATGTTAAGAAACTTGACTTTAATCGAAGCATCACCTCACTTTTCAATTTAAAGCAGTAAATTCAACTCTATCTATGGAGTGTTCTAGCATCACTTCCGGTCTCACTAGATGATAATACCGGCATGGTACTAGATGCGTTCGACATGGACTGCGGCTGCATGAAACGACCGGCTAGAGTAGCTGCTTGCAGTTGGGGAGGAGTTGAAAACGGCTCTGTGAAGTCGGACATTCCAGCTTCTCGTGGTTTGCTGCGTTGACGTCAGTCATGGCCGATCAAGCGCTGTTTGCTTACTTTACTTTATTTATAATTAAACTTAGTCTTTCCGTTAGTGAAGAGGCGGACTAAAACCCTTTCTTCAACACGATTTAATTCAATTAAACTGTTTGGTCCGGATTTGAGCGTTGGCGAAACTGAAGGTGTCAGAATAATTATAAAACACGCGTCAAAGTTGTCGTGTGTGAGTCTGGCCAATCATGAAATAGCTGTGTCGTCATTAGAACCCGTGCAGTTGTCCTTGAGAAAATGCCCTCGGCTACACAGCCGGCAGTTCTCGAATCGATCTCACGGTACTTTGATGGCTACATCACAGTCACCTAGCCTCGGCGCCGTCTTAAGTCGGACGGACAAAAAGTCTAACCAGAAATCACTGTTTCAAGTCAGCCGCCTGCAGCCGACTGCAGTGCTGCATGAAGTCAGTCCATGTCGAACGCACCTATTATCATCATACTGGGGGGTATTCCAGGTAGCAGGTTTAGTGAAAACTCTGAGTTGGTTAACCCTGAAAAGTGGATCTTAGTTGTTACGAGGGTTCTCTACGAGCAAAATAACGAACTATCGTTATTTCTTACATGCGTTTCCCAAACATACTCGTAAGGAGAACCCTCGTACGTGTCTCTTAAGAACTACTTGAGAGTGGATGAGAGGCATGCTTTGGCCAACCATGGTACGTGAGTTTGCATCCCCCGTGCATGTGATGGCCATGCATTGGCTTAGTCAATAGCATTGCAGAAGGAAAGAACGAGAGGCAATGACGTAGTTGTGTTCGTACAGTGTAGTAACCACCAGATATAAGTTCTGGGAAATGCATGGAGTTGCCGTAATTTATTTAGAGAGTGAATAAACTTCTGAAACAGATAAGTATCGTAATGTAATCCATTGATTTCAACAATGTAACTGTATTATAAATACCAACTATTTAAATTGTAACTGTAACAGAATACAGTTACTTGGTACATATATTCTGTTACTCCCCAACACTGTGTGCGATAGACTAATGCGTTCTGAAGAAAAGCTATTCCGTTCCACGTTTTCGCTCTGGATAAGAGCGTCTGCTAAATGACTAAATGTAGTTGCAATATACTGTCCCAATGGGTGTATCCAGGCCCACTGAAAGACTCTTGGGGTGACTGCCTGGTGCCCCCAGGGTTGAAAAAGTGTTTCTAAAATTCCCCCAAGTGGAAAAAATGAGACCAAGTGCCCTACTGTCTGCCATTCACATTGGGAAATATGCTTGAGTGCCCAGGATGCCCCTTCATGCAATAAATGATAGTGTGCCGTCAATAAAAACATTATAATAACATGTCTTAATGAGTGCCTTTACAGTAGTGATGGGAAGTTCGGATCATTTTACTGATTCGGTTCTTTGAATCTCGTTCAGTAAAATGAAAGAATATTTTTTCGAGTCATTCGTTCATTTCAATGGGGGGGGGGGGGGGGCGCGCTATCTGTCCACTGCGTATAACACGTATCATGTTCTCATGTAGGTTAGTGCATGACATGTGCACCAGCAGATACTATTTTGAAAGAAATTGCTGCATTAAAATAATGTATCATGACAGTTTGTATGATTTGGTCATTTATTATCACACTAGCATTTAATTATCACAGCAAACAATTACACTGCACTAAACTGTAAGTGTAAATGTAAAGTGAAAATAACAAAACCAGTCAGTATGATGACTGGAGCGAATATCATTCACGTCTTACTAAAACAGCGGCCACACAAAAGGGAATGAGGAAACTGTTTCCTCTACTAAAAAATACAATGCGGGTCACGTGAAAAAAGGATCCAAAGACTCGTAGAAAGACCGAGTCGGGAAATGAACGAATCATTCGTTTTCTCCAGTACAGAGCCTATGCAGGTCACGGGAAAAATGATCCAAAAACTTGTAGAAAGACCGAGTCGGGAAATGAACGAATCATTCGTTTCCACTAGCTACCACTACAGAGCCTATGCAGGTCACGTGAAAAATGATCCAAAGACTCGTAGAAAGACCGAGTCGGGAAATGAACGAATCGTTCCCTCTAGCGTTTCCTCTAGCTACCACTACAGAACCTATGCAGGTCACGTGAAAAATTATCCAAAAACTCGTACCCGAAGACCGAGTCGGGAAATGAACGAATAATTTCTGTATACTTGGACGACTATGCAACAGTCCCGATGCGCGGCCACGAGAAAATGAACGAATCACTCTTTGAGAGAATTCGTTACTCTCGAGTCCTTGTAAGGATTCGTTCAAAATGAACGAATCGTTCACGAACGACACATCACTACTTTATAGTGGAGAAAATGTGATGTAGTGCCCTATAAGGTTCCCTTACAATGGTCTAAACTTTACTGTTCCCATGCACCGTACTTCCAATGGAAAAGGGTGCTGTTATGAAGTGCCTTTTCCAAATGAGAAAATAAGATGCTGTGCCCAACAGTCTCCCCTACTGTGCCCACTAGAGCATGCTTTCCCAAAGTGAGGCCGTGGTCCCATTCCCATTGTTACACTGGTTAGGTCCCATGTCGTGCAGTAACAGCCCTTTAAATGTTTTCACCCCTGACCTTCAAACAGCCAGAGTCTGCCACTGTCCAAACCCCACCTGGACCTGTGGAGGCAGACAATGTTAATTGGAAATCTTTCCATAATGTACAGGTGTACATTTAGGTTATGGGGCAGCCGTCCAAACACTGTCAGGCAGAATAGTAATAATTGGATTTGGATTAAATATGTAAGTGAATTTAAATGAATGTTCTGCCAAGCAAAATGTGATACAGTTTGGGTCACCTTCTGATCTGGAAGTCTGTGCTGGGATCTGTGCAATACTACTTATTTTAGTGAATCCCCATTTTAGTCATGGTCATCGTTCCCTATTTTAAAGCTCAGTATTTAGCCTATCAGTTAAGAAATGTATGGCAAAGTTATTTTGAAGTAATTAAATTAACTTTTGTTCAAGATGTGAAGACAAAAAACATTATTAGCCCACATCAAGTCCAAACCATGGCCTTCTGCAGTGTTTTGAATTCATACATAACCTACATCCAAATAACATTTTCAATTGCTGCCACGTTCTTTTTTTGGCAATTATTCTCAACCTCCTGTTGAGAATATCAGCCAGTGATTACTGTAAGAACGGTTTCAGACAGCTCATCAAATTACGCAAATTATCAGTAGGCTTAAATGCAGTAGTTATTTTAAGTAGATTTGGTAGGCCTACAATTTACGCATTTAAATGGTCAACAATGTTTTGTCAGATCGTCCACCTTTCCCTGTTAATAGTGGCAATATTGACATTTGAGGATAACACTCAAAATCCAGTTACGCTGTTGAAAATAACACCACTGCTGGTTTACGCTCTGCTTTTTGCGACATAACTCTTATTTTCGATGATCGCCTGGTCTGGACTGCTTCTGTTCTCCGTGTGCGCGCACAATCTAAGTTTATTGAGGTCTACCTTGAATTAGCATTGCTTGTTAGTGGAACGGAACGTTAGTGGAACGGCTTAAGTCTAAGTTGATGTTTACCTAAGCAAGGCTTTTTCATGCAAGCGTGGCTTTCGTTAGCGACGTTGATGGAATACTCCCCAGGTTTGTCTTCTATGTTTTTACACTGTCTAGCAGGGACTGACTGAGTCCAACTGAAGCAAGCGCACGGTTCGCTAGCAAATCAGCTAAAAGGATTCTGGTCCATGGACCCCGCCCCCCAAAGCCCCCACCCCCCTCCTGCCTTGCTTGAAAATCTCTGTACGGCTTTGACAAGCTTTTTTACACTAATTTGGCGATGAAACAAGGTCAACTGTGTGAGCGTGCAAAATTGAAAGGTGTGAACAGTGAGGTCACAGAATTGAAAGGCGCAAGCATACAAATACTTGAAAATCGGATTTCGAAAAACTAATATTTTCTGCGCTTTTGAAAAATAAGGTTTCGAATATACAAATCTATATTCCTCGTTCTAGTGATAGGAAGTTCCGATAAATTACAGTTTTTCTCAATTGTTTACACACAAATACTGGTACTTGAGACACAATGACCACAACATGTAACTCATGCACCTACCCCATGAACCAATTCTGCTAAACTACAAGCACAATTCCTGCTTTACACTCAAATTTCAGTTCTAAAACACACTTTTTTCCGAGCCGCTTTGGTTGACCATGTGGTCAACCATGGTCTAACAATGAGGGAGGCTGGGCAAAGAGTACAGCCAAATTTGAGCAAGTACACTGTAGCATCCATCATCCGGACTTTCCGAAATGAGAATAGGTAAGAAATCTACTCTCACTACAAAATTGCAGTAGGCCTACTGCATATCAATACAGTACTCAATGAGTACAATAGTACAGTATTGCCTGTGGACTGTTCTGTAGGACTGTAAAAATAAAGTATGTTTCAAGTATTTGGAAAATGTATTCCTACTTTGTATTCCTACACAGTATTTACAGTATTTTACTATTTGTTTGGCAGAACTGAAAGATTACCAACACAAGGTGGTCGGGAACGTCTTCTGTCTCCTGAACAGGAAACTGAAATCATGAACATGGTCCTAGAAAATAACGCCATAACATTACGGCAAATACAAAGAAAAATAATAATAATGTAACTGTATACACTATACAGTAAATTATTCTGTTGTTTTGTATGTAGACCACTGTATGGGCAAGTTTGTGTTGGTTGGGATGTACACTGTGTACATTGTTTTTCTGGGAAAAATACGTAAAATATATTTGTTACCGTGTATTTCTGTGTGCTGAGTATAAAAACAATATTTTCAAATATTTTACAACACACTTATGTATGTACTGTCTGTAGTAAGTGTAACACTGAACAAAAAAAGGCCTAACTCACTTTGATGAATGAAGAAGAAGTGTTTTCCATTCATCATGGTGTTTTACATTGAACACATCAGTGTTCAAATGGTTCTTATAAATGTCTATTCATATGATGGTTTGTGTTTGTCATTTGAAAACAAAATACAATTTTGAGATTAAATAACATTGTTTTGAATGTTAAGTTTAATTTTGCAGGAGAAGTGAGGGGTTTTGCCCATTGTGTGTGTGTTTTTTTGATTTGTGTGTAGAGTTCTGAGTATGAGGTATGCATTCAGAAAATGTGTGTAACCAATCGAGAAAAACTGTAATGGGTGTGTTTTGCACTTCAGGGCCACCGTAGATAATGCACCCAGTGATGTTCAGCTCAAACTCATTGACATGCAGTCTGATACATTACTGGCAGAGCGCTTAAAGTCAGTGTCACTGTTGGATTTGTATTATTTTCTCAAAAAGGAGAACTTTCCACACATGAGGAGGCATACTCAGAAGATGTTGGTTCTCTTTGAATCTACCTACGTATGTGAACAAACATTCTCAGTGATGAAAATCAACATATCCAGATACAGATCCTCTCTCACAGACCTGTCAGCTGTCCTTCGCATATCCACCTCAGACATTCAACCTGACTTTGGTGCACTTGTTCAAGCAAATATTTCCAGCCCAACGAGTGCTCAAAACCAGTCCCAAATGCCTGAAAACTAGCACAATGATTTTCGGGTGTACAATAGAGGAGTAACACTCGATCCAAGCTGGCATCGATGATGGCAGCCTCGGCAAGTTGGTGCGTCCTGTTTTGTCTGTTGATTCAGTGTTCTGCCAAGACTTCCGGAGTTCTCTAACAAGAGACACACTTTTTAACATCAGGGAAACAACTCCTGTGGATTTATTTCCCATTTTTCTGCTCCAAGCGGCAGAATTAGTGGGTATTATAGTCAAAGCCGCGCTAGGCTTTGCTCAAGCAGTGAAACGCCGCAGAAGGGGAAAGCGTGCGGGAGCGCTAGTTCGGCTGCGCAGATGTTTTTTTATAAACTGTAAACCCTTCAACTCGCCTCGCGAGTTTGCGTCGCTCATTCTGGTCGGAGTTTAAATGGCACCGGGTCTACAGGTTAAGTGCCCCTACTTCGTCACGGGCACTGTTGATTCATAGTTTCAGGAATCTGTATGTGTCTCGCCGACATCATCTTACTCACCGACTGCATCACGGGCACTGTGCACTAGTGAAGTTAATGTTACAAATGTTTCTTATATAAATATTGGACAAAGAGAAATTTTTATTTTCACTGATTATTTTATTTAGTTTTTACATATCATATACTGTATTTGCTAAGTGACAATGGTTTATTTTTTTTATTTTGTTTATTTGATTTATTAAATAAGTAAATTGTATTTTTACAGTATTGAAAATGCATAATGTCTATTGTTGCCTTCACAATTTAAAGCAGCTTGTGAAAAAAACAGCAAGCCACTGTACAGTAGGCTACATGCCACTCAAAAAACTTGAGACCCATCGTGATATCCGATTACTTGATTTGTTTATCTCAGGCATTCAAAACAACAAGGGACATTTTTGAACAGCCTGTAATATTCCTCTTGAATCTAGAGAAGAGAAAAAGGAATATGTTTAATATGTCTGAAATTAAACAGATAACATTCAAATTTACCTCAAAAAGCAGTTTAAGTATATGATCAGATACAACTAATTAACTTTATGATTACCTTTCTAGATAAGACACAGAGGAAGATGAAGATAAACATCCCTTGGAAGGTGTTTGCAATTGTGAATAGATAAGCAGAGAGCATGGTCTCGTTAAGGATGTGGAGCACGCCAAATGTCCAGGTGGCACCAAGGACAAACAGGAGGGCAAGGGCACCACGGGCACAGGACCTAAGGTAAAATACATGCTTATGTCATCATAGGCCATATTATTGTTTTACTGCTTGTCATAAACCTCAAGACGTGATACATTTGATCTAAAAAGTATAGCAAGAATGCTACCCCTTTAGACATACTAAAGTGAGTCTCTCATCAGGGACCGAACACATCACAATATGGACAGGTCACACCCCATATGTCCCTTGTGGCTTTATACTGCATGAGATTTACCTTATATTTTCATAATGGCTAATTTCAGGCTTTTTCACAGCAGTATGACGGAACACTTTGTAGATAATCACTCCAAAAGCCAATAGATTCACCTTAGATGGGAGAGAATCAAAGATGGATACAGTGACAATGAAGATGAAACATAATCGTTTGCACATTTTCAGGGCTTAAAAAGACCTTACTAGAATGATCAGGCAGGCAGGCCCAATAAAACTCCAAATGAAGTTATTTTCCGTGCTCAGCCAACACCTTATGTGAAAAGAACATTATATTATAACCATGGAACTATTCATAAATAGGTATTTTCATTTAACAAATTAGCATTACCTTTTTTTGCACTTACACTTTATTGGTACCATAATACTTGGAGCCGAGTGTAGCCGAAATGGCCACCACCACAGCTGGGCTTCCATAGCCAAAAATGTAGAAGTTGCGATGCAGGAACCCTTTGTTGTAAATAACACCAACAACTATAAGGTAAAGATGAATCCCCTCGATGCACATCCAGGCAAAAGCAGCTAAGAAGAAATAATGGAGGAGGCCAGCAATAATGGAACAGAAAAGCTGATACCAGAGACAAAAAGACAAAGAGAAGTCTTTAAAATAGTAGGAATAACACTTTACACCTATGCAATTATAGAAGACAAGGGTGACTGAATTAGGTTTCAAATGCAAAAAAACATCCACGAACATACTCACTCAAATATACACACAGATGCACACCATGCCCACATTCACAAATGGGTTTCATTGAATAGTACAGGTCTCACTTTATGGGTGTTCATATTGATTCCAATCAGGAAAATGAATTCTGCCATAAAGAGGCTGCAGCACAGGTTCTTGTGAATAGTGGTTCTGGTACTCTGGATCTCAGTAAAGAACCAAAAGGTGAAGATACACATGGACAGACAGATAATAGAGATAATCATCCCCAGCTGAGTGATCCTGGTCAGAATGTTGTGGTGGGCCAACAACTGCATAGGGGTACAAAGCATGAGTTTAAAAGGCTACCATAAAATAGAATTGTACTACATATACGACTTGTTTGATATTACTTTGATTTCACAGGGTCAATTTGACAGTCAAACCCTCCCGTAATAAAACAGGCAATGCCTCTCATCGTGTGGTCTACACTCTACAGCACAGTCATTTTGCAACGGAACTTATGTTGGTGGATCAGTTGGTGGCCACTTACATTGGCACGTCCCGATGACATGAGAATTGCAAAGTGCGTGAGGTGGTTACAGGAGCATGTGGTGGTAGTGCTGTTGACATCCACATGGTCACAGCCATGTGTAGCCCAGTGCCCTTTCAAGCTGCCTGGATCATACTCCCAGAAAGCACATTTGGTTGCATCTTCGTTTGTGTTGATTGGCTTCAGTGAAAAGAAAGAATGGTATTGTGATTTTTTTTTTTGAACTAACAGCATGAATTAGCGGTGAATATTTTGCCAACAGACAGCATCAGATCTGCCATGGGACTTTGACTGCTAATACCATTGTGTGTCTGAGGGTGAATGTTACACGGTCAAGCTGGTACATGTCAACAGGTTTGATAGCCACTGCTATGACTTGGGAGTTGACCGTGATTCCTCCTGTTCCAGCGTAGTGTGCGTAATCCATAACACTGGGGTCAGTGTTGGGTTTCATTATATCACCTATGCTGTCATACCGAACAAACACCACTGACACGCTTCCTGATATACAGAAGAAAAAGTAGAAGAATGTTGTTGTTTTTCAGGTTAAATAGATGAATTGTGTTGAAAGTAAAGTTTGAGTTTAATTAAAAACAACTTAATATGTGCCAAATGTTAAATATACACATCATTTCCAAAACATCTTACCATTTTTGTCACCATCTTGGTCATCGTTTGGTGTTAAACTGATATGTTCTCCACCTATTGAAACTGATAACTTGCTTTTCCGGGTATGGTGGGCATCCAATGTAAAAAGTTTTATTTCTGTATTTAAAAGAAAGAGAGCATTAATAAAAGTATTTGCACATCATTTTTCACATTAAAAGATTTAGTTGACAACAGATGTCAATGTGCTGCTTACCTATTTCACTTTCTGTGATCTCCAGATCGGTGGTAGTTTGATAGTTTCTTGCCAGTATCAATATGTTCTCCTCCACAGTGTGGAGGAGTTTGGTGATTGTGTAGTCCCGTTTATCTCCTTCAATTTTGCTCCAGGCAACCAACTCATCCTTTTTCACCAGGTTGTTTACAGCCTTTACAAATTTCTGAAAAAGAATAGCAGCTTGTATGAGTAGTACTGAGATGTATACAATTAAATGTATTTAAATTAAAGAAATACACTGAAGTTGAGATAATATTCTGTAGCTGATGTATAGATGAGATGGTGTATACAAATTGTTACAGAGAGAGTGGCCTTGGTCATGAATGGTTTAGTGGTTTGGTTCTTCCCCACTACACTCAAAAGTGAGGTGGATCGACACAGGGCCTCCACAAATGAGATCACATCAACTGGAGTCAACTCTTCTCGTGTGTGCCTGATGATCTCGTCCAACATGTTATGGGGCTCTGTAAGGTTGCCCATCTACAATTGTGAGAAATACATTTTAATGAGCTCAAACCCTTTCTAAGTTTTCTTTGGTCTTAATACAAAACACATGAGAACATGTTTGTCAACCCAGCAGAGGGCAGCATCCTCACATATTTCCATCATATTTGCAAAATCAGAAGAATCAGAAAGGGTTTTGATCGCTATGAAAGTTTGCACAAACAAGGAATTTACTTTGGCAGGAAGGTGCATACATTAAAAATATAGGAATCTTAAAGCTTAAATATGTGGTCTAACTATACAAAAGGAACAAAGTCTAGCTAATACTAATAATAAACAGTTTATAAACAGTTCGAGAAGTGTCTGCTTACATGTTCAAGGACTTTGTTAACAGTTTGTGCTATGCACAAGGGATGTTCGTGACAGTTTTTCTTAGGATGTTCTGAAAAAAGTGTTTAATAAATTGTATAACAAATGATAAAAACATTTTATGATCATAAATAGAGAGAGAGAAAAAAAATCTTATAACACAAGAATTGATATTGCCATTTATATCCAAAAGGCTCTTCCTTATGGTGCTCTAGCTACATAAATTATTCCATGTAAACCCTGCACCCTATTCAGCTCAAGCATTTCGTCCACCTCTGCTCACCACCTACTGTAGTAACCCCATCCCTACGAGGACACGGAACTCGTTAAATGTGGCTGTTTTCAAATTGGAGGCACAAGGATATAATTTGCTACTGTCATGATGACAATGTCATAGAACTGTCTATGACACTGAGGTCAGTGCAACTGTCTGCTGCACTGACCTCTAGCCCATGTAACTTTTCACTATTACCCATTTCCTTTCAGCATGTGTGGTTGAGAGGGAGGAACATTGAAATAGGTTGGAAAAAAGGTGGACATCTGTATGTGATCAAGTGATCAGAAAAGTTGATATTCACACACACTTACCATGACAAGGTCCACCCTTTTCTGGATGGAACCGCTTAGCACCTGATACTAGGATGTAATCTCTGTCGCAGGTGCAAAAAAAAGACCCATTTGTATTGTGGCAGAGAGAGAATGGTCCACAGACCTGAGTGCTCTTGCACTCATCTATATCTGAAAACCAGTATGGAAAGATAAATCGCTGGATTAACAATACACCAAGTATCCAGAGAAAACTTGTCTACTTATATATATAAAAAGAGAGAAATACAAAATAATACATTTTATGAAGAAAACTTTACCAGTGCACTCGGTCCCATCATTTGGTTGGAATTGGTACAGTCCTGTTGATGCGTACCCTGACAAACAGGTGCAATAGTAGCTCCCCACTGTGTTGGTACAGTCAGTGTTGGACCCACAGATATTTGTGACATTCTGGCACTCATCATCATCTGTGGTGGTGAGAAACAAAGAGAAAGGAAACCAGAATAAATACATGTAATAACTACAATTAAGTGGAATAATGTAAATTGGGTGTTAAGGTTAGGGTTCCATACCAAGTTATTAAATACGTTTTTCCAAAACAGACATTTCAATTAGTGCTTCAAACATTATTTAGCTTCAAGTTGACCAGGTACTCCCTGACTGGTCTTTACATAGTCATCAAATATCATATGCCCTTGAAAGTATATTGCAACAGGCTTAAGCAATAGTAGTAAGTTGGAAGTAACACAATATGACTTTCTATTGTTGTATTCGTTTCAAGGGATATGATGGACACAATACCCTGTGTAAAAACTTTATCCGGGAAGGGATATCCTTTGCTTCCAGTAATGGGAGGTTACAATACTCAACAGGAAATGTGCCCATAACATTCCAGACTTTTAAACCAACATAGCACAAAAAGCAAAACAAGGATTTCATGCTGAAACTATATTTTTGATTATTTATATTTAAACTTTATTGAAGTTTAAGTTAAGTTTAAGTATAAATGCACAAGATGACAAACTAAAAGAACCCAACAAACACAAAATGATCTATCAATACTTTTAGAGAATCTCAAGCAGGGGCGTCGTTAGACCCTTTTTACTGGGGCACGTGCCCCAGTGTAAATCTGCTGTGCCACAGTAAAATCTAAAGTTTGAGTTTTAACAATTTACTTCATTAGTCAGTGCATTAATTTAGATTGATAATCCCGGAAAAAAATGAACACAGTATCCCAATCAATGCTTGTAAAAGTGTTTAACCGAAAACACAAACCTATATGCATGCAGAATTCCATGTCAGCACGCTCTTCTGAGCTTGCCAAATAGCCACTGCAGCACGGACACAGAAGTCCAGCGGGTATTCCAGAAAGCAGGTTATGCAACATAACCGGGTAAGTTAACCCACCAGCAACATTGCTACAATGTACCCGGGTATGTCACATAACCTGTTTTCTGGAAAACCCCCAGGTGTCGGACTCGGCACACAAGTCAGAATTGAGGTAGGCTAAGAAAACATTACAAAACTAAAGATGGTTTTTAAATGATAGGCCTACTGTTCATCTTATTTTGACAAAAACATAAAAACAATATTACATGAAGCTCAAAAAAACAGTATTTGCGCTCAAATGAATGCGAAAAAAATGTGCGCGCTTGCATTAGCTATTGATGTCCTTGCCAAAGCTGATATCAAACTTGCGTCCCTGAACTGTTGTATAGTGGATTAAGCAAGGGGAGTTTCTATAGCCTATTAGTGCATTATGCACAGCAAGCTTGAAAGAAAAAAGGGATATGAATTAGGGGCCGGTGCCCCAGTAGAGTTTTATGTCTTCAACGCCTCTGATCTCAAGGTTGATAAGCTGATGACTCATTGGAGGTGAAATCCTAAAGTAGTTTCTATTATATTGAGGAGTGAAAATGATTCAGGATGGTGAGTAGAATCTGAGAATGTAACAAGATTAGGCAACAATTTATTTTAAGGTTCCAATAACCGTCATACAGTAGCATGACAGAAAGTAACTACTTAGAACTACCTATGGTAAAACATTGCTAGTGTATAGGAATTGCTATGTAATTAAATTGTATTAAGTGTTAGCAGTATAGGTTACATATTGGAGTCTTAAATGTTATGATGGCTAAATTTAAACTCAAACAAGTACACTTGATTTTCCTTACTTGAAACCTGTTCGAGGCCCTCCAGCGGGCCGGAAACGCTGCCCCCTCCTACCAGTTACTATGCACTCAATTAAAAAATATATAATTTCAGACTGCTACACATGCCATACATCATTGGAAAGCTACAATTCTCTTGAAAGAATCCATTTCAAGATCAAGTCAAGTACAGTCAACGTCTTTGTCCGGTCACCAATATCTAAACAAAGCAAACGACTCTACTCAGCCTAAAAGGTTCAGCGTGGTCCAGGTATGCAAAAAATCCCAACAAACATGGGCTGGTTACATTCCCAAAGGTCCAAACTATCTAACCATGTTGAGTAGTTCGTCCAAAATAATGAATTATATCCACACATAGCCACGATCTTGTTGCTTCATTCTGCCTTCGCCAATTCAATTTTTGCACTCTCTCACGCACTATCGCTCATTGAAAGAGATGTGATTAGAATATTTACGATTGGAGTGTCAAGATGGCAGCTACACTCTGCCCTTTCGATTGAAACCTTGTTTGACCCAATAGGAGATTCAATGCCCTAGCATTGAATCTCAATTCTGTCTTCCAGCTCATACCTACCACCTCTAGGCCTCTTCAGGCCTCTGTTTTCCAAATAAAATCTTGGCGGAAATAGAAACTTTCACTTTCCTTGTGTTCAAGCTTCTATTACTCAACACCAGTAGGACTGACAGGGGTGCTGACAACAGGGGAAATAACTTCAGATTGTCACCTTTCAAAAGAGAACACAGTCGTGCATGTACTCCAAATGGTTCAAGAACAGCTTTCAATTTACTTTGGGTATGCTGTCTAGGCGTTTTCAGGCTAATTTTACAAGATTCTTATTAAAGAAAACATTATCTTTGAAACTACTGGCTATTTTTGCTCAACTCTACACACTAACCACAAAACCTTACACCAAACCAGCAAAATATTACACTACACAAACAAGCATTGGAAAACTCTTAAAATATCTGAAAACATTATATATATATATTTTGACATCAGTACCATGCAAACAAACCATAATTTGAATAATCACATAAAGCAGCTACTACATATGGAAGCCCATGAGGACTATATTCAAATGATAATGCTATATCAGAAATGCATGATCATTTTCATTATAGTAGTAGTAGTAGCTTTATCGTCAATTTCTTCAGATGTCAGATGGGGGTCAGATGGCTGAGCGGTTAGGGAGTCAGGCTATTAATCAGAAGGTTGTTGGTTTGATTCCCCACTGTGCAAAAATGACGTTGTGTCCTTGGCAAGGCACTTCACCCTACTTGCCTTGGGGAGAATGTCCCTGTACTTACTGTAAGTCGCTATGGATAAGAACATCTGCTAAATGTAAATGTCAAGACATACAAAGGAATCGATAGGACGTTTCCCACTCTCCCATGGTGAAACATATAAAGTGCACAAGCACAACAGATAAGACAAGACATTTCCTAATACTAAGTAAACATACAAATTCATGTACAGCAGCATAAGTTTCTGTGAAGTGTAAAAGTAATACAAGTGATAAAAGTGCAAGAGACAGTTTGTTGCAGGGTCCTGAGTGATTTTAGGGGGGGGGGGGGATTTCAGCTTCCTGTCAGACTGGAGGATATGGCTGGGGGGAGTGAGGGGAGAGAATTTAGCTTCCTGACAGCTTGGAGTATGAAGCTATTTCTGAGTCTGGTGGTGCAGCAACGGAGGCTGCTATACCTTCTTCCATAGGGTAGGAGGCTGAACAGACTGTGTGTGGGGTGGCTGGTGTCACTCGCAATCGAGATAGCTTTCCGGGTGAGGCGGGTGGTGTAAGTGTCTTGCAAGGACGGAAGTGGGGCACCAATGATCTTACCAGCTTGTTCACTATGCATTGCAGTGCTTTCCTGCTGTGTTCAGTGCAGATACTGCCCCACACAGTGATGCAGCTGGACAGGATGCTTTCAATGGTGCCCCGGTAGAATGTGTTCAGGATGGGTATGGGAGCTTTCGCTCTCTTGAGCTTGCAGAGGAAGTAGAGGCGCCGCTGGGCCTTCTTCGCCAGTGATGCAGAGTTGGTGGCCCAGGAGAGGTCCTCACTGATGTGCACACCCAGGAATTTGGTGCTGCTCAGGAGCACCATCGATGGTCAGTGGTGGGTGTTCAGTGTTGCTTCAAAGCACTTCATAATGATGGGGGTCAGTGCCACAGGGCGATAGTCATTGAAGCAGGATGAAGCCAGTTTCTTTGGCACAGGTATGATGATGGAGGTCTTGAAATGTGATAGAACAGCAGCTTGACTCAGAGAAGTGTTGAAGATATCCGTGAAGATATCCTTAAGCTCCTCTGCGCAGTCCCTCAGTACACGGCCTGGAATGTTGTCTGGGCTTGTTGCTTTGTGGGGGTTGATAGTGGAGAGTGCCCTCTTCACACTTTCGACAGACAGGCACATAGCCTGGTCGTGGGGGGTGGAGTTTTCTGTGGGCTTGTGTTATTTATTGCTTCGAACCGTGCAAAGAAGCTGTTGAGGTCGTTGAGCAGAGAGATGTTGTCGTCGCAGGCCTGTGATGCAGGCTTGGAATCCGTTATGGTCTGGATGCCCTGCCACAGGCTGCGCGTGTCTCTGCTGTCCTTGAAGTGGCTGGTTATCTTTTTTGAGTAGTCCTGTTTTGCTCTTCTGATGTCACGGGTCAGGCTGGCTCTCGCTGTTCTCAGGCCAATTCTATCCCTGGCTCTGAAGGCTTTGTATCTGGCCCTCAGCAGCCGATGGACAGCTCCTGTTAGCCATGGCTTCTTGTTAGCCCGAGTGATGATGGTCTTTGTGTGGGTCACATCATCTGTGCATTTGCGGATGTAAGAGAAAACAGTGTCTGTAAGCTCCTCATTGTCTATGTGGTTGCTGTGTGTAGCTGCTTGATTGAACATGCCCCAGTCTGTTGTGGCAAGACAGTCCTGAAGAGCAAACCTTGATCCATCCGGCCACACTGAAATCTCTTTCCGAAGCGGTTTTTCCACTTTCACTCTGGGCCTATATGCATTAGCATAACAGTGATGTGGTCGGAAAGTCCGATGTGGGGGAGGGCTTCTATGGTCCTTTGTGTGAGGTATAGACCAAGTCCAAGGTGTTTTTCTCCATTGTTGTGAACAGTCTTAATAAGATCAGCATGATTTAAAATCTCCAGCGACGATAGTAAATCCATCTTGGTGTGCTGTCTGTTGTTCGCTGATGGCCTGATATAGTTCACAAAGTGCCGCATTCCTGTCACTGCTGCTGGAGGTTGGAGAGATATATGCCGCGATTAGCAAAACCGCAGTAAATTCCCTCCGCAGATAGAAAGGACGGCACTTTATGATCATAAACTCCGCCAGTGGTGAACAGTGTCTGCATACTATCACAGCGTCCTGGCACCACGCATCACGTATGTAAACACAAACTCCTCCACCGCGTCGTTTACCTCCGTTAACGTGGGCTCTGTCCGCTCAAATTAAAATACACGTTCTAACTATTTGAAAATGTCATCTCATAGTCAAAGACAAAGCTGTGCAGCAGACAAAATTCAAATGTAAGTAAGCTAAACAAGCTAAACAGCGCCCCTTGTCAATTGCATTTCCCTTTTCAAGTCACCATGCTCTTTAACGACAAAATCATGAAAATGCAAATCAGTCAGACCTGGTCTTCAGTTAAAACATTACACATCACAATTTTTTTCGCATTCATTTGAGGACAAATAGCCTACTGTTTTTTTGAGCTTCATGTAATATTGTTTTTATGTTTTAGTCAAGTAAGTAAGTAAGTAAGACTTTATTTACATATCACATTTCATACAAGAATTGTAGCTCAAGGTGCTTTACATAAAATCAATAAAAACGATAATACAAGTGATAAAAGTAATAATTAAAATAGCAAATTATAAAAACAATAATATAACTAATAAAAGTAGTAAAACCCTTCTGAGATAAAATTACATAAATGCTTCGGTAAAAAGGTAGGTTTTAAGCTGTCTTTTAAAAATGTCTAGCGTATTTGCTTCCCTAATATTTATGGGTAATTTGTTCCATAGTTTTGGGGCGTAATTGACAAAGGCCAAATCACCAAACTTCTTATGACTGCTTCTGGTGACCTCTAATAGGCCTGCATTTGATGATCGGAGTGTTCTAGCTGGTGTGTAGTTTATAAGGGAGTTAGCAATGTAGCTAGGTCCTTGTCCGTGTAGAGCTTTGTAAAAAAGGAAAAGGACCTTAAAGTCAATTCTGAAGGTAACGGGGAGGCAGTGTAAAGTAGCTAGGACAGGACTAATGTGTTCTCTCCTTTTTGTTTTGGTTAATAATCTAGCTGCAGAATTTTGAATGAGCTGTAGTCTTTCAGTGGTTTTCTTGGGAAGACCAGTGAAAAGTGCGTTACAGTAGTCCAGCCGGCTGGATATAAAAGCATGAATTAACTTCTCTGCATCATTTTGGTTTATGAATGGTCGTACCTTTGCTATATTCCTCAGAAGCTGTTTTGGTCACTTTATTAATGTGAGAGTTGAAATTCAGTCGTCCAGGATTACACCGAGACTCGTCACCTCTGGTTTAAGACAGGGGGTTAAGCCTCCTAGATTCTTAGTAAGCATCTCTTTTTTGGATTTGGGGCCACATAGTAGGACTTCGGTTTTGTCTTCATTTAATTTAAGAAAGTTATCATTCATCCATTTGTTTATTGCCAACAGGCAGTTGGTAATGGAATTGATGGCCGTTGCATCGTTGGGTTCAGTGGATATATATAGTTGTGTGTCATCCGCATAGCTATGGAAATCTATGTTATGTTCTCTGTTATGTTATGTTCTCTGTTATGTTAGTCAAAATAAGATGATCGGTAGGCCTATCATTTAGAAACTATCTTTAGTTTTGTAATCCAAGCTTTTGCTCTGGATAAGAGCGTCTGCAAAAAAAAAAGACTAAATGTAATGTTTTCTTGTTTTCTCAATTCTGACTTGTGTGCCAAGTCCGACACCTGGACTTCTGTGTGCGTGCTGCAGTGGGTATTTGACAAGTTTGTGTTTTCGATTAAACACTTTTAATAAGCGTTGATTGGGATACTGCGTTTATTTTTTCCAGGATTATCAATGTAAATTAATGCACTGACTAATAAAGTAAATAGTTAAAACTCAAACTTTAGATTTTACTGGGGCACAGCAGATTTATACTTGGGCAAGTGCCCCAGTATAAAGGGTCTAACGACGCCCCTGGATACAGGCTTTGCCATCATCAACTTGGAACAACAAAATTCAGCCCGCATAGTGACTTAAATATGGCAAGTCGTCTTTACATTCAATCAATGCATTTTTTATATCCAGAATTACTTTTTGGATATAAAAAAATAGAATTCTTGATATCCAAAATGCAATTCTTGACATTATTCATTGATTAAACTAAAGCACAACCAAAGCCACAAAGAGCAGCGATACTTTGACATCACACAATGATCAGGTTTGGGTAGGGTGCCTACGTTTCGGAAAAATAACTTGCGCTGTGGGGGCCATTGAAAAAATTTAGAACTCACGCATCTAAAGGTTAAAGTGCAATTCACACATAACATCTGAAATGTCTGTCATTTCCTTACATTACAATGACCTAACTGTCAATTGGTACTACTGCTCAAAATTATATAGTTTATTACAATCACTTTGACACTAATTTCAAAACCTTGATGTCCTTTTTCAAAACTCTAGATACAAAACTCAAAACAGTCATTACTTGTAACACAGACTGTCACATGTTCAAAGCATAGCATTGTATGTTTATATATTTAAAGACACCTTGTGCATGCAGAATCATTAGTTCAAATAATGAATTTATCATGAAATACCATAGGAACATTGACTTATATCATCCACACACAAGATACCCATAGTTTCACCATATAGTTGTTTGTACAATCCTTAAATATTGTACTACAAAATATGATATATGAATAAGATACTAAATCACCATAAATGGACTAAGAGAGAATACTACACAGTGGAATCATTGATACAAATTACAACATTTTGATGTTTTTTTTGTGTCAAAGCAAACATAATGAGCTACAAAAACTATGCCACAGTACGTAAAACATGTACAGCCGTGGCCAAAAGTATTGGGAACGACATACATTTTGTGTTTGCAAAGCTTGCTAGGCCTTGGCATAAAATGACTGCTAACATAATTTCAGTAAGTCATATCAGCACAGGGGAAAATGTGAACTAGTTCTAGCCAGGTGAAATCACTAATTGGATTTTAAGAGCTGATGTCAATCAGTTGTAAAAGACTATTTGCATATATTGAAAATGTTCGCCCCCAAAAAGCTTGAAATGTGCCTTATTGTATTGTATGTCAATGGATCTCGTTATACTGAAACTTTCATGTTCTAAACTTGGAATATTGTTTGTCATTTTCTATAGAACTATGCATTGAGAAATGCAAGAGTTACTTAAGGCCGAATTATACTTCTCCGACTCCGTTATGGATAGACGGACGGAGTCGGACGGATTGGTTGAATTCATAGTACTCCGAAGGCTGTGGGTGCTGAAAACAATTCACTGCCAGAAGAGTAGGTAGCGCAACGTTTTTTTGTAAATCGAGTGTTTATTTACCTAAGTTATCGAGAAGTCGGAGCAAATGTACAAATTAGCCGTTTCATCAATAAAATACGCACATTTTCTGCAACTACACTGCCCATTTCTCATCACATTTTTATTCAGATGCTGATTTACATGTACTGTTTAGCTGAAATATTAATTGTAAAAACTTAAGCAATGGCGGACAAAGGATTCTGTTCGTCCTGTTTATCACGGCAACCCCGCCCCTGACACAAGCGGTTCTTAACCCTTGTGTTATCTTCGGGTCATTCTGACCCATCAGTCATTGTGACCCACCGTCGTATTGCGACAACTTTCCCGCATACAAAAACAAAGTGAAGCATTTTCTTTTAACCGTCGGCCTGTCTCAGACCCCCCACATTGCAAAGGTTAAAAGAAAATTATTTTTATTTGTTTTTGTATTGGGTAAAATTGGGTAAACACAACGATGGTTCGTTATGAACCTTTGGGTCATGTGACCCGAAGGCAACACAAGGGTTAATACGGACCAATCACAGCCAAGGGGTATCCGTAAAATGACGGACGGACAGATGGATAGTCAGGAAAATCAGGAGGTGCACGTAGAGCTCTCCGAGGGGCTCGGAGAGGGCACGGAGAGGGAATTCCTCGTCGGAGAGGGCGTTCCCTGTGTCCGTCTCCGTAAAAACGGAGAAGTATAAATCGGCCTTTATAATTTGGAGCAGTAGTATCAATTGGCAGTTAGATCATTGTAATGTAAGGAAATGATAGACATTTCAGATGTTATCTGTGAATTTCATTTTAAAATGGTGATACTTTGATCTTTAGTTGTGTCATTTTGAACAGATAATTATAGTTCAATGAACAAATGATCTAAGGTGTATGTGTAATGTATCCAAGCAATTGAAAATTGTCTTAGCGTTTTGAAAAATTTGCATTTTGATCATCAGTTGTGAGTTTTGTGTCTACAGTTTTGAAAAAGGACATCACGGTTCTAAAATTTGTGTCAAAGTGATTGTATAAAACTGTATGTTGAACTAATTTGTAGAGACACCTAGAATGTTTTGATTGTTTGGTTTAAGGTTTTGTGGTAAGTGTGTATAGTAAAATAGCCAATGTTTCCAAAGATAGTTTTTTCTGATTGCTAAGGCACTATCGCGAAACATCTTAAAAAGAGTACATGGTGTAAACACAATGAGACAATTAATATTTTGTTCTTCATGTTCTTATATATTTTACCATTGCATGAATGAATTCCATCACCAGTATATCCATGGTTGCAATAGCAAGCATCGTCGGATCCATTCAGGGATTTGCATGTTGCAAGCATGTGGCATGACTTACAAATGTCAGAACATGTGCATGAATCTATAACACTGTAAAGCCATGCTGTGTGAGAAAGAAAATTATGTAAATATAAATTTCCTGAAATCACATGATGACATAAAAAGCAACTCAAAAATAATTTGCAGCATACATGTGATCAAATAAACTGTTTTACTGTGTTGTGTCTGTATATTATGCTGTGTGTATAGTGTGCTAACATGTTTAACAGTTGACCTACTAAATGTACAATACAACACATTTCTCACAGTTAACAATATTAAGCCTTTGCTCTGTACATACATTTACGGAAACTACAGAGTATGATAAATAGATAACCATTATATCCAGTAAGTCTATAATAGCTACTGTCTATTATAGGTGAATGGATAAGATAACTTACCTGATAAAAGTATGAGTTTCATCTGGGACTTAAGCAAAGACTCCATGCTTGCTCTGGAAAATAACTACTTTTAGCTGAAAATTAGGTAAGTGACGTATTGTTTCCTTGAATCAGTTTTCCTGTTTTCCTAAACCTGACCCTTCCTGTCCTAATCTTTAATCAGCTTTCAGAAACAGTATATGGGGACATGTCCCCATCAGATTATAATGTGTGTCCAAGCAGTGGAAGAAAACACAGTTCGATATTATTCTGTGTTCAGTATCTTGTAGTCTCTAGTATTTCTGGTAAAATATTTGTAAGGGTAACAGCAAGATATGAAGGTCCTTTAACCAACATTGTTAGTACTATGCCTCTGTATGGCAGCCATTTTACAAACTACTGTGCCATTGTTCTCAACAGAAAGGATACAGTACACTGTGTAAACATCTGCCAATGTGGCTTCAGTGAAGGATGACCTCCTCCCTTCCTCCAACACTGTGCATAAATGTTCACGTTCCAAAGTTAACTGCCCTCTGGTGTCTAACGGGTATAACATCTTTGGAGCTATTGCCTCAGAAATATTCTCTTTTCATTATATTCCACTACGTTAAATAAATACCAGAAGGGATTGTGATTATGGTTTGTTGGTGCTTTCTAGCAAACTGACCACAAAAAAATATCTTGCACAAACTTCTGAGGCCTGTACTACGAATCAAGATTTGGCGTTAACGAGGTAACTTCAGGTTCAACCCAGAGTTTTCTGTATCACGACGGTGGATCACTTGTTACCGGGTCGCCGTGGTAGCTCATGCTGAATGCCTAACCTGGTCGGGAGCAGGTTAAGTTGGAGATCAACCAGTAAAGCACTGACACTGACAAATTCATTTGTGATATGCAGAGATATCCAAAGTGCTCTCTGTAAAAACTTTGGACTCTAATATGTTGACAAAATTAAACAAAGATTTTCATTCTGTCTTCATCCAATGTTCTGATTTACGTTCTGGAAATGTATGCAAATTATATCATATTTTACAACTTAATGCATAATTTGCTCATTTAAACATACATTTACAGGAAACTAGTAATGAAAACAATATTTGAATAGTTATCAACTGGGAAGGTTTCATGTTGATATGTTATCCATATTCACTGGGGTGTCTCCCCTTAACTCCTTCTGTTGTCCTTGGGTTGCTTTGACCCATTTTCTAGTAATTTCCTTATCAGAAATTTGGGTGTCTTTCAACCAAAACATTTCAAACCAAAAAGAACAACATGTATGGTACCGTACAATGCTCTTCACAAGTTAAATAAATGATAATTTCACTACTTTCATTGAATTGTCTTCACTTTTATATCAATTTTCAAAAACAATAAATAGGACATTGAAAGAAACAAATGGTGAATACTGTGGAAGAAATTGGGATTTCCTGTGTGCTTACATTATTCACTAATCAATAGAAATAGTCATTGGATACTAGTTAGTATGTTCTCATGTTAGCTTGCTATTAATAAGAGTAGATTGTGTCTATGTGTCAGACTGTTGTAATGTCATAACTGCCTGACTGTCACTATCTATGTTTACATTATTGTGCCCTATAAAAGATGGTCTTCTGGCTTTCAGAGCTGAGAGTGACATGGTTGAGACCTAAGCCTGGTGTTGTGTTGTCATTTATTGTCAGGGGTCTGGTTTTCTCTCCCAATCTACAGATCGATAATACTTATTAAAATCCAGAACTCAACTGAACTTAGTCACTCTGTTTATGAAGAGACGGACAAAATACTTTTTTCATCAATTGGCGTTGTCGAGCAGCAGGATTTCAGAACCAGATCCAGGAGAGACCCACGGTGGCACCAGTATAAAGCAGAACCCGTGGTGCACAAAACTAAAAGGTAAGGGGATCCTTTTCCAAAACCCCATTCAAGGACTGCTTTATGCTTGGTGCGCCTGCTGTCCCTCTGTGATGCTGGTAACGTAAAGAATTTAACCCTTGTGCTGCTTTCAGGTCACATGACCCAAAGGTTCATAACGAACCATCGTTGTGTTTACCCAATTTTACCCAATACAAAAACAAATAAAAATAATTTTCTTTTAACCTTCGCAATGTGGGGGGTCTGAGACAGCTCAACGGTTAAAATAAAATGCTTCACTTTGTTTTTGTATGCGGTAAAGTTGTCGCAATACGATGGTGGGTCACAATGACGGATGGTTCAGAATGACCCGAAGATAACACAATGGTTAAGAACCTTTTATTGTGACGTTCAGTTGGGAGCCTGGTCTTAGCAGACCAGAATCTGCTAGGCCTCAAAAGGAGGGAGATAATATTAGAGTTTTTGGTTTAGTAAATTTGGGTCATTAATTGACTAGCTATTTTTACTTTGTCTAGGTCAGAGTTGGCGAATTCTGATAGCGCACAAGAATTCTGGTCGCGTGAAGTATTGAAAAAAATATGGAAAACAATCTGTGTTCTTGATCAGAGGCAAAGGATCTGTTAACAGAGAATACGGCCCATACTCTGATCTGGGGAAAAGGATCTGTTAACAGAGTGTATGGTTTTACAGATACAGACCAGAGGCCTGTTCCATAAAGCGAGTTTACCGAATAAGCCAGACTTATGTCAGTTAGTCGGACTCATTTCTAGTTCATTCGGTTCCATAAAGCAAACTCGGTTACTATGGCAACTTAGGCTGCGAAACTAGTCTGGTCCGGGGCAGGTTAACTGTCAGGCTTAGCGTGACTTGGTGCTTAACCAGACCTTCCTGTAACACTGACCCAACGGGAAAACGATGATTTACCACGAATAGTCTCATTTTCTTATTCTCATCAGTTCAATATGTTCAACATTGATAGAAAATCAACTTAAATAGCCTACATAGGCTACGACATTTAGCCTAATGTATTAAACGATGATGAACAATGATTTGATACACGCCACGTTAAACGTAGCCTATGGCTAGCCTAGTTTGTGATTTCAAATGTTTAGGCATCAGGGAGGCCTATCTCAATCAAAATTATCCGTGTATAATTATCATAGCTATATAATTGTTAACAGTAGTCTACAATTGCAAAACAAACCTAAATCCATAGGCTACATCTATATCCTCCATTTTCCCGACACAACCATGTTAAAAAGTTAGGCTACTTATTTAAAACAATGTCAAAAAAGTAAATTTACATGTGTTTAGAGGGTGTCTGTTTTTTAATCAACGAAGTAAAGGTCTCAAAAAGGACCTCGACCTACGTAGCCTATCGTTCACGTCAATCATGGTGTGTTGTTTCATTTTGATGAAGCGGTGGATGAGGGAGCTGTCATAGTACAAGGCTTAAAGGGAACGTTCTTTCTGGAAGAAGTCACGTGGCCGTGTGCATTGCTTTTGCCGTGGTGGATTGTATGATCCATGTTTTACCTCTCAGGCTGCTTAAGAAAAGGGTGCACGCGCAATTAGCTTGACTACTTAAATCTGACTTGAATTAGTAGGACTGCGTGAGCTGAAATTGGCCTTGATGAAACCGCTTTAGCCCCGCTTGACTTGTTAACCCTCGTGCTGCCTTCGGGTCACATGACCCAAAGGTTCATAACGAACCATCGTTGTGTTTACCCAATTTTACCCAATACAAGAACAAATAAAAATAACTTTCTTTTAACCTTCGCAATGTGGGGGGTCTGAGACAGCCCGACGGTTAAAAGAAAATGCTTCACTTTGTTTTTGTATGCGGTAAAGTTGTCACAGTACGACGGTGGGTCACAATGACTGATGGGTCAGAACGACCCGAAGAGACCACAAGGGTTAAGCTAATTCAAGTCTGGTTTGGGACTTTAAGTCCAATTTATTTGTGCGGCCTTTATGGAACAGGCCTCTGGGGTGAACCAAACAAGGAAAGGTATGGTACCCATCAGTCATTGTGACCCACCGTCGTATTGCGACAAATTTACCTCATACAAAAACAAAGTGAAGCATTTTCTTTTAACCGTCGGGCTAAGACATTGCAATGGTTAAAAGATAATTTTTTTTATTTGTTTTTGTATTGGGTAAAATTGGGTAAAGGGTCAGCACAAGGGTTAAAAAACATTAACAAACGTTAACAAACATTAACGGATGCATGTTTACAGCTGAAAACTTTAGTTGAACAGAGATCTTATGTTGGTTTGAATTGTAACTGTATTACGTTTTGGGCTTTTCTCTTTTGAACAGAGATCTTATTGGGATTTTTATTTTGGTTTGAATTATACTGTATTAAGTTTTGTTTTGGGGTTTTCTTAGGACCAAGCACAGTAGGTGGGCGGTCATAATGTATTAGGGTCAAAGGCTTTATGCGAGAGACCAACTTTTAAGGGTAAAGTGGTTTTATACAAGTTAGGGATACTTTGACAATTTAAAGGGACAGTTAGGATTTTTACTGTGGTTTATTGTGGTTATTTTGTTACTTATGAGGTAACAGAGTTGTGGAAATTATTGTATGCCAGTCCCAAAGAGTTGTCTTTGTATGCGCGTCCTATGATCGAGGGCCCGGATGGCGAGGATAGTTTGGCTTGTAAAGGGCCATATTTTTTGTTCCCTACCACACGCTATTGTAGTTCGTTGTGACTATTCTAAAGTGCTGTGTGATTCTTGCTGCAGTAAATCATAAGAGTTGGCTACATACCATTATGAAATTTGTTACAGATACATTGTAATTCAGTATGGGTAATCTAGCTTCCAGTACGGGAGCGATAGAGACGTTGTTACCTGAGAATAGTCCAGCCCGATATATGTTTGGTTACATGGAATTCAAGCAGTGTCAAGCATTGAGAAATGGCATGCGTGGACTAATCATGACCCGATACATTGTTTTCAGCTGGAGGGAAAGTTTGACATACAAATATTGGAGTTTAAAAGCGGTTTTCAAAGACAAGGAAACAAGTCGGACGTGTAAACAATTTGTCAGCTGGACAATGTTTATGATATGGTTAACTGAAGCTACGAGACGACTTCAGAATCAGAATCAGAAAGGGATTTATTCGCCATGAAAGTTTGCACAGACAAGGAATTTGCTTTGGCAGGAAGGTGCATACAATAAACATATACCTAAAATTTAAATATGTGGACTAACTATACTAAGGGTACATAAACTAGCAGTACTAAGTGGGATTAGAATAGAATTAAATATACAATAAAACATAAGTTGCCGTAAATTACAATATAAAAATACAAAAATACAAATATTACAAAAAATACAAATGTACAAGATACCATGTTGTGGTGCAGTGCAAAAGCAGAGTGTTTTAAGCAATAAGTCATTTGAGTCAGTGTGGTCCCTTGGCCTTGTTGAAGAGGCCAACAGCGGAAGGGAAGAAACTGTTTTTGTGGCGTGAGGTATTGGTCCTGATAGACCGCAGCCTTCTGCCGGAGGGGAGTGACTGAAACAGGGAGTGTCCAGGGTGGGAGGAGTCGGCCACAATCTTCCTCGCTCGCCTCAGGGTCCTCGAGGTGTGCAGGTCCTCGAGGGTAGGCAGATTGCAGCCAATCACCTTCTCAGCAGTACGGATGATACGCTGCAGTCTGCTCTTGTCCTTGGCAGTGGCAGCAGCGTACCAGACGGTGATGGAGGAGGTGAGGATGGACTCAATGATGGCTGAGTAGAAGTGCACCATCATTGTCTTTGGCAGGTTGAACTTCTTCAGCTGCCGAAGGAAGTACATCCTCTGTTGTGCTTTCTTGATGAGGGAGCTGATGTTCAGTTCCCACTTGAGGTCCTGGGAGAGGATAGTGCCCAGGAAAGAGGATAGTGCCCAGGAACAGAGGATAGTGCCCAGGAAAGAGGATAGTGCCCATAGACAAAGCCTTGGCTTTGTCTATCTTGAGAAAATACGGTCAGATCAAGCTAAAACTGATTCTGATAGAGAAGCTAGGAATGAGCCGGAGCGTCTTGAGAGACAAGAGACAAGATGAACAGAAAAGTGAGTTAGAACGTTTTGAGCAAGACAAACAAGAGGCTACTAGAATTGAACTAGAGCAGTTTGAGAGACAGAGCGTCCGGGAGTCATTGTTAAAACGTGATCAGACTGAACAAAGTCATAGAGTGAGGGAACTCGAGACATTGCTTGAACATGCTAACATGAAGTTGCTTGAACGCCACAAAAACAGTTTCTTCCCTTCCGCTGTTGGCCTCTTCAACAAGGCCAAGGGACCACACTGACTCAAATGACTTATTGCCTAAAACACTCTGCTTTTGCACTGCACCATAACATGGTATCTTGTACATTTGTATTTTTTGTAATATTTGTATTTTTGTATTTTTATATTGTAATTTACGGCAACTTATATTTATCCCACTTAGTACTGCTAGTTTATGTACCCTTAGTATAGTTAGTCCACATATTTAAATTTTAGGTACATGTTTATTGTATGCACCTTCCTGCCAAAGCAAATTCCTTGTCTGTGCAAACTTTCATGGCAAATAAATCCCTTTCTGATTCTGATTCTGATTCTGAACAGACTAACAGTGCCAAAACTAATTGTGATATGTCAGTAGTTGTGAAACAGGCTGAAGGTCAGGGCTCTACGCTAATGTTTTCACCAAGGAGTACAAAGAAATTTAGGAGCACAGTGTTTTTTTTATTGTATTTGTTTATTAAACATAACTTAACACAGGGGCGTCGTTAGACCCTTTTTACAGGGGCACGTGCCCAGTATAAATCTGCTGCGCCCAAGTAAATCTTGAAAGTTTGAGTTAAAAATTAATAAATAAATTAACGCAATATCTCAATCAACGCTTGTAAAATCAAAGCAGTTTGACCGAAAACACAAACCGATGCATGTCCAGGGGGGTATTCCAGGTAGCAGGTTTAGTGAAAACTTTGAGTTGTTTAACCCTGAAAAGAGGCTTACTCCGAGGTTTCCGTTCCAGAAAGAGAGGTAACGAAACCTTTAGGTAAGTGTACATGGTAACTTACTCCGTGAAACTAACCTGCTCGCTAGAAGGTTTTCCATGCCAAACTCTGCGTTTTTATCTATCCCCTCCCTCTTTCTGAGCCTGATAGCGTTGGCAGACTAGGGATATCCTTTCCTGGTTCAGCCAACCGATCTCGAACAAAATTTAATTTGCTTAGTTATACGCCGGGAGAGGATTTTAAGACTGCGATTCGATGTGCTTTAATTCCCTGATGAATACCTAGGTTAACGTTACCGTTTCCCGTCACAATCTGTAATATATTTTAGCAACATTGTCAGCCCTTAGGCCAACATCGCTAATGTTACTCGCCGTGGACGTGCACTCAGAACTGACCAAATGCTTTTTGGCACTGAAATAAAGACAAATAATTGAAATTGTATTTGGTCTTCTTCATTGCCTACAAATAGAAATCTAACAATGAGTATGTTTATTGGCTATTGTTCCTATAATTTACATGATTCACCTGTGACCATGTACCATCCTGTAACTGGTGTTTCAGCAAATCTATTTCAACATTGTAGGGGGTCAATATTGGCCAAACAACTGAAACTAATTCCCCTATGGTTTGAAGGAAGATGGGAAACTGAACAGTGTATTAACATTAACCAAATAATGCCAATACCAATGGAATTACAGTTATTCGACTCAATGGGTTAAATCAGAGCAAGAATGGTCAAAGTAAGGTTAAATAATATAATAATTTAATCATATTGCAAATGAATGAAATCAATGAAGGTTAACTCTTACCTACTCTACCATGATTATTGTAAACTAGAGATAGAAAGCAAGAGGTGAGGAAGAAGGAGTAGGACAAGCCAGAGCTGAGGAGAAGGTCTCAGGAGATCAAGAATCCAGATGCTTCACAATTCCTTTTATACCCAAAACAACTAATAACACCACAATCTTGACCCTTACTTATCAACATGACTAGCAATGCCACAGTAAGTTACACAATGATGTGTGAGAGCCATCAAGTTGAGACTCCATCCAGTAACTCCAGATTTTACCATATGAGAGGTGGGGGCAGGTTGATAGCCTTACAAGATCAGCCTTTATTCTTCTGCCCTAAGTACACCATCTCTTGGTCAAAATGGAAATTCAGCAAATTCAACAATTAATATTGATATAGATTATTGTTTCTACAATTAACATCACCTGTTACATGCATCCTCCTGTAACTGGTGTTCCAGTAAATCTTTTTCAAGATTATCCTTTATTCTTCTACCCTAAGTAGGCCTACACCATCTCTTGGTCAGTTTTTGGCAATTCTTCATGAGGTGCAATTTGTACAACTCATTTACTTGTAACTGGGAATACATGGGATTGCATTACATTTTCACAGTTCCACATGCAGAATTCACCTGCCATTAAATGAACATATCACTGTATACTGCATCCATGCTCTGTTCAACAGGATCAGAATGTGCAAATCGTTTTTTATATTCATTATTCTCATAATGTCAGTGTAACTGACAATTCCACACAAGCCTGTAAATAAAAGTACATGGGGAGAGAACTACCAGTAGCTACCATACATAATTCTCTGCATCCATTTTCTGCGGCAGCAGTCAATGTCTCTTCGTCATCTTAATCATCATCGTCATCATCCTTTGATGAAAATATTAAACAAATTACCAGAACTGCATTTTTCCATCTACGTAATATAGTCAATATAGCCAAAATACAAAAGGGAAATAAGATTTTCGTGGGAACCCTCTCGTTGCTGCTCCGTACTGTTTTTGGACTTTGAAGAAGTTGAATTTGGAATATGATCAGAACTTTGAAAAAAGTATCCACAACAGTGCCTCTGTCAGTTGTGTGTCTATGTAAACTGCAAAGGTAGCCCACATGACCTCAACTTTCTTACTATGATTGCCTCAATGCACTTCATTAAGACGTACAACAGAACTGAAAGCGTAATTTAGGTGGGGGGAGGGAGGGTTGGGGCGTGGAGTGTTACTTGCACGGGTGTGATTGATACCGTCTGGCACTTTTGGCCTTGTTTGAACACACACTGGAGCCCCGTCTTGTAATGTTTCTAATATATATTAAAGAAACTTAATATATATTAAAGAAACTTGGGTTCATCAAAGATTTATTAACTAAGTAGCAACTAGCAAACGCGGTCAACATGTGACTTCAGTTTGGTGTGTGTGTCTTCTACTAAAGAACCTGCTGCCATGTCGTCAAGATTGTAGGCCTGCAGATCACAGGAACATTTTTTTTAAAGCTAGTCGTTGCTGCCCTCTGGTGTTCGCAAGTAATAACACCCCCAATAGTTTCACATTTCTCCCCCTCTCTCTTTTTCACTTGTGCCAGTATGCATAATACGGCCGATCAAACAAATGAGTAAATGGCTCGTTATACCGTTTGTGTTATATGGATATTCCGTAATTCCAAAATTAAACAAAACAACGGAAACCAAGCCTTTCCCCATCATCTGGTTCTGACATCCAAAATGGACAAAACGATATTACGACGCTATTTTTCATTTTTTGCAGATACCAGCATAAAGGATATGGAATAATCAAACAAACGAGTAAATGGCTCGTAATACCATTTGTGTTATATGGTTATTCCGTTATTCCAAAATAAAACAAAACAACCAAAAACAAGCCGTTATACTTAAATGTGTGTTCGACTTACTAAAGTGACAAAACGATATTACGGCCCTATTTTGCGTTTGTCAACACGGGTTGCAAAATAGAAAAACCAATGGCCACAAGGTACACGGACCTATAATGAACAAATACCAGAGAAGTTATAGGTTAGTTGAAAGTGAGTTGAGTTGAACTGTATACAGCAGGTCCTAAACTATGATGAGGGTTGGTACAAGATGGTAGGTTGAGAGCGCGTGGGGAGGGGGAAGGGAGAGAGAGAGAGAGAGAGAGGCTTCTGGAGAACAATGGGAGAGTATGTTAACTAATCCTAACGAAAGTTAGGTTAAATCATTTGCAAACTAAAATCAAACGTAACAAATTAAATCACAATATGCCAATGTTCACAAGTAAGAAATGTAGCAATATCGCAGTTACTGTTGTCAGTTTGAAGAAGAAGAGTCAAGGTTCCGTTCGTCGTTGTCAAATGGTTAGAGCAAAGGAATCTTTCGTTCAAGTTCTTAGTGGTCCAGTGAGTTGCTGATTGAGAAGGATAGGTCAGATGTGTCGCGAACACTTCCGGTGAATCCTTGCGAAAAAGCCAGGATTGCTTGTGCGTCGAGGTTTTATAATCCTTGAGAAAGGGGGGTATTAAAGAATATATTGTGCTTATTAAAGTTATGCATTGTGCTTATTAAAGTTATGAACTTAGAAGTGTGGCCAGGCTTAAACATTGGGTCTCACACTGAGTGTGGGAAGCAGGCTGTTCTTTGTGTCTCTATCTCTTCATTTTCAGAAACAACCTTGAAACCGGGTGGAGACGGCACCCGAGCAGGTGGGACGCGTAGGCAAGAACAACTCCCTGATGCACGAGAGAACAAGCTCAACCCTTTTTTGATACTTGTGTTTCAATTGCACTGTATAAATATATGCTGGGGAGGGACAGATAGCCAGTTGGACTTCGTGAACCAGCCCAAACTTTGTTGCGGGTAGGGAAACTTAGACAACTCCAGAGCTCTGTACTTGTTGATTTCCAACTGCTGCATTAAAGCTGATATTATCGGACCTCTGCGACTCCAGACCACTCTTTCTAGAACACAGATTTGTGTCATTGAATACCATCATTACATATTGGAATAGACACATAGATATATGAATCCTTCAGTATCCTTTTGGAGGTGAACTCTTTGATTGGTCAGTTACTCCCACCTGGGCGTCCATCCTGAGATTGACGTATGGGTGTGAAGTGGTTGATAACCTTTCAGAGTTCAGCTATTTCAAATGTCCATGTATTGCTTATACTTCAAAATGGAGTGGATGTAGAGTCAGGTGGCTGAGCGGTGAGGGAATCGGGTTAGTAATCTGAAGGTTGCCAGTTCGATTCCTGGCCGTTTCAAATGACGTTGTGTCCTTGGGCAAGGCACTTCACCCTACTTGCCTCAGGGGGAATGTCCCTGTACTTACTGTAAGTCGCTCTGGATAAGAGCGTCTGCTAAATGACTAAATGTAAATGTAAAATATAACAATACAACATTAATAAATGGTTTAGTTTGTAGATTCAAATCATTTTGATATCAAGATTGACTGATTTATCATAACAGTAAAGGAAGTTACATTAAAACATCAAATTATATCAACACAGCATTAAAGGGAAAGCATACATTATAACACATCAACTACTGTCATTGAAATAGTGTCCCTGAGCCATGTAGTCCTTGAGAATATGTTTGTAAATCCAGAAAAGTTAGTTCTTCCTTAAAATCCTTTGTCTCCATACTGTAAGGCCATTTTGGTCTACCTTCTGACCCCATGCTGGGCCAGAAGCTTTGAAGCTCCTGCTCTGGAGATAAGGACAAGGGGGAAAACCCCCTTTCTCCTTGTCGGGGGTAGGGGAAAGGTGTGATGGTACGTGGTTTGTCTGTTGGCTCTGCTACACAAGTGATCACGTTTCGGCGAGATCAGAGTGTCGTAACTCTCTTTTTATATGGCTCTGGCCCATTGGTTGCGAATCGTCGCTCGCGCGTCATCATGCCATGTTCACATCGTGCAGTCGCGACCCTGTCACTTGCTTTCCATGTGAAATCATTGGTATACTTGAATACTTACCTATTTTTAGGTGCAAATGCGAGTGAAATACTCGCAACTCTAGAGCCCTGAAGGTAGCGCTAATTCTCTAGGGAAACAAGAGAGACTACCTAAGATTTGTAGCCTATTTACAGAAGATAATGTTGTTGCTATTGATGTGGCTATGCAGAGGAGAGCCAGAGACAGGGAAAATGCCTTGTTAAAAAAACTATGCAGCTCGTGGGGCGCACAGTTGGCAAATCAAGAGTTGAGTAGTGAGTGACTGGTTGTCAAATTGTAATTCTCTAATCTTGATACATTATTTAACAACTGGCGCGAGACTGGCGCGAGACTGGCGCGAGACTGGCGCGAGACTGGCGCGAGACTGGCGCGAGACTGGCGCGAGACAATAAAGTGAAGATGGCAGCAAAGTAGAGCTACGAGCTCAAACGGAAGCAACTTTTTTTATGGAACGAAGATGCACTGTGTTGTCTGTCGTATGTTCCCGTCTAAAGCAGACAAAAGTGGATATTTTTACAGAGGCACTGACAATTTTCTAAAACAATACCTGACCAGCCATGCTAGCAGACAGCACCTGGTTTGCGTGACAGCTAAGCGGATTGTTGACAATCCATCTTCGAGGCCGTTGACCATGCTGGTCAGTAGGGATGGGCGGATCGATCCTAAAGTATCGATATTTTCGATACTGGAATTGTATCAAAAGGATCGATTCTCAATTTGAAATATCAATCCTACCTGGGATTTCTTTTAAACAAGTGATTTTAGAATATGTTTATAATAGTAGTATGCCGTATAGTATAGAAATGTACTTAAATAAGAAAGTCAATGGGAACTATTATATACACATCAGCGGCAGCGCGCCGCGCTATCTCACTCTCACTCAGTGAAAGCACACTCAGCGCAGATTCGAGTGCATTGCTGCGGTCATGACAAAGAAAAAGAAGCATAATCTGGAGTTCTTTCACTCCAGTTAACAACGATGAAGCTTCATTTGACATTTGTCAAAAAACTATACACCATTGTGGCAATACCACAAACATGACAAAGCATCTAAAAGTTAAACACCCTAAAGAGCATGACGAAGTACAGTTGACGCGAGCAGAGGAGGCAACACAGACAGTAATGTCTATTGCGGTTTATTTAATATTAATAACAATGGCTTTCAGAATGCATTATAAAATTAAAATTAAAAGTATTTCATAGAAGTATCTGTATCGATATCGACTATTCTGGTCTTGAAAGTACTTGGTATCGGATCGAAAAGAAAATTATCGGTATTGCCCATCCCTACTGGTCAGGAATTTAAATGTAGATGCCCATCGTGTTATTGCACGACTTATAACAACGGCATATCACGTAATTAAGACGGACTAGCCGTTCGTCTTGTTCCCCCAGGCTATTGAACTGCAGCAGAAGAATGGTGTCGACTTGAGTACTTAGTATCATACTGATGAAATGCTATGGAAACTTTTATGTATTAGCATTGAGGGACCAGAGGTTTCAGTTTCAGCCAGACAGAGTTGTGCAGAGATGGCTGTCAGCAGGGAAGAGAGCACGTCAAGTTTGAGGTTAAAAGTCAATTGTTTTGCTGACTATTACCTTTAAATTTTTTATCACTAGAAATGTGATTTCATTTTTGTTCTTTTATATCCAGGATGTGTTTAATACATGGTTAAACATGTTAACAGAATAACACAACTTATAAGTCTTTGGTTTTGTTGTAACAATGATAAATTACAACTTTTGGAGGGGGGGCCAGTAAAAACAGTCTTGGGGCCAGTAAGTTTCAAACCCACTGGCCCGATGGGGGTAGTGCCAATCTTTTTTTATGTTGAGCTCTGTTTAGAGTCCCTAAACGAGTTTTTGTGTTTTAAAAGAAGGAGTGGTGTTGTTTGACTGGAGCAAAGTGTATGATTGCAAACAGTGAAAAGATGAGGATCCTACAGGTTATCTGGAAAGACTTACTAGGACTTTTGAAAAACATTCTGGTTTTACAACAGCTGCATCCCCATGCCACTTTGTCATGTGTTCATATGTGGATTGCTTCCTAAACTCCAGGTAGAAGTTAAGAAACAGGTTCTACATTGGGAGAACAAAACTGTTGATATGATTATGGGTTATATCAAACATAATTGTACATTGATACAGGAGAATGCAGGAAAGAAAGTTGAGAGATTAATGACATTGCAAATGAATGTTTTACGGAAAGAAAATAATGGGCCTCATTCTCGAACGCAGTTAAGAAGAATTAAGAAGGAATTTCTTCTGAATTGGATTTAGGAAAACATTTGGCATTCATGAAAGTTTTCTCATCTGGGATTTGTTCTGAACTTCAGAAGACTTTCCGAACTCGAAATAGCAGTCGTAAATCGTCCAGAGTTGTCTCAAATGCGATTCCTTAAAAAACCACAAGGGGAATCACATTTAAAGGGGTGATTGACTGGATTTTTGGGGTATTTCACACCGTTCCTTAAGGTCTCCGAATAGGGTATGTAACATTGGTTGGGTTGAAAATGGCCCGGGTGCTGTTCTATGCCCCCTGATAGATCCTCTGAAATTTTCCCGGGAAAAAACACTAGCTTTTCTCCTTTTATGGTATGCTCATTAATATTTAGATGAGCTGCGCGCTGATTGGTTTTCAACGAGTGAAGCTGGGGAGCAAAAAATAAATCTAATAAATCTATTGTGTCTACACAACACTGTTTTCAACCGATTGACTAGATATCATTTGTAATGATAACGTTAGTTGTTTCCACTTCTGTTGTCGAAGCAAACGGGATTGACTTAAGTGGGTAGAACGTTACAGCTTATAGCAACCAAACTATATTGTGATTCAACTCAGCTTCAGTTAGCTAGCTCTAGACATTGCTGAAAAATAACCTGACAAAGATCTGGACAAACATGCATCGTGAATTGTAGATTTACATAACAACACAGGTTATTTATTTGAATGAAACAGTCAGGAACATGAAACAACTTTAGCCTCATTGCCTATAAACTAGGCTAAATCATCACACATTCTACCTATGCTCTTGCGTTAGCAAGTTAAACTAGTTTACATGCCTAAAGTCTAGGTGTTTTCGCTATCTAGTGAAGGATTCATTTTTCTATGTGTCTATTCCAATATGTAATGATGGTATTCAATGACACAAATCTGTGTTCTAGAAAGAGTGCTCTGGAGTCGCAGAGGTCCGATAATATCAGCTTTAATGCAGCAGTTGGAAATCAACAAGTACAGAGCTCTGGAGTTGTCTAAGTTTCCCTACCCGCAACAGAGTTTGGGCTGGTTCACGAAGTCCAACTGGCTATCTTTCCCTGCCCCAGCATATAATATACAGTGCAATTAAAACAGAAAGATGAAAAGAGGGTTGAGCTTGTTCTCTCGTGCATCAGGGAGTTGTTCTTGCCTCCGCGTCCCACCTGCTCGGGTGCCATCCCCACCCAGATTCAAGGTTGTTTCTGAAAATGAAAAGATAGAGACACAAAGAACAGCCTGCTTCCCACACTCAGTGTGAGACCCAATGTTTAAGCCTGGGCACACTTCTAAGTTCATAACTTTAATAAGCACAATGCATAACTTTAATAAGCACAATAGAACCTCTTTTGATCTCTGAAAACACCAGAGATCAATCAACATAGCCCGGACCAACCACTGCCTCCTCGTCCTGGTCAGCCAGCCCCAGCAATGGCATTTGGAACCCCGTCTTTGGGTTCTCCACAGCCGAGACAATGATTCGGTTTCACAGGGACCTGATACACGGGATACAGCAACAGTCATGTTGATATTGATATAGCCCACTCTTAAGTAAAATAGCGGAAACCTTCTTAGTCCAGTACTATTCTAGTGTGGTCAAGCAGTATCACTCTTGACCTAGTCGTAACCCTCTTTTCCGGACTCTCACATTCGTAGCAATAGCAAAAGGTTCACTGGCCCTCCTGGCCCTTCTCCACCAACTCCTGCAACGTACGACTGGATTCTGGAGCAGCACAACACATGCTCCAGTGGTACCACGTACTTCCTTTCCCCAGCACCCTTAGGGCGTGCAAGGTTCTCTCGATGACCTTGAATGGTCCTGTCCATAAATGTACAACAGGCTTCTCCGAACATCGGATGATGTATTGGGGCAGGTGGGGCAGGGTCTTCAAGGGGAAGGGGGGGGGGCAGACCACTCCTAGGTCTGATGGGGCATAGGGGCAGATGGGGCAGGGTCTCCAAGGGGAAGGGGTAGATCATCCAGTGAGAAGGGGGGGGGGGGACAGGGTCTCCAGGGGAATGGGGCCTTAGAACAGGGGTTAGGTAGTCAGACCCGCCGGCCTGACTCGTACTGAAGCAGAAAAGAGTTACAGTCCCAGCATCACCTTATCTCCCATGATCAAGCAGTAACTGAGTCAAATGAGATGCGAACAGTCGAACACCAATGATTAAACACAGATATTGAAATCAAGAACCCATTTAAGGATTTAAAGTGGATATTTTTAAAGTTCAAATAAATCCCTCCTTTCACACCCTTTTAGGGTGTGACAACAAACACAAATTTAAAAATATCCCATTACTGATTACACAATGTTGGCATACAAATCAACAATAATGATGAGACTATGCAGCGTTATGGCCAAGTGGTGAGGACACACTGGACACAGTGGGAAAACCCTAATGATGTTATAGGGGAAAACCCACCGTCACTCCACAGAGTGGACATTCGACATCCAGGTATCCACGGCAGACCTGGACATACTCACAGGCCCCCTTCACCACATACATACAACTTCAGCCAAGCTTTTAGAATTGTAATAAAATAAAATAAATTCTAAACAAATAGAAAAACCAGAAATTAGACAGGATATTTTAAAGTTCTCATAAGATCTCTCCTTTCATTGATAACTTTAATCAATACCCAATCTCCTCGTTTGACCCCTCCACTCTTTGGTTTACTGCTTCACCTGGAACAGAATTTAGCAGAAGACATCTCTTTTCTCGTGAGTATTAGGTTTAAGTTGTGTAATTATGATCTTCTATAATTCAATTCAAATGTTGTTAATGCATCTGGTACAGGACTGGGAAAGATTTCAATCCACTGTAAACATATCTATAATTACCAGGAAGTATTGACCCTTCAGTTTTCTTATTGTTGAGCAAACACATGTAACAGCATCTAATAAGACAATACATCATCATTTGATATTCAACTCCTATTAGTCATGCCTAGAAATGACAATCTGTTTCTTTGTTCCCTTCTTTAGAAAATCAACTGTTAGTCTAATTTCTTTCACTCCAAAAAACCTTTTCTGTCTTTTAAAACAGTTAAGTTTAAGACCTATATTGTTTTAGATTCTCTATTTTACCAAATCACACCTCTTTTTATCAAAGATATGATAAAAGCAATTTACATTATGCCAAACCAGAATCCGTATGCTTCTTAAATGAAATATAAACCAAATAATGTTCTTAATGTAGCTATTAACCAAACATTTTTCCCAACTATATTTTCTATAAAGGTCAGATAGGTAGAACTTCATAACTCGTTTTGCTGCAGTTCAAAACGAGCCAATTAGCTCAAACCATCATAACCACAATTTATCAGACTTGATGAGTCTTCCCAAATTATTTCAGAACTGAATGTTATAATAACCCTCTTCATAATACAACATTATCACAGCCTAACTGTTTATCCCAAACAGTATGCCAGGCTCCGATAAAACTCTCAAATAAAACTTAAAACCAAATTACAATTAAACTCCAAATAAAAGTACATTTAGTTATTTTCTCTTTCTCATTTTTAACCAAATTATATCTAATACCTTTATCAAAACTCTTAAAAACCCTAGATTTTACTATTTTGACTTAAAATGTTATCCATATACCTTTCCAATTGCTTCCTCATAATTTTTCACATACATTTCCTCAAACCATTCTTTGACCAACACAGCTGGTTTGCTCTAGTATAACTCTTCCAATTGTATTCGAACCAATTTATAAACCAGGGGTATACCCTCTGGGATCACCTTTGTAAGATCTCAACGTAACTGGACTCTTTTAGCCCCCACCTTTCTCCAACTCTCCTCGGGATTTCTGTAACTTCTTGGTCAAAGAAAAAAGCACGAGATTAGTAAAAGTGAGTGATTGCACAAGAAAAAAGCACGAGATTGATAAAAGTGAGTGATTGCACAAGAAAAAAGCACGAGATTGATAAAAGTGAGTGATTGCACAAGAAAAAAGCACAAGATTGATAAGTGAGTGATTTCACAATTTGAAAACTTGTTAGACTTTGCAGTGAAGGCAATTATGGTCCTTGGAGGGCACCTTTTTCAGGGACTGTGACCCTTTTGTACCGGAGAGGACAAAGGAAAGAAAAAATAAACACACACACAACAAATTCAGGGACTCTAACCCTTGGAGTGCTCCTTTTTTAAACACAAAACAAGTTCAGGGACTCTAACCCTTGGAGTGTATTTTAACCTCTCCTTTTTTAAACATAAAACACGTAGGCCTACAGGGACTCTCACCCTTTTTGAAGAGGACTCTAACCTCTCCTTGACAAAGACAAACCACGTGTTAGGACTCTCACCCTTTTGAAGAGGACTCTAACCTCTCCTTGACAAGACAAAACACATATAGGGACTCTCACCCATTTGAAGAGGACTCTAACCTCTCCTTGACAAGACAAAACACGTGTAGGGACTTCCACCCTTTTGAAGAGGACTCTAACCTCCCCTTGACGAAGACAAGCCACGTGTTAGGACTCTCACCCTTTTGAAGAGGACTCTAACCTCTCCTTGACAAGACAAAACACGTATAGGGACTCTCACCCATTTGAAGAGGACTCTAACCTCTCCTTGACAAGACAAAACACATGTAGGGACTTCCACCCTTTTGAAGAGGACTCTAACCTCCCCTTGACGAAGACAGGCCACGTGTTAGGACTCTCACCCTTTTGAAGAGGACTCTAACCTCTCCTTGACAAGACAAAACACGTATAGGGACTCTCACCCATTTGAAGAGGACTCTAACCTCTCCTTGACAAGACAAAACACGTGTAGGGACTTCCACCCTTTTGGAGAGGACTCTAACCTCCCCTTGACAAAGACAAAACTTAAAAACGGTTGATTTCCCACCACTGTTCGTTTGACTAGGTACGATGAAACATAGTAATCGTCTAAATTTGGTTCTCAGTTCCGAATTAACAGGTGTCTGCTTACCTTTTTTTAATGTTGAGGCGCCTCTGACGATTACGTCTGCCTCCTCGTACCGGTGTATGGGTCTTTCTCCCGATCTGTCGGTCGGGCCGGAACCCTCTGGACTCCCTCTTTTCAGCGTCGGGGTCACCATTTGAAGGATTCATTTTTCTATGTGTCTATTCCAATATGTAATTATGGTATTCAATGACACAAATCTGTGTTCTAGAAAGAGTGCTCTGGAGTCGCAGAGGTCCGATAATATCAGCTTTAATGCAGCAGTTGGAAATCAACAAGTACAGAGCTCTGGAGTTGTCTTAGTTTCCCTACCCGCAACAGAGTTTGGGCTGGTTCACGAAGTCCAACTGGCTATCTTTCCCTGCCCCAGCATATAATATACAGTGCAATTAAAACAGAAAGATGAAAAGAGGGTTGAGCTTGTTCTCTCGTGCATCAGGGAGTTGTTCTTGCCTCCGCGTCCCACCTGCTCGGGTGCCATCTCCACCCAGATTCAAGGTTGTTTCTGAAAATGAAAAGATAGAGACACAAAGAACAGCCTGCTTCCCACACTCAGTGTGAGACCCAATGTTTAAGCCTGGGCACACTTCTAAGTTCATAACTTTAATAAGCACAATGCATAACTTTAATAAGCACAATATATTCTTTACTAGCTGTTCTTGCATTCCTTGCAAATCAGCGTTAATAAAAAGCAGATGAGCTAGAGTCTAGCTAACATTGACTAGACGGGCATGGCTGATGTTTGTCTATACCGTAGCGTAGAAGATCCCTGTGCAGTTCGACAGTCGTAAAACCTGTTAACTTTATACGAGCCAGGGGACTTCAGCATCGTCAGTTTATTACGTTCCTGCAAGAAACCCATGCGGATCATCAGGACTTACTTTACCACTCTCGTGTCCACTGGTTAAGTTTGGGAAAAGTGTTTCAATGATTGTGGGAGCTCAAAGAGGAAAATCCAACGAAATTCCTGAGCTGACCGACACGAACTGGCTTTGTGACTTTGCATTTGCTGTGGACATATTTTCACACATGAATGAGCTGAACGTGAAACTACAGGGGAAAGATCAGTTTGTGCACGATATGTACACAAATGTGAGAGCCTTCAAATCCAAGCTGACCTTATCCTCCAGACAAATTTCAAACAAATCTTTCGCTCATTTCCCCACACTAGCCACGCAGAAAGAGGCCACCCGAAATGTGAAGAAATACAGCAAATCACTGGACGACCTGCACGGAGAATTCTGCCGTCGGTTCTCTAATTTTGAAAAACTTGACAAGTCACTTCAGCTGGTGTCCTGTCCCCTGTCACAAGACCCTGAAACAGCACCGCAGGAGCTGCAATTTTAACTGATCGATCTTCAGTCTGACTCCGTCTTAAAGGAGAAGTTCAACTCTCTCAAACTGAATGACTTTTATGCATCACTTGACGAAGCCTTTGCTTCGTCAAGTGAAAATGCATTTCCAGAAATGCATTTTCATTTTAAGAACGTGGCTGCAAAATCTTGACCACAATTCAAATTCAAATGCATTTCCAGAAATGCATTTTCATTTTAAGAACGTGGCTGCAAAATCGTGACCACAATTCAAATTCAAATGCATTTCCAGAAATGCATTTTCATTTTAAGAACGTGGCTGTAAAATCGTGACCACAATTCAAATTCAAATGCATTTGCAGAAATGCAAAATGAACGAAAAAGCATTCTGAGCGGCGCAGCAGAGTGACGTCAGTAGCCGCTCTTCTTCAGCTCCCTGCTGACCGAGCTATCCATCTTGTTCGGTAGGGGGCGGTGTGCACATCTGCATTGCATTACATTGCAAATGTGCCGGGAAATTGATTGAATTGCCGGGTCTTTAGAGCAGCGTTCCCCAACCGGTGCCCACCGGTCCGCGGACCGGTACCGGTCCGTGGGTCATTTCGTACCGGGCCGCACAAAAAAGAATTAATAACATTATTTCCTTTTAATTGATTATCAGAGTCTGAAAGACGTTTTATTCTGAAAAATGACCTGATTCTCTCCTTCTCCGCGGGCCTTTTCCCCTGAGCAAAAAAGCTCTGCATAGACGTGTGTTTACTCATTTTTTAGCAAGTTTGTGGGCTTTATTGAGCGGTATCATGCGTGTGTCTTCCTCTTGACACATGACAAGTGATAGTTACCACTCAATGAAGCCTGTTTGAGACAACAACTCTATCGGTGTTTTGGATGAAGGCTATCCTGAGATCGCCACTAAAGCACTGAAAACCCTGCTTCCATTTCCAACATCAAGCGGGATTTTCTGCCGTGACAGCAATCGAACAACATTTTGGAATAGGCCTGAACTGGATATAAGGAACGCACTTCGGGTGTCACTGTCGTAGCTTATAGTCACACACAACAGTGGGACTGACACATCGAAAGCTAGCTAGTAACAATATAACGATGGAAAACCAGGCTAAGAAACTTAAAGATGGGTCAATTGAAAAAACATCTGTTTATTTTAGGCTACATAAAACTCCCAAAACTATTTTTCGCTCAAATCAGCTAAACTATTTTTCTCGCGTGCTCCGCGCGCTCGCATTAGGTGTGGAAGTCACTAACTAGGATCACATCAAACCCAGAATGTACATGCATTAGCAGCGCAGCTGTCCAGGGCCTATCTTTCCTCCCAGTCCGTTCTGCCGGTCCGTGAAAATATGTCTTACATGAAAGCGGTCCGTGGCGCAAAAAAGGTTGGGGACCGCTGCTTTAGAGGACGCATCACAGACCATGGCGCTCCCTCAAATTGTGCAAACACTGTTAGAATTAGCTGAACAGGTAGAATCTAATAATATATCTGAGTCTGATGCCCGTGACCGAGTAGAACAAGTCATAGAGAGCTTGGCTGCATACTCTGCCGTCACAGATTTACACATTAATAGTAGCTCTGCCACTGTTTTAGTCATTGTTTGACATCAAGTTGCTCAGTCTGTGATGCGTCCTCTAAAGACCCGGCAATTCAATCAATTTCCCGGCACATTTGCAATGTAATGCAATGCAGATGTGCACACCGCTCCCTACCGAACAAGATGGGTAGCTCGGTCAGCAGGGAGCTGAAGAAGAGCGGCTACTGACGTCACTCTGCTGCGCCGCTCAGAATGCTTTTTCGTTCATTTTGCATTTCTGCAAATGCATTTGAATTTGAATTGTGGTCACGATTTTACAGCCACGTTCTTAAAATGAAAATGCATTTCTGGAAATGCATTTGAATTTGAATTGTGGTCACGATTTTGCAGCCACGTTCTTAAAATGAAAATGCATTTCTGGAAATGCATTTTCAGAAATGCATTTTCATTTTTTGCGCCACGGACCACGGACCGCTTTCACACTGCGGCTGCAGTGTATCACATGCAAAACACTGTCAGGGGCCGAATTTCTGTTACATGCAAGGTCCCATCCTCTATTTGCCAAACATATCCATCCATGTTGACAAAAAGCAGCTACCTTATTGGTGTAGAACGATCACGTGTCGAACTGTGCCACCAAAATCCTATTACGCTCTGAAGAAACTAGTTCTGCATAAAACATAGACGCAACGATAATCGACTGGAATTTCAGCGACAAACTTTTTTTTGGTAGCTTAGCACGAATCGTTCTTTTTTATGAGCTAAAGATTGTGTAGATGCCAGACTGTGGAGCGAGAATCATTTTCTAAAATACTTTTTGTGGTTCACCTTGCAGCCTAACAGCTCAACTGACAGACCTAGTTGGCTTTAGAGGGCTGTCAACGGGGCATGGATGATCCTATTGGGTCAAACAAGGTGTCAATCGAAAGGGGAGGGTTCAACGGACATTTTGATGCCTTCATATCGTAAATACTCTGTTGCTAACTGGAGAAAAGAACACTTTTATGTGAACAAGTTGTTTCTTCCGTCGGCTAACTTGCATAATGAAACAAAGGATAATGGCTATTCATGAACGTAAAACATTGTATTTGGACGAATTACTTTACATGGTTAGATACTTTGAACCCTTGGGAATGTACGCAGATCAAGTTTTGATGTGTTGTTTGCATACCTGGGCCCCGTTCGTCGTAAGGGTTGAAGCTAAGTTAATCAATTTTCCCTTTAGCCTGTTAACATTAGCGAGATGAGTGAGAACAGCAAATATCGGTTTGTCAACGGCTGATCCGCATCCAAATCATGTGGTTAATTTCAATCAGGCTAAACTTATCAGGGAAATTGCACGTGCATGTCCTACTTCAAAAGGCAGGAAAGGTCGATCACCAAAACCGTGATTTTCTAACGGTATGATGGCGGAAAAGACGAAAGAGAGAGCGGTGATAGGCTATTCTCGCCATCCGAGCAAACTATTATAATGAGTCTCTACGAAGACAATAAGCATATATTATCATGGCTAAGTCAAACACCGCCGCTGCCAGAGCAAGACAAGCAGCTTGGCAAAAAATTGCCGATAAGCTATAAATGCGAACGTTTTGGGGAAATGTATAGGCTCATCTTAAGTGCCCCATTACCCCAATCAGATCACATTTCTTTAAATGTGCCTGCTGGCAGTAGGCTTAATGGAAATTAATAATCGAATAAGATCTTGCAAGCGAAAATAATGATCTCAACTCTTTCAGAATAAGTAGGCTAGATAAAAACAAGGCCAAAGAGTATCTAATTGATACAAATTCATAGACACTTATGAGGATATATGTAGGCTACTGAGCTTATATCATGTACTATATATGTGTATATGCATGTAGGCCTATGTGTAAATCCCTCTTTGATTTCATTGACTGGGACATGGCCAGGGAATATGATGAATTGATTCATCAGCTGGTTAAGCGCCAAGTACACTTTTCTTACAGCAATGCATGCTGCGGCTTTGCCAATGTTTTCTGCATCGCCTATACTGTATAAAAATTTTGCCTATACCTGACGCAAAAAAACTCAAGGCTATGCAGAGTCTGAGGCACAGTTAAGTTTATTGTCAATTTCTTCACATGTCAAGACATAAAAAGGAATCGATATGACATTTCCCACTCTCCCACAGTGAAACATATAAAAAGCACAGGCACAACAGATAAGACAAGACATTTCGTAAAACATAGCGTTACATATTCACATACAGCAGCATAAGCTCATAATAAAGCATAAGCTTGCTGCGGCGTGTGATATTTGCAATGTACGGCCCGAGAAGGTCTTGCAAATAAATGAGTCCTTGTCCGCTGAATCGATATCGCTCAAACAAGAACTCATCCGTGTGAAATAAAGGATCTTGGCAATCGCGAAGAACTCTATTGGTATGGAAAGCTAATCGAACTAAAATATAGCTCCTTGGTCAACTGGGTCTCTCAAAAAGGGAGCTGCCATGTTATTTTCTGGGGGTGTGGCAAGCTTATCCAGCTACACTTACGTTAGCCTGCTCTGGAGCAGGTTAGTGCTAATTGATATGTTACTATGGTGATTTATCGAAAGTTGCTTCCACGAACCAAAAAAAGGGGCGTTTTTTATCTTAGCCTGAAAATTAGCTCGCTAAACCGCTTAGCAAGCTACGACGAATACCCCCCTGGACGACACGGAACCTTTGAGGGTAAGTAGAGACGTTTGGCTTTGTAAACAACACCAAAGTGGTGACTGGACAAAGACGTTGACTAAACTTGTTGTTGTGACTCGATCTTGAAATGGTATACAATATCTACAAGCACAAGAATCGTAGCTTTCCAATGATGTATAACATGTGTAGTAGTCTAAAAAATATATTTATTAACATTTAGTGCGTAGTAACCGGGGGAGGAGGGGGCAGTGTTTCGGGCCCGCGGGCGGGCCTAAGTACTATCTATCGTGCCGTGGTGTACTGGCAGCATCATACATTTAAGCAATTCAAGACTTGCATGTACATTAAGTAATGTCACATTAAATAATGTATCTATTTAAACTCAAGCTTGTGTGGTCTGGCGCTGTCTTCAATGCCACAGGCTAAACTAGGTTATGTCAAAAGAAACGTTTTTCATTTCCGGCACATTCAGTGAAATTTGGCTAGCAACATCAGCTAGGCTAGCTGGCTCGTAGCTTCTTCATGCAGCTTCTCCATGCAGGGCTCTAGACTGAGACCAAATGGTCGGCTTTTTTTTTACTGACAATGATGGCTTCCAGCAAACTTCTTTTGAATTAGCCATTTCCCCTTAAATAAATATCAAGCTTATTTACGTGTTTGGGGGCATATTTTCAGTTAGCAGATGGTATTGTTTGAATCGCGATTCCATCTGAAAAATACTGCTGGTGACAACGTCAGGGCTGCCAACTTTTCCAAAAACCTTGGTGTGAGATTTGGTAGCAAACCCCCCCGACACTGTCACCTTTTTTACTCTGAGGAGTTTGCAGGTCTGAATATGGCACAATTGCTTTTCGCTTGGACATAACGTGCGTTCCTGTTGCTTTCCTAATTGTGTTGATTCTGACTGCACACGTCACTGCTGTTGCGTGCCCTTATAAGGAGCTGTCAGGGCATGTATGTATGCAAATTCAGGGGGAGGAGGACGCGCTTTCAACTTAAGAAAACTCTTTCGGGGGAGCACAGCTCAGAAAACTTCTGCTGCGTTCCTATGCAGCAGAAGTTTTCTGAGCTGAGTTTTCAAGCGTTCATGAATTTGGCGGATGTCTTTTTCTTACGTTGTTTTTCCGAAGCCCGTACGAAACATTTCAGAAGAAACTTCTGAAAATGTTCGAGAATGAGGCCCAATATGTTTAAAGGAAAAAGGAGAGCCATGGGCAGGCAGCAAGGGGAGTAAGAGATCGACAGGGATATGTGCATACTCTGTAAACAGATACGCCACAGGGCATGTGATTGTCCAGGCACAGTATACAGAAAATAGTCAGTACCCTTGAGTCACATATTCCATACTACTGCACTCAACCCCTCCCGTTTTCGTCAGAACGAAGAGCTTGCTGTGGCCTGCTCAAGGACACTCAGACAGTAAACAGCCACAATCAAAATAATAATAATCAAGAATAGGGGAGGCAGAGAGCTTCTCTTTTTTTTAAGTAAGACACAGAGCTACTAGGTCAGCCAGTTCAACAGTACACAGTACCCAAATCAATGAGATGGTAGTGGTAGTTTCTGGGGTTCCTGTGGACACAACTGTCAGTTAGCTCTTATGGGTGGATAGTGAAGGATTCAGAATCTTTGTGTGTCTATTTCAATATGTAATGATGGTATTCAATGACACAAATCTGTGTTCTAGAAAGAGTGGTCTGGAGTCACAGAGGTCTGATAAAATCAGCTTTAATGCAGCAGTTGGAAACAAGAACAGAGCTCTGGGGTTGTCTACGTTTCCCTACCCGCAACAGAGTTTGGGCTGGTTCACAAAGTCCAACTGGCTATCTTTCCCTGCCCCAGTATATAATATACAGTGCAATTAAAACACAAAAATGAAAAGAGGGTTGAGCTTGTTCTATCGTGCATCAGGGAGTTGTTCTTGCCTACGCGTCCCACCTGCTCGGGTGCCATCTTCACCCGGTTTCAAGGTTTCTGAAAATGCAGAGATAGAGACACAAAGAACAGCCTGCTTCCCACACTCAGTGTGAGACCCAATGTTTAAGCCTGAGCACACTTCTAAGTTCATAAGACATAACTTTAATAAGCACAATACACTACTTTAAGACATGCATTCTTCATAAAGTCGTACGAACATTGTTCCTGTTGTTGTATTCACTCGTGCACAGTGCCTGTGATGCATTCGGTGATTAAGATGCCACAAATATTAATAACTGGGATTATAGATAATGCCGTGCCCGTGATGCAGCTGGTGATTACAGTTCTATAATTGGGCTGTAATGTATTATACATTCTTTAATCCCTCTTTTGATCTCTGAAAACACCAGAGATCAATCAACATAGCCCGGACCAACCACCGCCTCCTCGTCCTGGTCAGCCAGCCCCAGTAACGGCATTTGGAACCCCTTCGTCGGGTTCTCCACAGCCGAGACAATGATCCGGTTGCACAGGGACCTGATACATGGGATACAGCAACACCCACACAGAGCAAACATGCACAACATACCAAATATGGAGAGAAAGACAGAGACAATCATAGTCTTCCAGCGGCCAAACGTGTTATTTAACCAATCGTTGAGGGGATTTTTAATTCCCGAATTGTCGTGCATTTCTTTGGACAATGTACACAAGCCTTCTAAGGCCCTAGTCACCGATCCATCCGGGGAAGTATTATTGGGGATAAATGTACAACAGGCTTCACCAAACATCACACAGGCCCCCCCTTTCTCAGCTAATAGCATGTCTAGCGCCAAACGGTTTTAAACAGCCATAAGTGAGGTGGCAGAGAGTTGCTCTGCCAGTCCTTCTACCGCATCCCTAGTCAGATTCGCCAGTCGCAAGACATTGTAGTTGACATAATTTATACGGTCTACATTTTTGTTTGGGGTGATGGGAAACAGAGCACTCAACACAGGTACGTTTTCGAAACCTGCGGCGATTTGGTCAGCCAATTTAAATTAGTCGGGAACCCCCCGGGGAATTCCAATAGAGTCTATGTAGGTAAGGCCATCCTGGGTTAGATCGAAATTGGTGCTCCTGCGCTGCCTAGTGGATACTGTATTAATTTGTTTATGACCTAGGAAGAAAACCAGTGTTGCCAGGCGAACGACCCCACCATCCTATTGGTAGACTGGGCAACAGAAAACCTCCCCCACAGGACCAATATAAATCCGCGCGTGTCCAGGACAGGGTGTATTTACTGATGTTCACGGTATAAGTTTTGTTACACCTGTCTCCAGGGATTGTCCCCACTGCCCGAGTGGCACTAGCGGAACTGTTACTGGAGAAACAAATCAGTAGGTGAGGACCCGGCCTAAATGGTGGAGGACGGGTGTAATTAGATATGTGTGGGAAGATCTTACTGAGCTGACTACAATTGCGAGATTCCATACCAGACAGTAGTTCTATCATGCATCTAAACCCTGGTTTGTCTGTTTGCGGTAAGAGGGGTGCCGGTTCGCTGTATAAGGTGGGGCGCCCCACTGAACAAGCCACACAGTCGGCCATGTGGTTTTCTTTTGCCGTTGCCGTCAACCACCCCAACCACAGGTTCTGCCCCACTCCTCCGGTAGCCAACATGATAACATCCGAGGTACTAAGTTGGGAGTAGTCGACGGAGTGGACACCAGTCATTTGATGTATTAAAATTGGTTTAGTAGTGGAGTTGTCCGGTCGCGTAACGGGATCGAGTATATTAATTTTAATCATGCCCAGGTTGTTCTACACCTAAGATTAAGTACACAGTGTCCTTCCCCTTGCTCGTGCCCTCTAAGCCGTATGGGCCTTTAGGGAGATGTTTAAGAGTTAACTGCACTGGGTGCCCCCTCCCGCCAAACGACTGAATGTGACGTTTTCCCAATATTTGTCCGCATCCGGGGTCCAGTGGGGACCCGTATATTTAACCACAAAAACCCACGCCGGGCACCACTGTTCATGGATCAGAATCAGAAATCAGAATCAGAATCAGAAAGGGATTTATTCGCCATGAAAGTTTGCACAGACAAGGAATTTGCTTTGGCAGGAAGGTGCATACAATAAACATATACCTAAAATTTAAATATGTGGACTAACTATACTAAGGGTACATAAACTAGCAGTACTAAGTGGGATAAATATAAGTTGCCGTAAATTACAATATAAAAATACAAAAATACAAATATTACAAAAAATACAAATGTACAAGATACCATGTTGTGGTGCAGTGCAAAAGCAGTGTGTTTTAAGCAATAAGTCATTTGAGTCAGTGTGGTCCCTTGGCCTTGTTGAAGAGGCCAACAGCGGAAGGGAAGAAACTGTTTTTGTGGCGTGAGGTATTGGTCCTGATAGACCGCAGCCTTCTGCCGGAGGGGAGTGACTGAAACAGGGAGTGTCCAGGGTGGGAGGAGTCGGCCACAATCTTCCTCGCTCGCCTCAGGGTCCTCGAGGTGTGCAGGTCCTCGAGGGTAGGCAGATTGCAGCCAATCACCTTCTCAGCAGTACGGATGATACGCTGCAGTCTGCTCTTGTCCTTGGCAGTGGCAGCAGCGTACCAGACGGTGATGGAGGAGGTGAGGATGGACTCAATGATGGCTGAGTAGAAGTGCACCATCATTGTCTTTGGCAGGTTGAACTTCTTCAGCTGCCGAAGGAAGTACATCCTCTGTTGTGCTTTCTTGATGAGGGAGCTGATGTTCAGTTCCCACTTGAGGTCCTGGGAGAGGATAGTGCCCAGGAAGCGGAAGGACTCCACAGTGTTGACTGGGGAGTCACACAGGGTGATGGGGGTGAGTGGGGCTGTGTTCCTCCTGAAGTCCACAACCATCTCCACTGTCTTAAGAGCATTGAGCTCTAAGTTGTTCTGGCTGCACCAGGTCACCAGGTTGGCCGCTTCCCACCTATAATCAGACTCGTCTCCACCAGAGATGAGCCCAATAAGGGTGGTGTCGTCCGCAAACTTCAGGAGTTTGACGGACGGATGACTGGAGGTGCAACTGTTGGTGTACAGGGAGAAGAGTAGAGGAGAAAGGACGCAGCCCTGAGGTGATCCGGTGCTGATGGACCGGGAGTCAGAGACTTGCGTTCCCAGCTTAACGCACTGCTTCCTGTCAGACAGGAAGTCTGTGATCCACCTGCAGGTGGAATCAGGCACGTTCAGCTGGGAGAGCTTGTCCTGAAGCAGGGCGGGGATGATGGTGTTGAAGGCAGAGCTGAAGTCCACAAACAGGATCCTGGCATAGGATGCTGGGGAGTCCAGGTGCTGTAGGGTGAAGTGGAGGGCCATGTTAACTGCATCGTCCACAGACCTGTTGGCTCTGTAGGCAAACTGCAGGGGGTCCAGTAGAGGGTCAGTGATGGATTTAAGGTGTGCCAGCACCAGGCGCTCGAAAGACTTCATTACCACAGAGGTCAGGGCGACGGGTCTGTAGTCATTATGTCCTGTTGGCCTTGGCTTTTTGGGCACAGGGATGATGGTGGAGGACTTGAGACAGGCTGGCACATGGCATGTCTCAAGGGAGGTGTTAAAGATGTGGGTAAACACCGGAGACAGCTGGTCAGCGCAGTGCTTGAGGGTGGCTGGAGAGACAGAGTCCGGCCCAGCTGCTTTGCGGGGGTTCTGCCTCTTGAAAAGTCTGTTAACTTCACCCTCCTGAATGGAGAGAGTCGTCACTGTAGAGGGGGGGAGGTGGGAGGCCTCCTGGGTGGGAAGGGGTAGTTCAAGACTGTCCAATTGTCTTTCAAATCTGCAGTAGAACTCATTCAGGTCGTTGGCCAGGCGGGAGTCGTTAGTGGAGTGGGGGGCTCTGGGCTTGTAGTTGGTAATTTGCCTGAGCCCTCTCCAGACAGAAGCAGAGTCGTTTGCAGAGAATTGGTGTTTTAGCCTCTCTGAGTACAGTCGTTTAGCCTCCCTCACCGCCTTGCTAAACCTGTTCTTTGACTCCTTGAAACTGTCTTTGTCCCCACTCCTAAACGCGGCCTCTTTCTCTGACCTCAACCTTCTGAGTTTAGCTGTAAACCAGGGTTTGTCGTTGTTGTAGCTTACCCTGGTGCGTGTTGGTATACAGCAGTCCTCACAGAAGCTGATGTATGATGTCACAGCCTCTGTGAGCTCATCCAGACTATTGGTAGCAGTCGTGAACATGTCCCAGTCAGTGCAGTCCAAGCATGAGTCGCCCCTGGGCGCAACGGGTATGGACATATGGTTGTGAGCATAGGTAAAGGTCATACCCCCTCCATAAACTGTTCTGATCATTGCACTTGATGACACGACAGAGGTCAAAGGTGAACGTGGTGGCACTCCCCCTGGTGTAGTTCAATTCGATCAAATCGGTCATCAAATCCGGTTTAATCTCCTGTGAAACCATTATATACATAGGGAGATAATCAGCAGCTTTCTTGGCCGCTTCGTCTGCTGCTTCATTCCCCAGGGCCACCTTATTTTTAGACCCGTCATGTCCTTTACATTTCATTACTGCGACTTGAGCTGGTTTTAGGACGGCTTTGGCCAATTGTCTCATTTGTTTTTCATGTCTAATCGGTGTACCCGTGGTTGTCAAGAACCCTGCCCGCAGCCACTGACTCAGTTCCACATGGAGTGCACCCACTACATATGCTGAGTCGGAGAAGATATTTACAGTTTTGCCCTCGGCTCCTTCGAGAGCCTTAATCATGGCTGTTAGTTCAGCCAGCTGTGCTGACTCCTTTCCTACCATTCGTCCTGATTCGACTTCTTCAAACCCTTCTCCTGTCTGTCTGACTACTGCCCATGCAGCTTTTAACCCTTCCTCCGGATGTCTGTAACAACACCCATCTGTGAACAGTACCTCTTCTGCTTCTGCCAATGGTGTTGCACCTAGATCCGGTCGGACCTTGACTTCTTTTTGCACCCTGTGTTCACATACATGACTGTCACCTTCTCCCCCTGTCATTCCCTCTGCCATATTGATCCATTCATGTGTGTATGTTACATTTGGTGCCCCTAATACATTGTCGATCCTGATGCGCCTGTTTGTTGTTAATGTGAACATGTTTGAATTGATGTAGGCCATAACTCCATGACTATGTGAGCCGATTTTTTAAGTAGTTTTGCTACTCCTGCCGCATTATGTTTTGTGCATAATGGCTGTCGTTTCTCTGTGTTGTCGAACATTACGCTGAGGTATAGCAGTACTCTCCTGCCACCCTCTTTTTTCTGAAACATTTAGTCATTTAGTCATTTTTAGTCATTTAGCAGACGCTCTTATCCAGAGCGAAACAGCACCCCATTCGCCGATAGGGTGGTTTCAGAAACATCCAAATAAAAAGGCAATGTGTAGTCCGGAAGCGCCAGTTCAGCCGCGCGGGCGAGATCCTGTTTCAATTTGATAAAAGCTTCCTCGGCCGGAATGTCCCATGCCAGGACGTTGTTTAGGTTGTGCATGCCTTGTGCGTTAATGATGGTGCGTAAGGGGGCTGTGCTGTCCACGTACCCGGGGACATACTGTCGACTAAAACCTGTCAACCCCAAAAATGACAGCATGTCCTTGACCGTGCAAGGCTTGGAATCGCCGAATGATGCGCAGCGGACACTCCTGATCCTTCCCCCGATATAACACGTCCCAAGAAAGTGACGGAGCGACGGCAGCACTGGAGTTTGGACTTCGAGACTTTGAACCCGCAATTGAATAAATGACGCAGAACAGTCTGAGTGGCGTTCAGGCAGCTGAGGGGCGTGGTGGCCGCCAATAATCGTCCACATACTGAAGTAAAACCACCCCGTCCGGTAGTGGCACATCCTGCAAAAGTTTGCGTAGCTCCTGATTGAACACGCCCGGCGATAAAACGAAACCCTGGGGGAGAACAGTGTACTCGTATTTACGGCCTTGAAATGTAAATGCGAAAATGTGGCGAAGATGCTCCGCCAGGGGGAGACAGAAGTACGCATTGGCCAAATAAATACATGAAAACCACTGATGTTGAGGGCCAACCGCAGCCATACAAGTGTAGGGGTTTGGAACAGAGACTGTTGGGGTGGTAACAATTCGATTGATGCGTCGTAGGTCATGTGCCATCTTGTATTTGTCGGTGCCTGGTTTGGGGACGGGGAGAATGGGTGTATTCCACCGAGAGGTAGATGGAACCAAAACCCCTAATTTTAACAGACCGGCTATTGTGTCAGCCACGCCTGCCTCTGCCTCTGGTTTGTGTCGGTATTGGTGATGGTCAATGTAGTATGGAAAGGGGCAGTCAAATGTGAATGTAATAGGTGTTACTGAGTGACAGTGACCAACGTCTGTTGCCCCTGTGGACCACAGGGCCGTTGGCAAGGTAGCTAACATGGCGGCGGTGTCCTCGTGATCTGTTTTTTCCCTACCGTGTGAGCGAGACACTGGCGGTGTTGCATGATAATATCATCAGAGGCCGCAACGGCGATTCTATACATACTACCGGTTTTAGACCACTGTACTGCCGGAATTTGGGTGTCCTGCCAATCCAGAAGTGACACGCCGTGTTTAACCATTGGACCTAATTCTTTAGCCTGATGGTTAGCTTGCAATGCCAATGAGAGATGTGGAACCAATTCGTCAGACATTTTGTACCACGCGGCCGTTTCCGGCGGTAGAGTGACGTCCACTGCCACTCCCTTGTTGCCTACATAGATATGTTGGAATGTGACTGCTGCGGTGGTGTCTAATAAGGAGTCGAAAAATGCTTGTTTGTATGTCTCATCCCCGACCCTATCAAAGAACAGAGTGACATGCCAGGGGTCATTTAGTGTATGATAAGCATCAATCAAATCAATCCAAGGGCACCACTCCCAGTAAGTGGATAGTAGGCCACCACGGTTAACCGTCTCCGCGGACAGAGCACCCCAATAGATGTCAGCGGGCATTTCCTCGCAGCGGGAGGTAAGTAACATCTGAGAGGCCGACGTCAACCCATCAACGGAACAATTGACTGTGTGATACGCGCTTTAACCTTGTCTGGGCAACCTGTCAAAACCGCCGCTCGATAGACCTGTGTGTGTGAGGGATCCCTATCTGGATGTATGCCAGTGGCTTGGGTCCACTCTTCCTTGCACTCGGACAGGAATTTAAATGGACTGATATCTGGGTTGAATTTGAAAGAGATGGTGTGCAGTGCGGTGACTGGTTGGGGCCATTTGAAATCCATAGCATCCCCCACACAGGCTGACACCTGATTGAATGGGGTTTGGTCTGCGGTGTTAGTTATATCAGCGGCTCGTTCAATCTGTTCCAAATCCCACCCCGTAGTCTGTCTGCCCATGAGCTGTCTCCAATCTCCCATTGCGAGCGTCATCCCCTGAGTTAATTGGGCTAGTTTGCGCATCCACTTCCGCCCCCCTTCCTCTGTTGGAGGCATTGCCTCAGCTATGTTTGATGTGTCCTGAAACGCCTATGGTTTGTAGCGCATGCCTCTGCCTGGTGCTGCCATTAGGGGAAATTGCCTCCCAGTATATTGCGCCCCCGATCTCGTATGCCTCATCATGTCGCCGGGGTTGTGTTCGGCGGGTATGGATTTTAGGTCAGCTAAGGTAATCGAGCCTGACATTGTAGCGACGTAAGTAGTTGGTTTCGTGCTCACATCCCCCTCCCTCGCCTGGTTCTCTCCTTCCATCCCCGCCCTCTTGAAAAACCTGTCTCGCGCCTTTCCCTCTGAATAAGTTTTTTCCATTGCCATCAGGTCCTCCCTAATTTGTATTTCCTCCCTACATCTACGGACACTGGTCTTAGCTAATTCAGCTAAATTTGAAAACGAGCCGTCGATGTCGTGGTTTCTGCGAGCGCATTTACAGAAGGCATCCTCCGCAGGGCTGTGATGCGAGGGGCCAGCACGGTCCGGTGACCCTGTCCTACGGCCAGTGAGTGGTGAGTTGGAACGTACACTTGCCGCCCCCAAACTTTCGGTTCCCGCATTTGCCACTTCCTCCATATCTAACTGACCGCTGTGGACTCTATACACCGGCATTAGATGCGAGTACGGAGTTGGGGTTGTGGCTTTTTTTGGAAGTGAAGGGTACAGTCTAGGGGCGTACGGAGCCGGTGGTAATTCTATGGGGACTGTTTTAACCTCATCTTCACAACGTTTTTTCTCCTCGTAATTATAATTTACGGAAGATATGGCTACACCCAAATTGTGACACAGTCGCCTGCCATTCTCCCATTCATCACAATCTTTTTTCCATTTTCCTTTTTTGAAAATACCAGTCGGGCATTTTCCGAGTGCTTTCTTTGCTTTTATGGCCGCTGACTCACTTTCAATTATTATCCGTTTAAGCACATACGGTCCCCTTCATCCCAGTTATTTAGTGTCAAATGTCGTTTCCAGAACTCGTCATACTCGGCACGTACTTGTTTACATTTACCCTTCGCTGTGCCACTTATTATTTGAGAGACCGCTATGTCATATTGGAAACAAAGGGTTTGACGTGTATCTGACATTTCCTCTAATTTCTGTATACCCTTGGTCAAAGAAAAAAGCACGAAATTGATATAAGTGAGTGATTCACAATTTGAAAACTTGTTACACTTTGCACTGAAGGCAATTATGGTCCTTGGAGGACACCTAGTGGATCTTTTTCTTTATTTTATTTTTAAGAACGACAGATCTGTTTAAAATACCGTTCAACTCAATCAGAATCAGAATCAGAATTCGGTTTATTCGCCATGTATGTTATACAAACACGGAATTTACTGTGGCAGGGAGGTGCAAAACACTAAACATATACAGATCTTAAATTAAGTAAAAGTACAAAAGTTTAACTATTTCTAAGAACTAAACAATCTAAGAATACAACAATTTAAATATAAAATTAAATATATATAAAAATAAAAATAATGAGCAGCGTGAATGGTCAACATAGTGCAATCGGATACTGAGATAAAGTGGCTTATGCATACTGAATTTCCATTAGATGGACTTATAATAGCTAAATAAGTGAATGAATGTCAATGGGAGTCATTGGCCTTGTTGAAGAGGCCAGTAGCAGATGGAAAGAAACTGTTCTTATGGCGTGAGGTTTTGGTCCTGATGGACCGCAGCCTTCTGCCAGAGGGGAGTAGTTGGAACAGGGAGTGACCAGGGTGGGAGGGGTCGGCCACAATCTTCCTCGCACGCCTCAGGGTCCTCGAGGTGTGAAGGTCCTCGAGGGTAGGCAGATTGCAGCCGATCACCTTCTCAGCAGTGCGGATGATACGCTGCAGTCTGCTCTTGTCCTTGGCAGTGGCAGCAGCGTACCAGACGGTGATGGAAGAGGTGAGGATGGACTCAATGATGGCTGTGTAGAAGTGCACCATCATTGTCTTTGGCAGGTTGAATTTCTTCAGCTGCCAAAGGAAGTACATCCTCTGTTGTGCTTTTTTGGTGAGGGAGCTAATGTTCAGTTCCCACTTGAGGTCCTGGGAGAGGATGGTGCCCAGGAAGGGGAAGGACTCCACAGGGTGATGGGGGTGAGTGGGGCTGTATTCTTCCTGAAGTCCACAACCATCTCCACTGTCTTAAGAGCATTGAGCTCCAAGTTGTTCTGGCTACACCAGGTCACCAGGTTGTCAGCTTCCCACCTATAGTCAGACTCATCCCCGTCAGAGATGAGCCCACTGAGGGTGGTGTCGTCCGCAAACTTGAGAAGTTTGACAGACGGATTACTGGAGGTGCAGCTGTTGGTGTACAGGGAGAAGAGCAGAGGAGAAAGGACGCAGCCCTGAGGAGATCCGGTGCTGATGGACCGGGAGTCAGAGACTTGTGTTCCCAGCTTAACGCACTGCTTCCTGTCAGACAGGAAGTCTGTGATCCACCTGTAGGTGGAGTCGGGCACGTTCAGCTGGGAGAGCTTGTCCTGAAGCAGGGCAGGGATGATGGTGTTGAAGGCAGAGCTGAAGTCCACAAACAGGATCCTGGCATAGGATTCTGGGGAGTCCAGGTGCTGTAGGGTGAAGTGGAGGGCCATGTTAACAGCGTCATCCACAGATCTGTTGGCTCTGTAGGCAAACTGCAGTGGGTCCAGGAAAGGGTCTGTGATGGCTTTGAGGTGTGCCAGCACAAGGCGCTCAAAAGACTTCATTACCACAGAGGTCAGGGCGACGGGTCTGTAGTCATTGAGTCCTGTTGGCCTTGGCTTTTTGGGCACAGGGATGATGGTGGATGACTTGAGACAGGCTGGCACATGGCATGTCTCCAGGGAGGTGTTAAAGATGTAGGTGAACACCGGAGACAGCTGGTCAGCGCAGTGCTTGAATCTGACTTCACACAAATATTACTTGTTCAGGGACTGTGACCCTTTTGTACCGGAGAGGACACAGGAAAGAAAAAATAAACACACCACACTCCTCTCTATTTTTATTCAACACAAAACAAGTTCAGGGACTCTAACCCTTGGAGTGGATTTTACCCTCTCCTTTTTTATGAACACAAAACAAGTTCAGGGACTCTAACCCTTGGAGTGTATTTTAACCTCTCCTTTTTTAAACACAAAACACGTAGGCCTACAGGGACTCTCACCCTTTTGAAGAGGACTCTAACCTCTCCTTCAGAAACAGAATCAGAATGGGATTTATTCGCCATGAAAGTTTGCACAGACAAGGAATTTGCTTTGGCAGGAAGGTGCATACAATAAACATATACCTAAAATTTTAATATGTGGACTATCTACAGTTAGGTCCATAAGTATTTGGACATTGACACAATTTTCAGCATTTTGTCTCTGTATACCACCACAATGGATTTGAAATGAAACAATCAAGATGTGCTTTAAGTGCAGACTTTCAGCTTTAATTTCAGGGTATTTACATCCAAATCAGGTGAACGGTGTAGGAATTACAACACATTTTATATGTGCCCCCCCCCCTTTTTAAGGGACCAAAAATAATTGGACAAACTAACATAATCATAAATCTAATTGTCACTTTTAATACTTGGTTGCAAATCCTTTGCAGTCAATGACAGCCTGAAGTCTGGAACCCATAGACATCACCAGACGCTGGGTTTCGTCCCTGGTGATACTCTGCCAGGCCTCTACTGCAACTGTCTTCAGTTCCTGCTTGTTCTTGGGGCATTTTCCCTTCAGTTTTGTCTTTAGCAAGTGAAATGCATGCTCAATTGGATTTAGGTCAGGTGATTGACTTGGCCATTGCAGAACATTCCACTTCTTTGCCTTAAAAAACTCTTTGGTTGCTTTCGCAGTATGCTTCGGGTCATTGTCCATCTGCACTGTGAAGCGCCGTCCTATGAGTTCTGAAGAATTTGGCTGAATCTGAGCAGATAATATTGCCCGAAACACTTCAGAATTCATCCTACTGCTTTTGTCAGCAGTCACATCATCGATAAATACAAGGGAACCAGTTCCATTGGCAGCCATACATGCCCACGCCATAACACTACCTCCACCATGCTTCACTGATGAGGTGGTATGCTTTGGATCATGAGCAGTTCCTTCCCTTCTCCATACTCTTCTCTTCCCATCATTCTGGTACAAGTTGATCTTGGTCTCATCTGTCCATAGGATGTTGTTCCAGAACTGTACAGGCTCTTTTGGATGTTTTTTGGCAAACTCTAATCTGGTCTTCCTGTTTTTGAGACTCACCAATGGTTTACTTCTTGTGGTGAACCCTCTGTATTTACTCTGGTGAAGTCTTCTCTTAATTGTTGACTTTGACACAGATACGCCTACCTCCTGGAGAGTGTTCTTGATCTGGCCAACTGCTGTCAAGGGGTTTTTCTTCACCAGGGAAAGAATTCTTCTGTCATCCACCACAGTTGTTTTCCGTGGTCTTCCGGGTCTTTTGGTGTTGCTGAGCTCACCAGTGCGTTCTTTCTTTTTAAGAATGTACCAAACAGTTGATTTGGCCACACCTAATGTTTTTGCTATCTCTCTGATAGGTTTGTTTTGATTTTACAGCCTAACGATGGCTTGCTTCACTGATTGTGACAGCTCTTTGGACTTCATATTGGGAGTTGACAGCAACAGATTCCAAACACAAATACCATACTTGAAATGAACTCTAGACCTTTTATCTGCTCCTTGTCAATGAAATAACGAACTCCCTTTATGAGAGAATAACATACACCTGGCCATGGAACAGCTGAGCAGCCAATTGTCCAATTACTTTTGGTCCCTTAAAAAGGGGGGGGGGGCACATATAAAATGTGTTGTAATTTCTACACCGTTCACCTGATTTGGATGTAAATACCCTGAAATTAAAGCTGAAAGTCTGCACTTAAAGCACATCTTGATTGTTTCATTTCAAATCCATTGTGGTGGTATACAGAGCCAAAATGAGGAAAATTGTGTTAATGTCCAAATACTTATGGACCTAACTGTATACTAAGGGTACATAAACTAGCAGTACTAAGTGGGATTAGAATAGAATTAAATATACAATAAAATAAAATATAAGTTGCCGTAAATTACAATATAAAAATACAAATATTACAAAAAATACAAATGTACAAGATACCATTATTGTAATGCAGTGCAAAAAGCAGTGTGTTTTAAGCAAGAAGTCATTAGAGTCAGTGTGGTCCCTTGGCCTTGTTGAAGAGGCCAACAGCGGAAGGGAAGAAACTGTTTTTGTGGCGTGAGGTATTGGTCCTGATGGACCGCAGCCTTCTGCCGGAGGGGAGTGACTGAAACAGGGAGTGTCCAGGGTGGGAGGAGTCGGCCACAATCTTCCTCGCTCGCCTCAGGGTTCTCGAGGTGTGCACGTCCTCGAGGGTAGGCAGATTGCAGCCAATCACCTTCTCAGCAGTGCGGATGATACACTGCAGTCTGCTCTTGTCCTTGGCAGTGGCAGCAGCGTACCAGACGGTGATGGAGGAGGTGAGGATGGACTCAATGATGGCTGAGTAGAAGTGCACCATCATTGTCTTTGGCAGGTTGAACTTCTTCAGCTGCCGAAGGAAGTACATCCTCTGTTGTGCTTTCTTGATGAGGGAGCTGATGTTCAGTTCCCACTTGAGGTCCTGGGAGAGGATAGTGCCCAGGAAGCGGAAGGACTCCACAGTGTTGACTGGGGAGTCACACAGCCAATGTTTAAACCAATTAGATGAGTCTATTCCTTTCAATATTTTCTCTTGTTGCCCGAACAAGAAACAGACAGTGTCCCTCTGGCTACGCCTCCAGAGAGAGTTCCAGACGAGGTGCGTTGGACTACCTCGTCTAAATCATAACTTGTGTAAACTGGTTCTGTGTTTGTTTCTCTCTATTTACAGTGATATACAGCCTTATATGACTTTTTACTATCTACTAATTCGGTTACATAAGCAAATTTACATGCATGAATTCTGGCCAATGGTGTTCAGTTTTCCAGCGATGCGCGCAATTACCTATTTAACAAAGTACTTTAATTCCCATACACCTAAGGGAAAACAGTTTCTTCCCTTCCGCTGTTGGCCTCTTCAACAAGGCCAAGGGACCACACTGACTCAAATGACTTATTGCTTAAAACACTCTGCTTTTGAACTGCACCACAACATGGTATCTTGTACATTTGTATTTTTTGTAATATTTGTATTTTTGTATTTTTATATTGTAATTTACGGCAACTTATATTTTATTGTATATTTAATTCTATTCTAATCCCACTTAGTACTGCTAGTTTATGTACCCTTAGTATAGTTAGTCCACATATTTAAATTTTAGGTATATGTTTATTGTATGCACCTTCCTGCCAAAGCAAATTCCTTGTCTGTGCAAACTTTCATGGCGAATAAATCCCTTTCTGATTCTGATTCTGAATATGCCGGGTTGTTTCGGAGCTAAACTCGCTCATGAAGGGCAACTAATGTACTCCCGTACTGCCCTTTGCTGCCTGTCGTAGACCCTACGATACACGCAATATCAGATAAACTCTTGTCAGGAGACAAAATATATATTTTGTCTCAAAATATATATATTGTCTCAAAATATATATATTGTCTCAAAATATATATTTTGTCTCCTGACGAGAGTTTATTGCTGCTCTCATTTTGAGATGGTACTTTGAATAATATGTGGTATATATTGTCTCCTATATCTCTTCCCTTGATAAACTCTCATTAGGAGACAATATATACTAAACTACTTTTTGTCTTCCCTTGATAAACTCGTCAGGAGACAAAACTACTTTTTGTCTTCCCTTGATAAACTCTTGTCAGGAGACAATATATATGTACAACATATTATTTCACACACTAAAAAGAATGCACATACTAATAATAATAATAAATTTTATTTCTAACGCACCTTTCATCTGAAAACAGATCTCAAAGTGCTACAGTTAAGATTATAAAACAGGGTAAAACATCAATATAAAATACAATTAGATAATTAAAACTCATAAGATCTCTTAAAAAGAAATCTTTTAGTCCTTTTTTTAAAGTCTCAGTGGTTTGAGGTCCCCTCAGATGGTCGGGGAGGGCGCTCTAGATCCAGGGAGCGGAGGAACAGAAAGCCCGGTCACCCATGGTGCTGAGTTTAGTCCTGGGGAAATGGACGCGGTTTGAATTTTTTTGCAGAGGGATCGTGCTGTAGTTCTAGGGGTTAGTAGTTCTTTCAGGTAGGGGGGAGCATTTCCATGGATGCACTGATGGGTGAGAAGGGAGACCTTGAATTCTATCCTGGCAGAAACGGGAAGCCATTGGAGTGAATGGAGAATGGGTGTGATATGGTCGTATTTACATTTACATTTATGCATTTAGCAGACGCTTTTATCCAAAGCGACTTCCAAGAGAGAGCTTTATAAAAGAGCATAGGTCACTGATCATAACAACGAGATCGCCCCAAACATTGCGAGCAGCCAAAAACATGAAACATACATGGTGGAAAACCAAATAAGTGCCAAAGGGAAGAACTATAAGAGCATGCAGTTAAACAAGTTACAATGGAACAACATGAAACTCCCTGCAAGAGTGTACCTGTAGAAAAAACAATCAACAGTAAAATATTTCACAGCGAGTACAAGAATTTGAAACCGTTACAACTAACCAACAAGAGCAACAAGTCTCTCAATACGAGTCATTGTGATCCTGGAGGAAACTAATTAACATCAGGTCCAGCCAAGCATTCCTAAGTGCCGTTGTACTCCCGGAACAAGTGCGTCTTGAGCCTTTTCTTGAAGGAGGGGAGACAGTCAGTGTCCCTGATGGAGGTGGGGAGTTGATTCCACCATTGGGGGGCCAGACAGGAGAAGAGCTTGTGTTGGGACCGGGCGCTCTTGAGCGGTGGGACCACCAGACGGTTGTCAGAAGAAGACCGTAGGTGGCGGGTGGGGGTGTAAGGCTGGAGGAGAGACTTGATTTAGTCGGGTGCAGTCCCGTTCACCGCTCGGAAGGTCAGTACCAGAGTCTTGAATCTGATACGTATTTCCGCACTCTCATCAGGATCCCATACTATACGGTCTAACACCAGCGCTGCACAGTTAGTAGATCTACAAGCCCTCAAGCCCCCAGCAAGGGTCAAGCACAAAGCACAAAAAGCCAACAGACTACAACAAACATGACATATTAATCATTCATTCTTTCCGTGCCATGGCTTAAAAGACATACAACATACATAGACAAACATACAAAATTACAAACATACCAATATGTTTGCATCAAACTTTGGTTTCAGTTCTCTAATTTAATAATCTAATTAAAAGAAATAGGTTTTTAGAAAGAGACTTACCAGTAATCTGTCCCGTGGGTGAACTCACACTCGGACCACGCATAGAATTAGCAGAAGAAAAGGTTCTGCCGTACCTTATAAATGTTGTGGCCAAAGCAGAATCCGACTGCTTGTTCCCCCACGGATCCTAGGCTGGTGTCATCATTCTCCTGGCTGGCTCTAGCCTGGTCCTAACCAGACCCTCGTACATTTCATTTGTACAGAGGGTCTGGGATCGCTCCATTGACAAGCGTTAACTTCCTTGAAGGCGAGTACTCTGTTGAAGTTTAAAACTATAGGATCTGCCCAGAGCCACTCTGATCTGCCATAACCAATCGCTAGCGTTCGCCTTAGCCAACTCCTTCACCACGGAGCTAGCTGCCGTAGCTGGAAAATGAAACTTTTCCCGAACCCCGTGGGGAGGAAGACCACAACATCATGACCACCAACAAAACTCAGCAAGGATTGTTCTTGCTCCGGCTTTAAATTATGGATATTCGGCAGCGTTGCCACAACCCCAGAATAGCTTCGCTCGCATCTTTCTCCGCCGCCATTACTGAACTACAACTCAAACTAGTGCACAACATCAACGTCATCATTCTCAGCCACTCCCTCTGTTCGCTGATTGGACCTACAAATTTTTTTTTCTGAAAACCGACTGATGCAATGAAATCCCACACCTAGTACAGAAGCAAAATCCAAATTGAGCAAAGTACGTAGGAGGGCAAAGCCATTATAGGCGGGCTCGCCAATTGATGAAGAATAATATTCAAAGTTTTCAACCAATATCCAAAGTTTGTAACAGCACTGAAACTCAGCAAAGTTTGAAGCAAAGTGATTATTAGAATTCAGAGTGACAGAGATTCCAACCAACGTGAGCAAGATCCCAGGATCAGACTAAAATATTTCTCCGGACATTCTAGTGGTGGGCATAGATTAATCTAGATTAAAATGGCTCATTTGAATTCCGCCGAAGGCATTCAGAATATGTGTGCTACCCAAATAATGACTAAAAGTAAGTCTTTGAGAACGGATTTCTCATGCCAGGTGGCGCATTAGATCAGGAGCTCATCTCCTGTTTCCAAAATGCATCACTAACTGCTTGAGAAAGCTGTTCTACTATGATAATTGGTGATGAAAATAAATTATGTTCAATAAGATGTTCTTGTGTTTATTAACTGTTTATTAGATTAGTTAGCTTGGCTGATATAGCTGTGATGACGGGCTTGCCTCGGTTGCACTCAAACATCGTAGTTTGACGATGACTCTTCCCCTGCGCTACATCAGTGCTTGGCCCGGCATCTTCCGCATTAGAATCAGAATCAGAATCAGAAAGGGATTTATTCGCCATGAAAGTTTGCACAGACAAGAAATTTGCTTTGGCAAGAAGGTGCATACAATAAACATATACCTAAAATTTAAATATGTGGACTATCTATACTAAGGGTACATAAACTAGCAGTACTAAGTGGGATTAGAATAGAATTAAATATACAATAAAATATAAATTGCCGTAAATTACAAAATACAAAATTATAAAAATACAAAAACACAAATATACAAATATTACAAAAAATACAAATGTACAAGATACCATGTTGTGGTGCAGTGCAAAAGCAGAGTGTTTTAAGCAAGAAGTCATTTTGAGTCAGTGTGGTCCCTTGGCCTTGTTGAAGAGGCCAACAGCGGAAGGGAAGAAACTGTTTTTGTGGCGTGAGGTATTGGTCCTGATAGACCGCAGCCTTCTGCCGGAGGGGAGTGACTGAAACAGGGAGTGTCCAGGGTGGGAGGAGTCGGCCACAATCTTCCTCGCTCGCCTCAGGGTCCTCGAGGTGTGCAGGTCCTCGAGGGTAGGCAGATTGCAGCCAATCACCTTCTCAGCAGTACGGATGATACGCTGCAGTCTGCTCTTGTCCTTGGCAGTGGCAGCAGCGTACCAGACGGTGATGGAGGAGGTGAGGATGGACTCAATGATGGCTGAGTAGAAGTGCACCATCATTGTCTTTGGCAGGTTGAACTTCTTCAGCTGCCGAAGGAAGTACATCCTCTGTTGTGCTTTCTTGATGAGGGAGCTGATGTTCAGTCCCCACTTGAGGTCCTGGGAGAGGATAGTGCCCAGGAAGCGGAAGGACTCCACAGTGTTGACTGGGGAGTCACACAGGGTGATGGGGGTGAGTGGGGCTGTGTTCCTCCTGAAGTCCACAACCATCTCCACTGTCTTAAGAGCATTGAGCTCTAAGTTGTTCTGGCTGCACCAGGTCACCAGGTTGGCCGCTTCCCACCTATAATCAGACTCGTCTCCACCAGAGATGAGCCCAATAAGGGTGGTGTCGTCCGCAAACTTCAGGGGTTTGACGGACGGATGACTGGAGGTGCAACTGTTGGTGTACAGGGAGAAGAGCAGAGGAGAAAGGACGCAGCCCTGAGGTGATCCGGTGCTGATGGACCGGGAGTCAGAGACTTGTGTTCCCAGCTTAACGCACTGCTTCCTGTCAGACAGGAAGTCTGTGATTAGCTAAGGGATGCTTTGCGTTTAGGTGGTATTTGAGACTGGAAGAACTCCTACAGTAAACTAATTCCGCATAGCACAAGGTGCAAACAACCTTAGTCTTGTCGAGGTTTCCATTGGGAAGCTTCTTAATAATACATTTTCCCTGAAGCAAACCAGGCGGCTTCATAGCTGCATCCATGTTAGCAAATCACGTTTGATGTGATAATTTCATACACAAGGCATACACACAGGTTCGAAGACTTGTTCTCACCCCCTACAGTGCAATTCGGCTAGGTATACATCCGCGCTAAAATATCAAGGTGAAAGTCATCATAGCTTGCGTAGTATAGACCCAGCTCCCAACCCAACTTTGAGAATAGATTAACGGCGATATTTTTTTTTGCGCCCTATAAGAGTCTCAAGTTAACGCAGTGTGTTAACGCCGATAACGGCCCACCACTAATCAAAACCTTTATTATTTCTGTAATTTTGCTATTGGTACAATATTGTTTGTCACAGATGTATTATGCATTTCCCACACTATTGGTCTCTCACCCTAGGGGCTTCAGGTTACAGATATATAAAAACTATTCTATTTTTTTTTAGGGATGCTCCGACCTTGAAGGCCAGCTGCACTAGGTTCATGGGGAAAATGTGCCTCATGATAGCTGGGCCTTGTAGTTTGCTTATAGAAGAAGCCTATACACACAGCCTTCTCTCGCACCCAGCCCCTAATTAACCAGATTTGCACTTTGGGTTTGATATCTTTTACATATTAGTGGCAATACTAATCAGTCAACAACTTTGCATCTAGTTTTCAGTAGTATAGCATATAAAAGTAAAAAATTTGATTAAGAGGTTCATTTTCAATCATATAATCCATAATTATTTTCCATCTTCATGAATACAACAGTGTGATGTTTTTTCTACAACAAAGCATGTCACTGACTGTCTGGGGAAACGACACGCTTTCAACTGAGAAATGGTATACTATCACAAACCCATCTGTCAGAAATTTCCAAAACGTGACCTGCTTGTCCACAACAGCTCAGTCTACCTTTACAATGTTGAAAGAACACAACGCTGATGCAGCACCAATCATGGATGCGTCGAAACCAGACGAGCAAAGGTAAAAATATCTGAGGTGACCATAATGCACCTTTGTCCACTTAATCACCATTTGACCAGTGTGAACTTTGTGACACTGATGACAAGATGTAAGGCATGTGTGGCATATTGTCGAACAAAAGACATAGCAACGATAATTCAAGCAATGCTTCGTGTTAAGTTTGAAACTGGAACAAGCAAAGTAGTTCTAGAGGACACTGTGCTACGTACCCTACTAAACCTAGACAGACAGACTAAAGTAGAACCGGATGTTTTGGTTGCAAAACTGTTGGAGAAGGAAGACATTGAACTGAAATTTGCTGGACCAAATGTTCTCACAGCTGCCTTTGTAGAAGATGTTAACGAAACTAAAGCAAACACTTTTGACAATGAAGACATTGAAGGTGCACTCAATAAAATATTCGAGCCACAGCATGGAGTATTGTCAAAGTAAAAAAGCAGGAATTAAGAACCTGACGACAATTTGTTTTTATTTTATTTTAGTTACTTATTTGCGTTATTGCAGAGTTTGTTTATTTACTTTGCTACACTCACCAACCGCTTTATTAGGGAAAACAGTTAAAGTATAAAAAGGGGTCCAACCCGGTAACTAGCAAGGTGTACTTAATAAGTGGCCAGTGAGTCTATTTTATAGAATGAAGAATCATCTTTTTTACTTTAACTGTTTGGAAAAACAGATTTTGTAAAAGTATTTGCTAAAAAGAACAAATTTGAAGTGGAGAAGAAACTGTATTTTAGTTCAAAAGAACTAATTTGAAATGGAAAAGAAATTGTATTTTTGTTAAAGAAGAAATTTGAAATGGAGAAGAAACTATTTCTTAAATAAGAACACATTTGAAATGGAGGAGAAACTGTATTTTTGTTAAAGAAGAAATTTGAAATGGAGAATAAATTATTTGTTAAATGAGAACACATTTGAAATAAATGAATTTTATTTAAATTGTAATGTCTAAGTGAACAATTCTTGGTTATTAAAACATAAAAAAATTCGACCTCAGCTCTTGTTTAGTATAGAACAGCCATTTCAAACCTTCTCCAGTATGCGGCCAACTTGCTTGGCTCATATTTTAAATGTGTTGAAATATTAAATGTTTTCTCACTTTTACAATATAACGTTAGCAAACTGATAGTCTATTGAAGTGGGTGTAGGATATTCACAAATCAAGACAACACGTGGAGCCTAGTAACTTAACCCTTTCAAACTTGCGTTCTAAATTTCTTGACGGAGTGAGTTCTTTATGCACGTGAGTTTGTTAATAATCTCAACGTTCCAGAAATTGATTATGATCCATTAAAGTCAAATTTCTATCCAACTTCAGCATTTATCGGTTCGCATTTGAAAGTTACCTATTTTGCACCCCCTATTAGTGACGACTACTCAATTCATTGGTTATTTTGTTTATCCCACCTTGACGTATTTCTTCCACTTCCGGAGAGGGCATTCCACATTGGAGAGGGCGTTCCCTGTCTCCGTGAAAACGGAGTAGTATATTTCAGCCTTGAGTTGTATGGGGTCAAGTGGTACATCATCGAGTAGGGATGCACCGATACAATTTTTTAAGGACGGAGTACGACCGATACCAATACCTGTACATTTCTGAATATATATATTATTATTTATTTTTTGGCGGTGTTGTGGCAGTTTTCCAAGCACAACACAGTGAGAATAATGAATCTAGGACAGCTTCTTTATTATTACTTGAATAAAAAAAGTATTATTTTTATGTGCTTATCACAAATTGAAAGCACAAATATCAGTGTCCGATAACCTTCCAAGGGCATAATTACTATTAATAATGGCTGGTGGGATCAGACAATAGGAGACCGACTACGCTTGTCAACAGACTTTTATCAGCTAGACTTTTAATTTAGTGAAATGGTGCGTTCATGATAAAAGTAAGTTGTTTGGTTGTTGTTCTTAGTCCTCTGATTGTTTAACCTTATTTAATTCTGTAAAGTTTATAAATAGTCTATGTAGCGGTTGGACCAGCGCTGTGGAATGTTTAGTTTCGTTTTCGACAGTGGTCGGATTTTATTAATATTATGTTTATAGACCGTATAATATTTGTTTAATTATGATGGCATTGGTAACATTATTTGTTGTATATTCTGTAATATGCTGTGTCGGGAGTGTGATGTTAATTGTCTACGTTCTGTGTTGATTCAACACCACCATTCACCCAGCTAACACATGACGTTGCGGCAACGTTGCCAGTAAGTGCTCAGATGGTAACCCGCGATGTTACCTTCTGGCAACGTCGTGCAATGTTACCTTCTGGCAACGTCGTGGCAACGTCGTAGCAATGTTATAAAGGGAATGTTGCCAGTTGGTCCCATGGACAACGTTGCCGCGACGTCGTACCTTGGTCGGCTGGTTAAGTTATTTTTTGTCCCATGGACGTTGCCGCAGCGTCGTACCTTGGTCGGCTGGATCCGTAATTTTTTGATCCCATGGACAACGTTGCCGCGACGTCGTACCTTGGTCGGCTGGATACGTTATTTTTGCTTCTGTGGACAGATGGGTCAGATGGCTGAGCGGTTAGGGAATCGGGCTACCAATCAGAAGGTTGCCGGTTCAATTCTGGCTGTGACAAATTACGTTGTGTCCCTGGGCAAGGCACTTCACCCTACTTGCCTCGGGGGAATGTCCCTGTACTTACCGTAAGTTGCTCTGGATAAGAGCGTCTGCTAAATGACTAAATGTAATGTAAATGTAATGGACAACGTTGCTGTGACGTCGTACCTTGGTCGGCTGGATACGTTAATTTTGGTACGATGGGTTACGTTGCCGTTACGTCGCTCTTTGGTTGTAGGACAATGGATCTCGAGTGCATTATAAGTGGTTTATCCAGAGATGGAGAGATCACACTGGACTGCTCTCAGTTCTGACACTTTTGTAATGTAGCCATAGTCTACATGAATTTCAATCACACACAATATTAAATGTTGCATCTCAGCAAGTATGAATGTAGACAATGCATGTAATTCATGTGCAGCTCAGCCCCAACATGTCATTGGTCATCAATGTTCTCATATGCAGAAACATAGCTTTAATAAATAAAATACTTCACTGATATAATTTAGTCTTTCATTCTTTACTATAAACATGTACAAAAGCAATCAATGTGTGATGTGTAACATGATTAAGCAAACATTCTTTGTATAGCACACCAAAGCTGTATGACACACAATGCAAATTTGTGCTCCAATAATTTTGTAATACAAAATTGTTAAATGTGACCAAAGGGTAACTCTTAAGAGTTTTATTTCCAAAGACAAGTCATCACAGAATATTACAATTCTGCCTTAGCAAACCTGCCCCTCAGTCTTCCCCTGAGCAACAACTTTGCGCATGCCCATTTCAACGCATCGCTGAAACTGGGGTTTCAGAAGAGATTTTGTGGGGGTTCCACCGTCTTTCATGCATTGGATTTTACCTGGAAATTAGCTACTTGAAAGGTGAGTTTCCTTACAGAAATTGTTTTAAATATAGCTGCAAGCAGTGATGCAGGTTCCTCCGCAAAATGGCAAAATATTCTAAACATGTACACTGTCGAAGATGGAGAGTTGGACAACAAGAGAACAAAACTACTTCATGTTTGGCCAACAACAATAGGCTGGATGGGGATTTGTACTTATGAGCATTAGGTTAAGTCAGTCTCTCTACCCTCTCTGCTACACACCAACTGTTGAGATTTTTAAGAATAGAAAGGGCAGAGTATTAGCTTTGGTCAGCTTTGGGACAAAGGTTAAGAAACGGTTGACATTTCAATGTAAAATTGCATGAAATTGCGCATGGTACTTCAGAATGATGTCCTCTTGAAGCCAATAAGGTTTGAAAAACCATCAGTCAAAATGATATTTGATTTATTGACACAAAGATATTGAGGTAATGTGGACATTTACATAAATACACCCCTTTCAGCCATTTTGTATTGCATTTCTCATTCCATTTCACCCTATATAAAGTAAGTAAGTAAGTAAGTAAGACTTTATTTATATAGCACATTTCATACAAGAATTGTAGCTCAAGGTGCTTTACATAAAATAAAATAAAAACAATAATACAAGTGATAAACAATTCAAACAAAAATAAAAATCCCAATAAGATCTCTGTTCAAGAGAGAAAACAACTTTAAAAGTAGGAAAACCCTTTTGAGATAAAATTACTTAAATGCTTCGGTAAAAAGGTAGGTTTTAAGCTGTCTTTTAAAAATGTCTAGAGTGTTTGCTTCCCTAATATTTATGGTTAATTTGTTCCATAGTTTTGGGGCGTAATTGACAAAGGCCGAATCACCAATCTTCTTATGACTGCTTCTGGTGACCTCTAATAGGCCTGCTTTTGATGATCGCAGTGTTCTAGCTGGTGTGTAGTTTATAAAGGAGTTAGCAATGTAGCTAGGTCCTTGTCCGTGTAGAGCTTTGTATGTGAGGAAAAGGACCTTAAAGTCAATTCTGAAGGTAACAGGGAGCCAGTGTAAAGTAGCTAGGACAGGACTAATGTGTTCTCTCCTTTTAGTTTTGGTTAATAATCTAGCTGCAGAATTTTGAATGAGCTGTACACAATTGACACATTTTAACCGCTACACTCTTTTCAAACTTTCCCAAAGATGGCTTAAACCACGGATATTGAAACTCTTCTTAAGTTGATCTCTTTCCAGAATCTCAGTCAATACACACTTAACATTAGTCATGTGGGCAACTGGTAACAGTGCATCAGCCGACTCTCTGGTCCCATTAAACTACACAACATGCACAATCAGGGTGACCAACAAGAATATATTAAATAACAAACAATAACATTACAAACATCTAACTGAACGAACACAAAAACTGAAATCCCTCGCACGGCTGTTGTAACCAAACTATTTTCCACAAGTCTTTGCGTTTTCTGACATGCCGCACTGCATGCTGGTTATCCAAGGGCGCTGACGCTGATTATCTAGCTGTGCCCCGACTGCATGATATGACGAGATGCTAGTGACGCGCTAAGGTCTCGGATTCTCCTGCATTAACAAGTTCTGCCCCATTAGCAAGCTATTTTTACTAATGTTTTGTTAGTGATTGAATGGTAATGCTAGCTAAAAGCAATGTTAGTTAGCTTGGCTAAACTGGTTTTCATAGCAACAGAAATCAACAAATCAGATCAGTCGAACTTTATTCAGAAAGGGGGGTTGGCGGGAACATTAAAAGTGTAGGGTACAGTAAAAGTGAAATGGAACACGTCTTTCTGCCTTGAAGCTGCCTGCGCATCCTCATTGTTTGTAAACACAAGACCCCATCTATATGTAAAGATAGCATCCAAGCAAACAATTTCGCCAAATCTGACCGCAGCTTTGTATACCATATGTACTGTGTTATGGTTGTTTGAGTTAAACAACCAAATGAAATAAATGTCTGTTAAATGTCAAATCCATCTATAAATGTATAAAATAGAAAGTTCCAATCAAATCAGAATTTTCTTTTAAACCTAGAGGTTTAAAAGGCTACCTTTGCCTAAACTGACATGCACCAACTCAGAGCACTGAGTTTCAACATCCATTTACACATTTAGTCTCTATTTTTTAGTCTACTCTTAACACATGACTATGTTTAACTTAATATCTGCACCTCTCTGTCACCAACTGTCTCTGGAGTGGGGGGTGGGGGCTTCATATCCAACAAATTACACCCTTGAACAGATCTAATGGCCTACTACAATTGTAAATATCCTCTGGCTTCTTCTCCAATTGGGCCTTGATACAATGCCATCTAATATTTTCTGCCCATTGTGCACAGTTTTTGGACTTTCCACACCAGCACCCTTTGTCCAGTCCCTCTATTCTGCCCTACTACATGTGTTTTCCAACACCAGTTACAATCAACCCTGGGCAGGGACGGCGCCAGAGAATTTTTAATGCAGGTGCTGAGGAGGTTCTAGATCATTGACAGGGGGAGCTGCGCAATTATATATATATATATTATACATAAATACTATTAATAAAGAAGCAGTACTTCTCTTGAGTGGTTTTTATTCAGATGAATAATCATTGGATTCAGGTCAAAAGTCTATCACTTGCACTGGTTTAATCACTTAAGACACAAAGTCAACAGCTTGGCATACTGGGACATGGAAAGGATTTAGACTTTCATCAAAGTAAAAAAAATGCTGGTTTGTCCTTTTTCATCAATGTCCTCAAAAAAGCAGTCTACAGAGCTACTGTGTCTGTGGGGTGACTGTCTCTGGTGGGCTGGCAGGCAGGGGCAAGCAGGGCCTGCAGGCAGGCAGGGCAGGCCAGCTGGATGAAGCTGTCCTGGGGTCAGGGCTGAAGAGAAGCTGTCCAGCTAGAGAAGGGTAGTCCAGCAAGGGGTCTGTGTTGATCTCAGCATCCTCTGTTGCATCCTCTGTTACGCTCAGCATCCTCTATTGTTGCTCTCAGCATCCTCTGTTAAACTCTGTTGAGCAGGCCTCTGCATGACCCTCCAGACCTGTAAAAGTGAAGAAAGGGTCCATGTCAGTAGTGAAAAAATGAAGCTTTTTCCCATCCACACTTGATTTAAACTACAGTTTTGACTGTGAAATGCAGTGGCATTACTTGAACTTGAATCCAAATGTGTTGACCTGATGGAGACCTATGCAAAGTTCTCCTTGGCTCTCGACGAAGGCGGTCACATTTTTCTCTCCCTCCCCTACCCATGACCTTCCCTGCTTGGCTTCTATCGTATTGTCTTGTCCTGTATACTCGAGAGACTCTCTCCGCATCACTCTCCGAAGCAAGAAGCATGGAATTGATTAGCTGGTCTCTAAACGCAATTGACACCATCTTCTCGAGGAGAAGCTTAGGTTTGGGAGAACCTAACTGCCCTGACGGGATGTTCGCAGCTGGCTACTCGATGGACGCGTGGGAGAAGTGGCGTGTCGTGTGCCTAGCGGCGCTTTCCATGGAGGACGTTGAAGATCTATTCGGAACCATGATTACAGGCTTTCTGCTGATTGGATTGGGCGCTGCCCTGGTATATCGGAAAATTGTTGAAACGGCTGCAGCTGTCAAAAGCCCCCTAAGGCTGCCCGACATGATTGTTGCGGTGGGCAGAGCTGGTGGCGCTCAGACTGTGACTTTACAACGCGTTGAACGCAATTTGGATAACATCATGGAGAAGTTAGCGGCTCTGTAAAGGAAAGTGGACCGACTTGGAGACCATAATGTTGAGTAGACGTGGAAATTGAAGGCGCCTACTTGAAACAACAACCCCAATCTTATCTGCTTTTGGCCCCGTAATCCAGCTCAGGCCCTGGCCAAGGCCGTTGCTGGAACAACAACTCCCCTGGAGAGCGCTGCAGTGAGACTCTCTGTAGTCTCTTCCCTTCCCCCTCCCACAGACACCTGTGGTTTGCATCTCTGTCTTGGGTCATGACCAAGGATGTCTCCATGGCAATACTATCTGCGAACTGAGAATCTGACTGATTGTGGCCTAGGCGAAGAACCCCCAGGCATACTCACTCATACACTAACTTTCACCTACTACAGATATGCACCCCCGCACCCCCATCCAACGCCTTCGCCTGCTTGTTCCCCCAGGGTGGCTGGCGGGTCTGTGACCAGCGCCTACTATGGCTGCAGGTCCAGATGCTGCTTGTCTACCCCACCCCCCTCCCCGTTGCAAGTCATGTGTTTCTGTAATGTTGTACAATGTATGTGCTTATGTGCTGAGGTGTTTTTTTTCCTGTTCCCACACTGTACTCCTCTGGGAGCATAGTTTGGGGGTTGCCTTTTTTCTCCCCTCTCCTCATGTTATGCTGAAACTTTCTAGATGGCGCCGATAATGGCTGCCTCGGTAAGCACCTTCCTGCCAAAGTAAATTCCTTGTCTGTGCAAACTTTCATGGCAAATAAAAACCCACTCTGATTCTAAAGTCACTCAAAACACGAGTTAGATTCCAGGCTCTAGTATTTAGCTCTAAACTGGTCAATAAACATTTGACAAAAGACCAGGGGGGTGTTCCATCAACGTCGCTAACGCAAGTCGCGCTAACACGAATAAGTCTCACTTGGGTAGACGTCAACTTAGACTTAAGCCTCAAGCCGTTCCACTAACAGGCAACGCTAATTCAAGCTAGACCTCAATAAGCTTAGACTGTGCAGCCCAGACCAGGCGATCGTCGAAAAGAGGAGTTATGTCGCAAAAAGCAAAGCGTAAACCAGCAGAGTGGTGTTGTTTCAGCAGCGTAAACTGATTTTGAGTTTTTTTTTTTTTTTTTTTTAAAGGGCAATGTTGCCGCAATTAACATGGCAAGGGAGACAACTTGTCAAACCATTACGACTGTTAAAATGCGTAAATTGTAGACCTACCAAATCTACTTAACATATGCATTTAGGCCTACTGATAATTAGCGTAATTTGATGAGCTGTCCGTTCTGACAGTAGGCTAGCCTATGGCCGATATTCTCAACAGGAGATTGAGAATAATAGCCCAAAAAAGAACGTGGCAGCATTTCAAAATTGTAGTATAGAAATTCAAAACACTGAAGAAGGCCATGCTTAATTGCACTTGATGTGGGCTAATAATGTAAATGCTGAGCTTTAAGATAAAAGGGAAAGATAACCATGACTAAAATGGGGATTCACTCAAATAACTAGTATTGCACAGATCCAGCACCGACTTCAGATCAGAAAGTGACCAAAACTGTAGCACACTTTGCTTGGCAGAACAGTCATTTAAAATTGCTCAGCATGACTAAGAATATATCATTATTATATTACACGTGCATATTTAATCCAATTATTACTATTCTGGTTGACAGTGTATGGACAGCTGCCCCATATTTCCAATTAACATTTACATTTAGTCATTTAGCAGACGCTCTTATCCAAAGCGACTTACAGTACAGGGACATTCCCCCCGAGGCAAGTAGGGTGAAGTGCCTTGCCCAAGGACACAACGTCAATTGATATGGCCGGGAATTGAACTGGCAACCTTCAGATTACTAGCCCGATTCCCTAACCGCTCAGCCACCTGACTCCATAGTCTGCCTCCACAGATCCAGAGGGGGCTTGGACAATGACAGACTGGCTGTGCCAAGGGTTGTCACAGCCTCACTTTGGGAAAGCATGCCCTAGTGGGAACATTGGGGGAGACTGTTGGTCACAGCATCTAATCGTCTTCTTTGGAAAGGGCAACATTTTGGACACTGTCATGTAGGGGCAGCATAAAGGGCACTTCATAACAGCACCCTTTTCCATTGGAAGTAAGGGCATGGGAACAGTCCAATTTAGACCATTGTAAGGGCACCTTATAGGGTACTGCATCACATTTTCTCTACTATAAAGGAACTCATGAAGACATGTTTTTACATTTATAGAGGGCACACTGTCATTTATTGCATGGGGCATCCTGTGCACTCAAGCAAATTTCACAATGTGAATGGCAGACAGTAGGGCACTTGGTCTAATTTTTGCAACTCTAGAGGGCATTTTAGAAACACTTTTTCAACCATGGGGGCACCAGGCAGTCACCCCATGAGTCTTCCAGTGGGCCTGGATACACCCATGGGGAGAGTATATTGCACCTATAATATTGGGGAAGCCAGAAGGAGAGGTAATGTAGAGGCTTGTCAACATATAGGCTACTTTAAAATGTAAGAAAATGTACATGGTCATAACATACACAGTTGCAAATGAGAACTTGTTCTCAACTAGCCTACCTGGTTAAATAAACGTAAAATAAACACATAAATCAGCAAATGTTACATTTAGTTGAGTCCTCTGGTAACTTTGTCCCTCCCAATCTCAGCATCATCTCCACCCCCAGTATACAGTCTTTCATCATTCATAGAGGAATAATATATTGCAGAGAGAAGCTCCTGAGCTCCACTCTGCTAGTTATGTGTGTGTGACAGCCACTTTGATCTCACTGTAAGGGGCTGAAGCTCCGGGAGAAATTATCAATGAGCTGGGGAAAGAGGGGCAAAAAGAACATGGTCTCAACCAATTAAAAATATATATGTATTATTCAAAGGTGGGCAAGGCTCCCACAAGCTTGTGTGTATGAAGTAATGACAATAATTGTCATAATATTTATCAAGAAATTATACTAATTATATGATGATTTACAGCCTTCACAGTGAACAACAGGAGTTAACGCATAATACTTTTATGCCATTTTCAAATGTGTTATTTACAGCATATACATCCACTATCCCATCAGCTCTCAAATCCTATCAAGAGTTTTGGACATCTTTGGAATGGACATCTTGAATATGGCCACAGCCCAAGACAACCTCAATTAATAAATGATAAATGAATTACATAAGCAATCTAAGACCTGACCTTGAATCTGGAGTTTTGATCTCATCTCACTGGCATGAAGGGGGAGCTGTAGCGCCTCCTGTCAGACCAAGGTTACGGTTCTGAGGCTCACCCACAACATGCATAACACATTTTTGCACACATTTCTGGCTTTGCTGTGCCACATTGATTGACATGTGTCTGTTGAAGGGAAAAACATCAATTGAAATGACTGGCATTGCAGTCCACAATTAAAACATGTTAAGTTTATCAAGTTTAAATAGCTATAAAGGCTCTATTTACTCAAATGAAATGACTGGCATTGCAGTCCACAAATAAAACATGTTAAGTTTATCAAGTTTACATAGCTATAAAGGCTCTATTTACTTTGAGTGAACAATTTTCTGGTTCACTCAAACTTTCTGGTACATTTTATGTACACCTCTGCACTCATCTGTTTTCTTCTCACTTATTACAGCCCAATGGTCAACAAAAATAGTTCTTTGTAGACTTTCACAAAAGATACAGGCCATAATGGAATAAAGCCTTACATTTGAAGATAGGAATAACATTTGATAGATTTTATTTAGATTTAGCATTTCTTCAACGGAATACATGTTTTTGAGATATTGTTTGACTAATGGTTAAGGTATGGGGCCATTTTTCGGGAAATCAGTATAAAAAAAAAAACAGTATTCAACCTTAAAAACGTTGATTTAAAGGGATATCTCCAAAATGTATTCAGTCATTGTCAAATATAATGTTATCATCTATATTATAATTTAGCAGAAAGCAAAATACAAGATAAACATAATTCAGCTGGAAGCCACATCTGACATCTAACAGTATTTTGTTTGCCCCAGTTTGATCTTGGTCAAATGCTTTGGAGCCTTAGAAGTTAGGTCTGTATGTAAATTATGTACATGTGTGGAAAGTATAAAGGCATGTCTATTTGAAAGTTCCTCTGTGTTGAAAGGAAAAGAATATTCCACAAAAAATGATTAATGTGATGTTCAGGTGCACAGAAGATCGAGTAATCCTGTAATTGCACCATATGGTACCAATTTATTCCAAGCAAAAGGCAAACTCACTCGAAGAGCTATCACAACTATTCCTGAACCCCTTTCATGTATACACTTGAGTTTTAGTCAAATGGAAATGTTGACAGATAAAACCTGAAGAGGGAGTGCAAGAAGTACACTCTTGCACTTTTGAGGTTCATGTTGTTTAATTGTAACTTGTTTAACTACATGCTCTTATGGATCTTGCCTTTGGCACTTATTTGTTTTTTTACAATGTATGCTTCATGTATTGGCCACCCGCAATGTTTGGGGCTCTCGTTGTTATGATCAGTGACCTATGCACTTTTGTAAAGCTTTCTCTTGGAAGTCGCTTTGGATAAACGCGTCTGCTAAATGAATAAATGTACAGCATGCATACAGCATGTGCAAAAGTAGATGTTGTGGCTCAGTTTTGTTTTTAAACATTATCATGATAACCCTATTTTAAAAGGAAAAACTAGTTTGTGGTGTACATATTATCTTTTTAGTTATTCCTGAGCGGATTGAGTTATGAAAAGTAACCTACATAGTTTTTACGTGTCTGGCAAGTATGGCCTATGCTCTTAACCTGCACTGTACAAAATTGTACACACGTGTTCTCATTAAATAAAAATTTTCATACATATTCTACTCAAAGTAGGTTTACGTACATGTGTGTACATGTTTTTGTTATTATTATTGGTTGCCAAGCAGCGAAGCTGCGAAGCCACCTTGAGGGTTTCTACCTTTTCTTATTATTATGTCTAAACTTCCGCCTCTTGGTGTCTATGGCAGCCCCTAGAACTTTTTGGTCAGAAGTTGTGAAATTTGGCACACTCTTTAGGGCCAGTCCCTTCATCAATTTCACCAAGTTTCATGTCTCCCATTCGAACCCTCTAGCGCAACCAATGGGTCAAAGTTGAAGGTGTGTTTACACACGTTACTTTTGAACCATATGCCTCATTTTCCAAATGAGGTATCGTTGGATTCCCTGGATCAAGACAAGTTCAACGCATTTTATCGCTACTCCTCCTACAATTCTTGTTAAATCTTCTTCAAAATTGCCACAGATGATCTTCAGACCAAGCCTCAAAAAAGATATTAAATGGGGTTTTGATTTTCGCAACCGTTTGTTACTTACAGCCAATCAAATTGATGTGGCCGAATTGATGTGGCCACCATTTTGAATGAATGAATATAACGTTTTTTCGCTACCTCTCCTATAAGGTTTGTCCAATCTTCACCAAATGTTTACATTTTATAAACCTTTTGACTGGAACAGCCAATCAAAGTCGTCAACCAAGCCACCATAAAAGAAGTGAGGTCATATCTCAGCACCTCTTTACTGCATTGACACCAAATTTGGTATAGGGACTCGGGACCCTGTTCTAAAGAAGTCCAAAATAGGTCATGCCATTTCACCTCTAGGTGGCGCTGCAATAAGCAAACATTTGCACCAATTATCTCCAGATCAAGACTCACAAATGTTTTCACATGGTTTTGATTTTCAAAACTGTTTTTCCGGTAAGCTGATCAAAGTCGGCGATGAAGCCGCCAAAACAAGCCGCCAAAACAGGAAGTGATATCATATCAGTGAGATCAAATATTTGCTGAATTGACATCAAACGTGGTACAGGTGCTCGGGACCAGGGTTCTAAATTAACTTTTTTGATCACCAGCCAATCAGAATTTCCACTAGCCAAATTCTTTTCGGTGAAAATAAGAACAACTATGAGTTTCACTGAATGCATTTGAACATTTTATTAACATTGTTGGCATGAAAAACACAGAAAATGAAGTAAAATGAAGCACAGAAGTATGATGCAAGGGTATGTGAAATCACCAACACGTGACTAAGTAAGGACACGAATTATTGTAAATGGCTAAAATGTCCATTCGCGTCATGATGAGATTGACTCCTGCCCATGCATTTACAGTAACGTTTTGTCCTAAGCAGGCATTAATTAAACTGACCTAATATACTCTTTATTAAGAACAGTGTATTTACATTACACTAGACTGTGTCAGTAAGCAACATCTTTTTTCTTATGCGTAGACTACATGCGGCAATCCTTACAAAACATGACAACATTTTCATTGTCAAACACAAGCCATTCCCGACCCGTCAGCCATTTGGCATTACATTGTCTTTTCTTCGTTTCTCTAGTGCTATCAATATCCTCATCCCCTGCCTCGTTCCTTTTCTCGCCCCCAGAA